>NW_028283608.1:385000-712873 GCF_059441095.1 Idiotropiscis lumnitzeri
AAACATAAACGAAAATAATTTGTATTTGTTTTAACCAGTTGGTGGCGCTACCACTGCGATCAAAAATAAGTTGGCAGCCGTCTTCAGGGCCTGAATATCCTCAAATGTGAAAAATTTCGAGAAGATGGATCATCTGAATCATTTTGCAGGAACTTTTGTTGCCACGGAGATTAATCAGACTCTGCGGCACCGTAATAGCCACGCCCTTCGAAGGAAAGTCACAAAAATAGGGATAGAGTAAGATCAATGTCTTGAGTCTTTTCTAGCCAATTTTCAATCGGATTCGTTAAAAGGGCACCGTGCAGTACGTCAAAATGTAAAAAATGATATTGATTGGCGCAAGGTGTATAACTGAATATAAACATATAGATGTCTTCAGGTACCGACTCTTTATGTACATGTGAAGTTTTGGATTTTTAGCTGCATGTGCAGGAGAGTTATTAAGCATTTTGTCCATTGCGGCGAAGGAAATCTTAAGTGAAAACTTCGAAGCCCCGCCCCCGTTCATATAGTATTTCGGAAACAAAAAATTTTAGCCCCAGTGTTTGTCCCAGGTCTTAAGATGCTACAGACAGAATTTTAA
Organism: Idiotropiscis lumnitzeri; assembly: GCF_059441095.1. NCBI lineage: Eukaryota > Metazoa > Chordata > Actinopteri > Syngnathiformes > Syngnathidae > Idiotropiscis > Idiotropiscis lumnitzeri. Next base: position 385,584 of record NW_028283608.1, read on the forward strand.
GGCAATCAGATGAAGCCTTTAGGATCAGGGTGCAAAAGAATGACCCCTGTAAACATGCAAAAAAGGGCAAAAGTCGGACTTTCAAAAATTCATAACTCACTTCCTGTTCATATTAGACGTTAAAATATCAAATTTTTCGCCATGCCCGATGAGACTGCCAAGTTTGGTGAATTTTTGTGCATGTTTCGGGGGTCAAAAATGCGATCGAACAATCGGAAAAATAATAATAAGAATAATTTCTACAAAAACAATAGGGACTTCGCAGCGGTCGCTGCTCAGGCCCTAATAATAATAATAATAATAATAATAAAAGTAATAATATTTTCTACAAAAACAATAGGGACCTCGCAGCCGTCGCAGCTCGGGCCCTAATAACAATAGGGACCTCGCAGCGGTCACTGCTCGGGCCCTAATAATAATAATAATAATAATTTCCACAAAAACAATGGGGACCTCGTAGCGGTCGCTGCTCGGGCCCTAATAATAATTTCTACATAAACAATAGGGACCTCGCCGCGGTCGCTGCTCGGGCCCCAATAATAATTTCTACACAAAGTCCATTGTGGTGACCCGCCCCCTTTTAAGTAAATTCAAAATGGCCGACTTCCTGTAAAACCTATCTCATTGCTCCAAGAGACTTTTTTGTAGGTCTTGGTCTTATACATACAGTGAACCCTCGCTACTTCGCGGTTCACCTTTCGCGGGTTCAGTGCTTCGCGGGTATAAAAAATATTCGGGGGCATTGTAGTTTCGCCGAGCGGCACGACGGGGCGCTGGAGCGGTTAGACGGCCGGCGTGCGCCGAAGAAGAGCGTGGGCGAAGAGGAGAGTGGACGAAGAAGAGCACGTTCCCCCGGACACGATCGGTGGCGACGTTTCGCGCGGTTCGGACCGTACCAGAGCTCCGGCCGGCGTGCGTGGCAGTTAAGCCGTAGAGGAGCACCTTCCCCGGGCACGGGCGGTGCCAAGCGGCCCCTAAGTTTAACCGAATGGAAGCTCCGGAGGAGGAGGGCATGCTCGCGACACAGTAAGCCGAAGAGGAGCACCTTCCCCGGGCACGGGCGGTGCCAAGCGGCCCCTAAGTTTAACCGAATGGAAGCTCCGGGGGAGGAGGGTGGGCGTGTGTCACAGTTAAGCCGAATCGGAGCACCTCTTCCGCGCACGAGCGGAGCGCGAAGCTGTCAGTTATGAATGAATAAATGAATAAATAAATAAATAAATAAAGAATGGCACCTTTCATTTCACAGGGCACACCGGACGGCGTACCAGCAGGTAAAAGTCAGAGTAATTAAATAAATTAAAAAAGAATGGCTGGGGAATAAAAAAATAATACGTTTGAATAATAATTTGGTTTTTTTGTTATAACATGAATTTCACTCTCTCTCTCTCTCCCCGTATATATATATATATATATATATATATATTTATATATTTATTATATATATTGTATTTTTTTTTAAGCATTTTTGAAGGTGCGCCGCTACTTCGCGGATTTTCAGTTTTCGCGGGTGGTCTCGGTCCCCATTAACCGCGATAACCGAGGGTTCACTGTACTCCATAAAATTTACAAAAAGCGAGGTGAAACACTCAACCAGGGCTGCTTTTTTGAACATTTCTCGAGGGCCATGGCGAGCCATTTCAAAAAAGCTGCACAACTAACGTATAAAATATTGATAAATTTGCTCTGCCTGATGTGTGTGTAAAGTTTCACGAGTTGTCGTTCATATTTAGAACCTCATAATCAGCGTTGTTTTATTGCCGAACAGTGCAATGCCACTCCCACAACTTTTCACGAAAAAGGATGAATTTCGTATTGTGACATCCTCATGGCCGAAACAGTCATCCGAGCATATATGAGGGCGACCTTGTTGAGTTGCACGGAGAAAAACATCCAAGAAAATAACTTGTATTAGCTTTTACCAGTTGGTGGCGCTACTACTACGATGAAAAATAAGTTGGTAGATGTCTTCAGGGCTGAAGTATCCTCAAATGTGTACAACTTCGAGAAGATAGGATCATCTGGGTCATGTTGCCGGAGCTTTTGTTGCCACAAAGTACAATCGGACTTTTCAGCACCGTAATAGCCACGCCTTTTGCCAAAACGTCACAAAATTCGGCAGAGAGTAAGATCATTGTCTTGAGTCTTTTCTGACTAATTTTCAGTCGGATTCGTCAAAAGGGCACGTTGCAGTACGTGAAAATTAAAATAAAAACACATTTTTTATTCCACTTGGCGGCGCTGTGTGTATAACAAAATAATAACATTAAGATGTCTTCAGGTCGGGACGTTTTATTTACAGGTGAAGGTTTGGATTTTTAGGAGCATGTGCAGGGGAGTTATTAAGCATTCATTTATTTGTATTAGGTACATTTTGTCTTCTTATTATTGATATTTGACTGATTCATTAAAAGCAGACAATTATGTTTTAGGTTAATTTTTTACCTGACATGTTTCGGCGAGTCTTTCGCCTTCTTCAGAGTGTCGCATGATGGTGTCTTGAGACCCGTCTTTATCAGCTGATGTTCCATGAGGGTGTGACTTACCTGTCAAAAAAATGAAAAATCAGAGCAGTAAAAGAACAAGCACAACATGAACATTACAAATCAGCAATCACTGACCACTGCAAAAGGGAAAACCACATCATGGACCGGGAGAAGGGCAGGGTCATCCGCACCGAAGAGAACAAACAACAGCGCTGGATCAGAAGGCCATTGAGATCTGCAAGCGAGGCATAAAAACCATGAACAGAGACAAGGGAGCCTTCATCCTCTCTACCACCTGGAGCAACATCTTGGCGGAGTGAACGGACAGCGGGGGGCGTGACTTGCCTTCATTCTTGTGAATGGTAAGTCACGCCCTCATGGAACATCAGCTGATAAAGACGGGCCACAAGACACCATCATGTGACACTCTGAAGAAGGCGAAAGACTTTCGTATTGTGACATCCTCAAGGCTTAAACACTCATCCGAGCAAATATAAGGTAGATTTTGTAAACCTGCCCGGAGAAAAACATCAACGAAAATAATTTGTATTTGTTTTAACCAGTTGGTGGCGCTACCACTGCGATAAAAAATAAGTTGGCAGCCGTCTTCAGGGCCTGAATATCCTCAAATGTGAAAAATTTCAAGAAGATGGATCATCTGAATCATTTTGCAGGAACTTTTGTTGCCACGGAGAATAATCAGACTCTGCGGCACCGTAATAGCCACGCCCTTCGAAGGAAAGTCACAAAAATAGGGATAGAGTAAGATCAATGTCTTGAGTCTTTTCTAGCCAATTTTCAATCGGATTCGTTAAAAGGGCACCGTGCAGTACGTCAAAATGTAAAAAATTATATTGATTGGCGCAAGGTGTATAACAGAATATAAACATATAGATGTCTTCAGGTACCGACTCTTTATGTACATGTGAAGTTTTGGATTTTTAGCAGCATGTGCAGGAGAGTTATTAAGCATTTTGTCCATTGCGGCGAAGTAAATCTTAAGTGAAAACTTTGAAGCCCCGCCCCCGTCATATAGTATTTCGGAAACAAAAGATTTTAGCCCCAATTTTAGCCCCAGTGTTTGTCCTAGGTCTTAAGATGCTACAGACAGAATTTTAAGGCAATCAGATGAAGCCTTTAGGATCAGGGTGCAAAAGAATGACCCCTGTAAACATGCAAAAAAGGGCAAAAGTCGGACTTTCAAAAATTCATAACTCACTTCCTATTCATATTAGACATTAAAATATCAAATTTTTCGCCATGCCCGATGAGACTGCCAAGTTTGGTGAATTTTTGTGCATGTTTCGGGGGTCAAAAATGCAATCGAACAATCGGAAAAATAATAATAATAATAATTTCTACAAAAACAATAGGGACTTCGCAGCGGTCGCTGCTCAGGCCCTAATAATAATAATAATAATAAGAGAAGATAAGATAAGATGTCCTTTATTAGTCCCACAATGGGGAAATTTGAAAGTAATAATATTTTCTACAAAAACAATAGGGACCTCGCAGCCGTCGCAGCTCGGGCCCTAATAACAATTTCTAGAAAAACAATAGGGACCTCGCAGCGGTCACTGCTCGGGCCCTAATAATAATAATAATAATAATTTCCACAAAAACAATGGGGACCTCGTAGCGGTCGCTGCTCGGGCCCTAATAATAATTTCTACATAAACAATAGGGACCTCGCCGCGGTCGCTGCTCGGGCCCCAATAATAATTTCTACACAAAGTCCATTGTGGTGACCCGCCCCCTTTTAATAAATTCAAAATGGCCGACTTCCTGTAAAACCTAGCTCATTGCTCCAAGAGACTTTTTTGTAGGTCTTGGTCTTATACATACAGTGAACCCTCGCTACTTCGCGGTTCACCTTTCGCGGGTTCAGTGCTTCGCGGGTATAAAAAATATTCGGGGGCATTGTAGTTTCGCCGAGCGGCACGACGGGGCGCTGGAGCGGTTAGACGGCCGGCGTGCGCCGAAGAAGAGCGTGGGCGAAGAGGAGAGTGGACGAAGAAGAGCACGTTCCCCCGGACACGATCGGTGGCGACGTTTCGCGCGGTTCGGACCGTACCAGAGCTCCGGCCGGCGTGCGTGGCAGTTAAGCCGTAGAGGAGCACCTTCCCCGGGCACGGGCGGTGCCAAGCGGCCCCTAAGTTTAACCGAATGGAAGCTCCGGAGGAGGAGGGCATGCTCGCGACACAGTAAGCCGAAGAGGAGCACCTTCCCCGGGCACGGGCGGTGCCAAGCGGCCCCTAAGTTTAACCGAATGGAAGCTCCGGGGGAGGAGGGTGGGCGTGTGTCACAGTTAAGCCGAATCGGAGCACCTCTTCCGCGCACGAGCGGAGCGCGAAGCTGTCAGTTATGAATGAATAAATGAATAAATAAATAAATAAATAAAGAATGGCACCTTTCATTTCACAGGGCACACCGGACGGCGTACCAGCAGGTAAAAGTCAGAGTAATTAAATAAATTAAAAAAGAATGGCTGGGAAATAAAAAAACAATACGTTTGAATAATAATTTGGTTTTTTTGTTATAACATGAATTTCACTCTCTCTCTCTCTCCCCGTATATAAATATATATATATATATATATTTATATATTTATTATATATATTGTATATTTTTTTAAGCATTTTTGAAGGTGCGCCGCTACTTCGCGGATTTTCAGTTTTCGCGGGTGGTCTCTGTCCCCATTAACCGCGATTACCGAGGGTTCACTGTACTCCATAAAATTTACAAAAAGCGAGGTGAAACACTCAACCAGGGCTGCTTTTTTTAACATTTCTCGAGGGCCATGGCGAGCCATTTCAAAAAAGCTGCACAACTAACGTATAAAATATTGATAAATTTGCTCGGCCTGATGTGTGTGTAAAGTTTCACGAGTTGTCGTTCATATTTAGAACCTCATAATCAGCGTTGTTTTATTGCCGAACAGTGCAATGCCACTCCCACAACTTTACACGAAAAAGGACGAATTTCGTATTGTGACATCCTCATGGCCGAAACAGTCATCCGAGCATATATGAGGGCGGCCTTGTTGAGTTGCACGGAGAAAAACATCCAAGAAAATAACTTGTATTAGCTTTTACCAGTTGGTGGCGCTACTACTACGATGAAAAATAAGTTGGTAGATGTCTTCAGGGCTGAAGTATCCTCAAATGTGTACAACTTCGAGAAGATAGGATCATCTGAGTCATGTTGCCGGAGCTTTTGTTGCCACAGAGTACAATCTGACTTTTCAGCACCGTAATAGCCACGCCTTTTGCCAAAACGTCACAAAATTCGGCAGAGAGAAAGATCATTGTCTTGAGTCTTTTCTGACTAATTTTCAGTCGGATTTGTCAAAAGGGCACCGTGCAGGATGTGAAAATTAAAATAAAAACACATTTTTGATTCCACTTGGCGGCGCTGTGTGTATAACAAAATAATAACATTAAGATGTCTTCAGGTCGGGACGTTTTATTTACAGGTGAAGGTTTGGATTTTCAGGAGCATGTGCAGGGGAGTTATTAAGCATTCATTTATTTGTATTAGGTTCATTTTGTCTTCTTATTATTGATATTTGACTGATTCATTAAAAGCAGACAATTATGTTTTAGGTTAATTTTTTACCTGACATGTTTCGGCGAGACTTTCGCCTTCTTCAGAGTGTCGCATGATGGTGTCTTGAGACCCGTCTTTATCAGCTGATGTTCCATGAGGGTGTGACTTACCTGTCAAAAAAATGAAAAATCAGAGCAGTAAAAGAACAAGCACAACATGAACATTACAAATCAGCAATCACTGACCACTGCAAAAGGGAAAACCACATCATGGACCGGGAGAAGGGCAGGGTCATCCGCACCGAAGAGAACAAACAACAGCGCTGGATCAGAGAGGCCATTGAGATCTGCAAGCGAGGCATAAAAACCATGAACAGAGACAAGGGAGCCTTCATCCTCTCTACCACCTAGAGCAGCATCTTGGCGGAGTGAACGGACAGCGGGGGGTGTGACTTGCCTTCATTCTTGTGACAGGTAAGTCACGCCCTCATGGAACATCAGCTGATAAAGACGGGTCACAAGACACCATCATGTGACACTCTGAAGAAGGCGAAAGACTTTCGTATTGTGACATCCTCAAGGCCTAAACACTCATCCGAGCAAATATAAGGTAGATTTTGTGAACCTGCCCGGAGAAAAACATCAACGAAAATAATTTGTATTTGTTTTAACCAGTTGGTGGCGCTACCACTGCGATCAAAAATAAGTTGGCAGCCGTCTTCAGGGCCTGTATATCCTCAAATGTGAAAAATTTCGAGAAGATGGATCATCTGAATCATTTTGCAGGAACTTTTGTTGCCACGGAGAATAATCAGACTCTGCGGCACCGCAATAGCCACGCCCTTCGAAGGAAAGTCACAAAAATAGGGATAGAGTAAGATCAATGTCTTGAGTCTTTTCTAGCCAATTTTCAATCGGATTCGTTAAAAGGGCACCGTGCAGTACGTCAAAATGTAAAAAATGTTATTGATTGGCGCAAGGTGTATAACAGAATATAAACATATAGATGTCTTCAGGTACCGACTCTTTATGTACATGTGAAGTTTTGGATTTTTAGCAGCATGTGCAGGAGAGTTATTAAGCATTTTGTCCATTGCGGCGAAGGAAATCTTAAGTGAAAACTTTGAAGCCCCGCCCCCGTCATATAGTATTTCGGAAACAAAAGATTTTAGCCCCAGTGTTTGTCCCAGGTCTTAAGATGCTACAGACAGAATTTTAAGGCAATCAGATGAAGCCTTTAGGATCAGGGTGCAAAAGAATGACCCCTGTAAACATGCAAAAAAGGGCAAAAGTCGGACTTTCAAAAATTCATAACTCACTTCCTGTTCATATTAGATGTTAAAATATCAAATTTCTCGCCATGCCCGATGAGACTGCCAAGTTTGGTGAGTTTTTGTGCATGTTTCGGGGTCAAAAATGCGATCGTACAATCGGAAAAATAATAATAATAATAATTTCTACAAAAACAACAGGGACTTCGCAGCGGTCGCTGCTCAGGCCCTAATAATAATAATAATAATAATAATAAAAGTAATAATATTTTCTACAAAAACAATAGGGACCTCGCAGCCGTCGCAGCTCGGGCCCTAATAACAATTTCTAGAAAAACAATAGGGACCTCGCAGCGGTCACTGCTCGGGCCCTAATAATAATAATAATAATAATTTCCACAAAAACAATGGGGACCTCGTAGCGGTCGCTGCTCGGGCCCTAATAATAATTTCTACATAAACAATAGGGACCTCGCCGCGGTCGCTGCTCGGGCCCCAATAATAATTTCTACACAAAGTCCATTGTGGTGACCCGCCCCCTTTTAAGTAAATTCAAAATGGCCGACTTCCTGTAAAACCTAGCTTATTGCTCCAAGAGACTTTTTTGTAGGTCTTGGTCTTATACATACAGTGAACCCTCGCTACTTCGCGGTTCACCTTTCGCGGGTTCAGTGCTTCGCGGGTATAAAAAATATTCGGGGGCATTGTAGTTTCGCCGAGCGGCACGACGGGGCGCTGGAGCGGTTAGACGGCCGGCGTGCGCCGAAGAAGAGCGTGGGCGAAGAGGAGAGTGGACGAAGAAGAGCACGTTCCCCCGGACACGATCGGTGACGACGTTTCGCGCGGTTCGGACCGTACCAGAGCTCCGGCCGGCGTGCGTGGCAGTTAAGCCGTAGAGGAGCAATTTCCCCGGGCACGGGCGGTGCCAAGCGGCCCCTAAGTTTAACCGAATGGAAGCTCCGGAGGAGGAGGGCATGCTCGCGTCACAGTAAGCCGAAGAGGAGCACCTTCCCCGGGCACGGGCGGTTCCAAGCGGCCCCTAAGTTTAACCGAATGGAAGCTCCGGAGGAGGAGGGCATGCTCGCGACACAGTAAGCCGAAGAGGAGCACCTTCCCCGGGCACGGGCGGTGCCAAGCGGCCCCTAAGTTTAACCGAATGGAAGCTCCGGGGGAGGAGGGTGGGCGTGTGTCACAGTTAAGCCGAATTGGAGCACCTCTTGCGCCCGGGCACGAGCGGAGCGCGAAGCTGTCAGTTATGAATGAATAAATGAATAAATAAATAAATAAATAAAGAATGCCACCTTTCATTTCACAGGGCACACCGGACGGCGTACCAGCAGGTAAAAGTCGGAGTAATTAAATAAATACAAAAAGAATGGCTGGGGAATAAAAAAATAATACGTTTTAATAATAATTTGTTTTTTTTGTTATAACATGAATTTCACTCTCTCTCTCCCCGTATATATATATATATATATATATATTGTATTTTTTTTTTAAGCATTTTTGAAGGTGCGCCGCTACTTCGCGGATTTTCAGTTTTCGCGGGTGGTCTCGGTCCCCATTAACCGCGATAACCGAGGGTTCACTGTACTCCATAAAATTTACAAAAAGCGAGGTGAAACACTCAACCAGGGCTGCTCTGCATCTTGTGCTGGGCCACCTGGAACAACAGCGGAGCTATGCAAGGATGCTCTTTGTGGACTACAGCTCGGCATTCAACACGATCATCCCAGACATCCTCGTCGCCAAACTGGACACTCTCGGCCTCCCTGCCCTCACACACATCTGGATTAAGGACTTTCTGACCAACAGACCCCAGACTGTGTTGCTCGGCCCCTACACGTCCTCCACCCTCATGGTGAGCACCGGTTCCCCCCAAGGATGCGTGCTGAGCCCTCTCCTGTACGCCCTCTACACCTACGACTGCAGCCCGGCCCACGGCAACAACACCATCGTCAAGTTTGCTGACGACACGACAGTGGTCGGTCTGATCTCGGAAGGTGACGAGACAGCCTACAGAGAGGAGGTAGGGAGACTGACAACTTGGTGCAAGGACAACAGACTGCACCTTAACTCTGCTAAAACAAAGGAGATTGTCGTCGACTTCAGGAGGAACAAGACGCTGCCGCCCCCCCTCTGCATCGAAGGCGTGTGTGTGGAGAGGGTCCACACGTTCAAGTTCCTGGGAGTACAGATCTCCGATGACCTTTCTTGGAGTCACAACACCACAGCAGTGGTAAAGAAGGTCCGCCAACGTCTGCACTTCCTGAGAGTCCTCAGGAAATTCAACCTGGACAGGAAGCTGCTGCTGGCCTTCTACCACTCGTCCATCGAGAGCCTGCTGACGTACTGTGTCTCCACCTGGTACAGCGGCTGCACTGAGGCGGACAGAGTGAGGCTCCAGAGGACAGTCAAAACAGCGCAAAGGATTATTGGCTGCCCTCTCCCCTCGCTGTCGGACATCTACACCGCCCGGTGCCTCAGAAGGGCTCTCAACATCGTCAAAGACAATACCCACCCAAACTCACACCTGTTCGACCGGTTGCCCTCTGGCAGGCGCTACAGATGCATCAAATCAAGGACCAATAGACTGAGAAACAGTTTCTTTCCGAGAGCCATCTCCATACTGAACTCTCACACACACACGAGACCACCCTAACTTATTTATTTATCTAATTTATATATTGTCTGTATTATTGTTGTATTGCACTGGAGAGGGGAGCCCTCTAATCTCGTTGCACACTTGAGTACAATGACAATAAAGGGATTTCTATTTCTATTCTATTCTTTTTTTAACTTTTCTCGAGGGCCATGGCGAGCCATTTCAAAAAAGCTGCACAACTAACGTATAAAATATTGATAAATTTGCTCGGCCTGATGTGTGTGTAAAGTTTCACGAGTTGTCGTTCATATTTAGAACCTCATAATCAGCGTTGTTTTATTGCCGAACAGTGCAATGCCACTCCCACAACTTTACACGAAAAAGGACGAATTTCGTATTGTGACATCCTCATGGCCGAAACAGTCATCCGAGCATATATGAGGGCGGCCTTGTTGAGTTGCACGGAGAAAAACATCCAAGAAAATAACTTGTATTAGCTTTTACCAGTTGGTGGCGCTACTACTACGATGAAAAATAAGTTGGTAGATGTCTTCAGGGCTGAAGTATCCTCAAATGTGTACAACTTCGAGAAGATAGGATCATCTGAGTCATGTTGCCGGAGCTTTTGTTGCCACAGAGTACAATCTGACTTTTCAGCACCGTAATAGCCACGCCTTTTGCCAAAACGTCACAAAATTCGGCAGAGAGTAAGATCATTGTCTTGAGTCTTTTCTGACTAATTTTCAGTCGGATTCGTCAAAAGGGCACCGTGCAGGATGTGAAAATTAAAATAAAAACACATTTTTGATTCCACTTGGCGGCGCTGTGTGTATAACAAAATAATAACATTAAGATGTCTTCAGGTCGGGACGTTTTATTTACAGGTGAAGGTTTGGATTTTCAGGAGCATGTGCAGGGGAGTTATTAAGCATTCATTTATTTGTATTAGGTTCATTTTGTCTTCTTATTATTGATATTTGACTGATTCATTAAAAGCAGACAATTATGTTTTAGGTTAATGTGACGGTTCGGGTCGGGGAGGAGGGCGTGGCAGTTCTGCTTGTTTACAGATTCGCGATCCACCCAGCCAGGCCCTCCTCCGGAGAAAGTGGGCGTCGGCTCCGGCGCACCTGCAGCTCGTTGCCGGCAATCAGCGCCGGCTTAAGAACCAGCCACGCCAGGAGTCCGACGCCGGATTATCTCGTCACCTCACGTGGTACTGGCTCATGTCTCGTCCTGTTTCCCGATCGCCTGACTCGTCGTGCTCTCGTGCCTGCTTGACCCCTGCTCTTCCGTTTCCCCCCTCTAGCCGACCTGAACCCGTCTGGTCCCGCTCCGCACGCCAGCGCCTTCGAGATCCTGCCCGGCAAGCATCCCGCCAGCGCTCTCCGCTCCGCCGTGCTTCCCGCTACCACGCCAGCCCGACTTCGCCTCCCGGCGCGCCCCGCTCGGCCGCCCCCTCGTCCGTGCCACCCGGCACTTGCCCGTCGGCTTCATTCAACGCTGTCCCTGACGACGCCTGCCTAGTGGTGGACTCTCTCCAGCTCGCCTCCCCACTCCAGCCTTCAATAAACCCTGTTACCCCCTCACCTGTCGCCTTTGGGTCCTCCTTCCTTCCCACACGGTTCATAGAACCGCGACAGAATAATCCGGCCAAGTTAATGGACCCCGCGACCACGGACCCCCTGGGAGAAGCGCTTGCCCAACAGGGCAGCGTGCTCGAGCGCCATGATCGGATGCTGCAGGAAGTTCCGGGCTCCCTCCAGGCCATCCAACACCAGCTCTCGCACCTCTCTAACCAGGTGGGTTCACTCGCTCCCCCCCCCAACCTCCCCAGGGACGCGACCCTGGCTCCCCCGGCCGCCGCATTGCATTATGCGGGCGGTCGAGAGCCCCACGTTCCTACTCCCGAACCCTACTCCGGGGACTTGGGCTCGTGTAGCCAATTCTTGCTCAGCACCTCCCTGGTTTTCGACCTTCAGCCCCACAGTTACGCTACCGAGCGGGCCAGGATCGCCTATACCATCAACTTGCTTCGCGGCCGCGCCGCCAAGTGGGCAACCGCATTGTGGGAGGCGGCGTCACCGGTGATGTCTACTTACGCGGATTTCAGCCAGGAGTTACGCCGTGTCTTCGACCACCCGGTGCAGGGGCGCGAGGCGTCCCGCCGGCTCCTCTCCCTCCGACAGGGTTCCCGCTCCGCGGCCGACTTCTCGGTGGAATTCCGCATCCTGGCCCACGAGAGCCGTTGGAACGAGCCGGCTCTCCGCGAGGCGTTTCTCAACGGGCTGACCGACGCCCTCAAGGACGAGCTGGCGATCCGTGACGAAACCACGACTCTTGAAGAATTAATCGCCCTGGCCATCAAGGTGGACCACCGTTTGCGGGACCGGCAGGCTGATCGGTTCCGACGCCCCTCCAGAGTCGCCGCCCGGGCAGCCATTCCCCGACCCGAGGTTCGCTCGCCATCGCCAGTTCAGCTATCCACCGGCGCGGAGGAGCCTATGCAGGTAGGAAGAACTACTCTGGACCCTCTGGAGCGCCAGCGCCGTCGGTCCCATCAGCTCTGCCTGTATTGCGGCCTCCCCGGCCACTTCTTGATCCACTGTCCCAGTAAACCAAAAGAGCAGGCTCGTCGCTGAGGGAGAGCCCAACGCCGAGCCTGCTGGTATCCGCTTCTGGCTCTTCTTCCCGGATGTCCATCTCCGCCCGGCTGCTGGGTCAACACACCCCCCGCTCGGTCACCGCGCTGGTCGACTCGGGGGCCGACGGCAGCTTCTTGGACCTGACCCTTGCCCGCCAGCTCGGCATCACCATGGAACCCATTCTGTCCCCCCGAAGGGTGGTCGCGCTGGACGGGCATCTCATCGCCCGGGTCTCCCAACAGACCGCTCCCCTGACCCTCATCGTCTCGGGTAATCACCGGGAGTCCATCAGATTTTTTCTGATCCACTCTCCCCAGGTCCCCCTGGTCTTAGGTTTCCCCTGGCTCCAGACCCACAACCCCGCCATCGATTGGAGGAGGTGCGTGCTGACCGGATGGAGTGAGTTCTGCCACTCCCACTGCCTGCGTTCAGCGGATCCGGCCCCTTCCTCTACGCTCCCCCCCCCCCTCCACCTGACGTCTCCTCCGTCCCCCCGGACTACCACGACCTGGCGCAGGTCTTCAGCAAGGACCTTGCCCGTACCCTTCCCCCCCATCGTCCGTACGACTGCGCCATCGACCTCCTCCCGGGGGCCCCCCTGCCCAACACCCGCCTATACAACATCTCCAGGCCAGAGAAGGAGTCCATGGAGACGTACATCCGTGAGTCGCTTGCGACCGGTCTCATCCGCCCCTCGTCTTCTCCTCTGGGCGCGGGCTTCTTTTTTGTGAAAAAGAAGGACGCCTCGCTCCGCCCCTGCATCGACTTCAAACCCCTAAACCAGATAACTGTCAAAAACAAGTCTTCGCTCCCCCTCATCGACCCGTCGTTCGAACCTCTATGTGAGGCCCAGATTTTCTCAAAGTTGGACTTACGAAATGCGTACCACCTGGTCCGCATCAGGGAGGGGGACGAGTGGAAGACGGCGTTCAACACACCATTGGGGCACTTCGAGTATCTGGTGATGCCTTTCGGACTTACCAACGCCCCCGCCGTCTTCCAGGCCCTCATGGCAGACGTTTTCCGCGACATGCTCAACCGGTTCGTGTTCATATATCTCGACGACATCCTCATATTCTCCCGCTCTCTCGCAGGTCACCGCCGGCATGTCCGACTGGTCCTCCAGCGCCTCCTGGAGAACCGCCTCTACGTGAAGCCCGAGAAATGCGAGTTCCACGTCCCTTCGGTGCCCTTCCTGGGCTATATCATCGCCCGGGGGCAACTTCGTCCCGACCCGGCCAAGATCCAGGCCGTGGCGGAGTGGCCCCAGCCCACCACCCGGAAGGAGCTTCAACGTTTTCTCGGATTCGCAAATTTCTACCGCCGTTTCATCCGGGACTACAGTAAGGTCGCCAGTCCACTCACCGCGCTTACGTCCACAGCCACCACATTCCAGTGGACCCCGGCGGCCGCCCAGGCCTTCACCCACCTGAAGAAGGCCTTCACCAGCGCCCCCGTACTCCGGCACCCAGACCCCGCTCTCCAGTTCATCGTGGAGGTGGACGCCTCCGACACAGGGGCGGGGGCCGTCCTCTCCCAGCGGGATCCCGGTACCCAGGTAGTCCATCCGTGTGCCTTTTTTTCCAGGCGCCTATCCCCCGCCGAGCGAAACTACGACGTGGGCAACCGAGAACTCCTCGCGGTGGTATGGGCTCTCCAGGAGTGGCGGCACTGGCTCGAGGGCACCTCGACCCCCTTCTTGGTCTGGACCGACCACAAGAACCTGGCATACCTGCAGTCCGCCAAGAGACTCAACCCCCGCCAGGCACGCTGGAACTTGTTCTTGAGCCGTTTTAACTTTACCCTCTCCTTCCGCCCCGGCTCGAACAATGGGAAGGCGGACGCCCTCTCACGTCAGTTCTCGCCCCCCGCCAGCCCTGACGCTCCGGAGCCCATTCTTCCCTCGGCCTGTCTACTGGGAGCGGCCACCTGGGACATCGAGCAGGTCGTCCGCAACGCTCAGGAGCAGCAACCGGACCCGCGCCCAGTCCCTTCCGACCGCTTGTTCGTTCCCGACACCGTGCGGTCACAGGTACTGCAATGGGGGCACTCATCCACACTCACCTGCCACCCGGGGGTGGCACGCACTCTCCGCTTCCTCCAGCAGCGTTTCTGGTGGCCCCGGATGGCAAAGGATACCCGGGAATTCGTGCGAGCCTGCTCCGTCTGCGCCCGCGGAAAGGCCTCCCACGCGGTCCCCGCCGGCCTCCTCCAGCCCCTGCCTATCCCAAGTCGTCCCTGGTCGCACATCGCCCTAGACTTTGTCACCGGCCTCCCTCCGTCCAACGGACACACAGTCATCCTCACCCTGGTCGACAGGTTTTCCAAGTGCGTCCACTACGTCCCCCTGCCCAAGCTGCCCACCGCGCTTGAGACCGCCAAACTCATCACCCAACACGTTTTCCGACCCCACGGCATCCCGGAGGACATCGTGTCCGACCGGGGCCCCCAGTTCGCTTCACAAGTTTGGCAGGAATTCTGCAAGGCAGTCGGGGCCACCGCCAGTCTCTCCTCGGGCTACCACCCCCAATCCAACGGCCAGACGGAGCGGGCCAACCAGGACCTGGAAGCCGCCCTCCGATGCGTGGTGGCCCGCAACCCGGACTCCTGGAGCGACGCACTACCCTGGGTCGAGTACGCCCATAACTCCCTCTCCACCACGGCCACAGGTATGTCTCCCTTCATGGTTTGTTTTGGTTACCAACCACCTCTCTTCAAAGACCAGGAGCATACCGTGGCCATTCCATCCGTTGAGGAGCACCTCCGCCGGATCCGGGGGGTGTGGGCCGAGGCGAGGGCCGCCCTCATCCGAACAGCCCAGAGGACCAAACGACTGGCTGATCGCCACCGGTCCCCAGCCCCGGACTACGTGCCCGGCCAGATGGTGTGGCTCTCCTCACGCGACCTTCCCCTCCAAGTCGAGTCTCGTAAGCTGGCCCCTCGCTTTATCGGTCCTTTTCCCGTCGAGAGAATCATTAACCCGTGCTCTGTTCGACTCAAGCTTCCCGACTCCCTGAAAATTCACCCTACATTCCATGTCTCCCTCCTCAAACCGGTATCCTCCAGCCCTCTGAGCCCTCCGGCTTTACCCCCCCCACCCCCCATGATAATAGACGACCACCCGGCTTACACGGTGGCAAAAGTCCTGGACGTGCGGCGCCGGGGCCGGGGCTACCAGTACCTTGTGGACTGGGAGGGCTACGGTCCGGAGGAGCGCTCCTGGATCTCCCGAAAACTGTTTTTGACCGACGCCCCCATCAGGGAGTTCTACGCACTTCACCCGGACAAGCCGGGTAGGACGCCAGGAGGCGTCCGTTAGGGGGGGGGTACTGTGACGGTTCGGGTCGGGGAGGAGGGCGTGGCAGTTCTGCTTGTTTACAGATTCGCGATCCACCCAGCCAGGCCCTCCTCCGGAGAAAGTGGGCGTCGGCTCCGGCGCACCTGCAGCTCGTTGCCGGCAATCAGCGCCGGCTTAAGAACCAGCCACGCCAGGAGTCCGACGCCGGATTATCTCGTCACCTCACGTGGTACTGGCTCATGTCTCGTCCTGTTTCCCGATCGCCTGACTCGTCGTGCTCTCGTGCCTGCTTGACCCCTGCTCTTCCGTTTCCCCCCTCTAGCCGACCTGAACCCGTCTGGTCCCGCTCCGCACGCCAGCGCCTCCGAGATCCTGCCCGGCAAGCATCCCGCCAGCGCTCTCCGCTCCGCCGTGCTTCCCGCTACCACGCCAGCCCGACTTCGCCTCCCGGCGCGCCCCGCTCGGCCGCCCCCTCGTCCGTGCCACCCGGCACTTGCCCGTCGGCTTCATTCAACGCTGTCCCTGACGACGCCTGCCTAGTGGTGGACTCTCTCCAGCTCGCCTCCCCACTCCAGCCTTCAATAAACCCTGTTACCCCCTCACCTGTCGCCTTTGGGTCCTCCTTCCTTCCCACACGGTTCATAGAACCGCGACAGTTAATTTTTTACCTGACATGTTTCGGCGAGTCTTTCGCCTTCTTCAGAGTGTCGCATGATGGTGTCTTGAGACCCGTCTTTATCAGCTGATGTTCCATGAGGGTGTGACTTACCTGTCAAAAAAATGAAAAATCAGAGCAGTAAAAGAACAAGCACAACATGAACATTACAAATCAGCAATCACTGACCACTGCAAAAGGGAAAACCACATCATGGACCGGGAGAAGGGCAGGGTCATCCGCACCGAAGAGAACAAACAACAGCGCTGGATCAGAGAGGCCATTGAGATCTGCAAGCGAGGCATAAAAACCATGAACAGAGACAAGGGAGCCTTCATCCTCTCTACCACCTGGAGCAGCATCTTGGCGGAGTGAACGGACAGCGGGGGGCGTGACTTGCCTTCATTCTTGTGACAGGTAAGTCACACCCTCATGGAACATCAGCTGATAAAGACGGGTCACAAGACACCATCATGTGACACTCTGAAGAAGGCGAAAGACTTTCGTATTGTGACATCCTCAAGGCCTAAACACTCATCCGAGCAAATATAAGGTAGATTTTGTTAACCTGCCCGGAGAAAAAAATCAACGAAAATAATTTGTATTTGTTTTAACCAGTTGGTGGCGCTACCACTGCGATCAAAAATAAGTTGGCAGCCGTCTTCAGGGCCTGAATATCCTCAAATGTGAAAAATTTCGAGAAGATGGATCATCTGAATCATTTTGCAGGAACTTTTGTTGCCACGGAGAATAATCAGACTCTGCGGCACCGAATAGCCACGCCCTTCGAAGGAAAGTCACAAAAATAGGGATAGAGTAAGATCAATGTCTTGAGTCTTTTCTAGCCAATTTTCAATCGGATTCGTTAAAAGGGCACCGTGCAGTACGTCAAAATGTAAAAAATTATATTGATTGGCGCAAGGTGTATAACAGAATATAAACATATAGATGTCTTCAGGTACCGACTCTTTATGTACATGTGAAGTTTTGGATTTTTAGCAGCATGTGCAGGAGAGTTATTAAGCATTTTGTCCATTGCGGCGAAGTAAATCTTAAGTGAAAACTTTGAAGCCCCGCCCCCGTCATATAGTATTTCGGAAACAAAAGATTTTAGCCCCAATTTTAGCCCCAGTGTTTGTCCTAGGTCTTAAGATGCTACAGACAGAATTTTAAGGCAATCAGATGAAGCCTTTAGGATCAGGGTGCAAAAGAATGACCCCTGTAAACATGCAAAAAAGGGCAAAAGTCGGACTTTCAAAAATTCATAACTCACTTCCTGTTCATATTAGACGTTAAAATATCAAATTTCTCGCCATGCCCGATGAGACTGCCAAGTTTGGTGAGTTTTTGTGCATGTTTCGGGGTCAAAAATGCGATCGAACAATCGGAAAAATAATAATAATAATAATTTCTACAAAAACAACAGGGACTTCGCAGCGGTCGCTGCTCAGGCCCTAATAATAATAATAATAATAATAATAAAAGTAATAATATTTTCTACAAAAACAATAGGGACCTCGCAGCCGTCGCAGCTCGGGCCCTAATAACAATTTCTAGAAAAACAATAGGGACCTCGCAGCGGTCACTGCTCGGGCCCTAATAATAATAATAATAATAATTTCCACAAAAACAATGGGGACCTCGTAGCGGTCGCTGCTCGGGCCCTAATAATAATTTCTACATAAACAATAGGGACCTCGCCGCGGTCGCTGCTCGGGCCCCAATAATAATTTCTACACAAAGTCCATTGTGGTGACCCGCCCCTTTTAAGTAAATTCAAAATGGCCGACTTCCTGTAAAACCTAGCTCATTGCTCCAAGAGACTTTTTTGTAGGTCTTGGTCTTATACATACAGTGAACCCTCGCTACTTCGCGGTTCACCTTTCGCGGGTTCAGTGCTTCGCGGGTATAAAAAATATTCGGGGGCATTGTAGTTTCGCCGAGCGGCACGACGGGCGCTGGAGCGGTTAGACGGCCGGCGTGCGCCGAAGAAGAGCGTGGGCGAAGAGGAGAGTGGACGAAGAAGAGCACGTTCCCCCGGACACGATCGGTGGCGACGTTTCGCGCGGTTCGGACCGTACCAGGGCTCCGGCCGGCGTGCGTGGCAGTTAAGCCGTAGAGGAGCACCGTCCCCGGGCACGGGCGGTGCCAAGCGGCCCCTAAGTTTAACCGAATGGAAGCTCCGGAGGAGGAGGTTATGCTCGCGTCACAGTAAGCCGAAGAGGAGCACCTTCCCCAGGCACGGGCGGTTCCAAGCGGCCCCTAAGTTTAACCAAATGGAAGCTCCGGAGGAGGAGGGCATGCTCGCGTCACAGTAAGCCGAAGAGGAGCACCTTTGCCGGGCACGGGCGGTTCCAAGCGGCCCCTAAGTTTAACCGAATGGAAGCTCCGGAGGAGGCGGGCATGCTCGCGTCACAGTAAGCCGAAGAGGAGCACCTTCCCCGGGCACGGGCGGTGCCAAGCGGCCCCTAAGTTTAATGGAATGGAAGCTCCGGAGGAGGAGGGCATGCTCGCGTCACAGTAAGCCGAAGAGGAGCACCTTCCCCGGGCACGGGCGGTTCCAAGCGGCCCCTAAGTTTAACCGAATGGAAGCTCCGGAGGAGGAGGGCATGCTCGCGACACAGTAAGCCGACGAGGAGCACCTTCCCCGGGCACGGGCGGTGCCAAGCGGCCCCTAAGTTTAACCGAATGGAAGCTCCGGGGGAGGAGGGTGGGCGTGTGTCACAGTTAAGCCGAATTGGAGCACCTCTTCCGCCCGGGCACGAGCGGAGCGCGAAGCTGTCAGTTATGAATGAATAAATGAATAAATAAATAAATAAATAAAGAATGGCACCTTTCATTGCAGAGGGCACACCGGACGGCGTACCAGCAGGTAAAAGTCGGAGTAATTAAATAAATACAAAAAGAATGGCTGGGGAATAAAAAAATAATACGTTTTAATAATAATTTGTTTTTTTTGTTATAACATGAATTTCACTCTCTCTCTCCCCGTATATATATATATATATATATATATATATATATATTGTATTTTTTTTTTAAGCATTTTTGAAGGTGCGCCGCTACTTCGCGGATTTTCAGTTTTCGCGGGTGGTCTCGGTCCCCATTAACCGCGATAACCGAGGGTTCACTGTACTCCATAAAATTTACAAAAAGCGAGGTGAAACACTCAACCAGGGCTGCTCTGCATGTTGTGCTGGGCCACCTGGAACAACAGCGGAGCTATGCAAGGATGCTCTTTGTGGACTACAGCTCGGCATTCAACACGATCATCCCAGACATCCTCGTCGCCAAACTGGACACTCTCGGCCTCCCTGCCCTCACACACTTCTGGATTAAGGACTTTCTGACCAACAGACCCCAGACTGTGTTGCTCGGCCCCTACACGTCCTCCACCCTCATGGTGAGCACCGGTTCCCCCCAAGGATGCGTGCTGAGCCCTCTCCTGTACGCCCTCTACACCTACGACTGCAGCCCGGCCCACGGCAACAACACCATCGTCAAGTTTGCTGACGACACGACAGTGGTCGGTCTGATCTCGGAAGGTGACGAGACAGCCTACAGAGAGGAGGTAGGGAGACTGACAACTTGGTGCAAGGACAACAGACTGCACCTTAACTCTGCTAAAACAAAGGAGATTGTCGTCGACTTCAGGAGGAACAAGACGCTGCCGCCCCCCCTCTGCATCGAAGGCGTGTGTGTGGAGAGGGTCCACACGTTCAAGTTCCTGGGAGTACAGATCTCCGATGACCTTTCTTGGAGTCACAACACCACAGCAGTGGTAAAGAAGGTCCGCCAACGTCTGCACTTCCTGAGAGTCCTCAGGAAATTCAACCTGGACAGGAAGCTGCTGCTGGCCTTCTACCACTCGTCCATCGAGAGCCTGCTGACGTACTGTGTCTCCACCTGGTACAGCGGCTGCACTGAGGCGGACAGAGTGAGGCTCCAGAGGACAGTCAAAACAGCGCAAAGGATTATTGGCTGCCCTCTCCCCTCGCTGTCGGACATCTACACCGCCCGGTGCCTCAGAAGGGCTCTCAACATCGTCAAAGACAATACCCACCCAAACTCACACCTGTTCGACCGGTTGCCCTCTGGCAGGCGCTACAGATGCATCAAATCAAGGACCAATCGACTGAGAAACAGTTTCTTTCCGAGAGCCATCTCCATACTGAACTCTCACACACACACGAGACCACCCTAACCTTGCAAAACAGCATTGTGATGTGTTTCTATATGCCCTATTCAGTACTATTCTATTCTTATTTATTTATCTAATTTATATATTGTCTGTATTATTGTTGTATTGCACTGGAGAGGGGAGCCCTCTAATCTCGTTGCACACTTGAGTACAATGACAATAAAGGGATTTCTATTTCTATTCTATTCTTTTTTTAACTTTTCTCGAGGGCCATGGCGAGCCATTTCAAAAAAGCTGCACAACTAACGTATAAAATATTGATAAATTTGCTCTGCCTGATGTGTGTGTAAAGTTTCACGAGTTGTCGTTCATATTTAGAACCTCATAATCAGCGTTGTTTTATTGCCGAACAGTGCAATGCCACTCCCACAACTTTACACGAAAAAGGACGAATTTCGTATTGTGACATCCTCATGGCCGAAACAGTCATCCGAGCATATATGAGGGCGGCCTTGTTGAGTTGCACGGAGAAAAACATCCAAGAAAATAACTTGTATTAGCTTTTACCAGTTGGTGGCGCTACTACTACGATGAAAAATAAGTTGGTAGATGTCTTCAGGGCTGAAGTATCCTCAAATGTGTACAACTTCGAGAAGATAGGATCATCTGAGTCATGTTGCCGGAGCTTTTGTTGCCACAGAGTACAATCTGACTTTTCAGCACCGTAATAGCCACGCCTTTTGCCAAAACGTCACAAAATTCGGCAGAGAGAAAGATCATTGTCTTGAGTCTTTTCTGACTAATTTTCAGTCGGATTTGTCAAAAGGGCACCGTGCAGGATGTGAAAATTAAAATAAAAACACATTTTTGATTCCACTTGGCGGCGCTGTGTGTATAACAAAATAATAACATTAAGATGTCTTCAGGTCGGGACGTTTTATTTACAGGTGAAGGTTTGGATTTTCAGGAGCATGTGCAGGGGAGTTATTAAGCATTCATTTATTTGTATTAGGTTCATTTTGTCTTCTTATTATTGATATTTGACTGATTCATTAAAAGCAGACAATTATGTTTTAGGTTAATTTTTTTACCTGACATGTTTCGGCGAGTCTTTCGCCTTCTTCAGAGTGTCGCATGATGGTGTCTTGAGACCCGTCCGTCTTTATCAGCTGATGTTCCATGAGGGTGTGACTTACCTGTCAAAAAAATGAAAAATCAGAGCAGTAAAAGAACAAGCACAACATGAACATTACAAATCAGCAATCACTGACCACTGCAAAAGGGAAAACCACATCATGGACCGGGTGAAGGGCAGGGTCATCCGCACCGAAGAGAACAAACAACAGCGCTGGATCAGAGAGGCCATTGAGATCTGCAAGCGAGGCATAAAAACCATGAACAGAGACAAGGGAGCCTTCATCCTCTCTACCACCTGGAGCAGCATCTTGGCGGAGTGAACGGAAAACGGGGGGTGTGACTTGCCTTCATTCTTGTGACAGGTAAGTCACGCCCTCATGGAACATCAGCTGATAAAGACAGGTCACAAGACACCATCATGTGACACTCTGAAGAAGGCGAAAGACTTTCGTATTGTGACATCCTCAAGTCCTAAACACTCATCCGAGCAAATATAAGGTAGATTTTGTGAACCTGCCCGGAGAAAAACATCAACGAAAATAATTTGTATTTGTTTTAACCAGTTGGTGGCGCTACCACTGCGATCAAAAAGAAGTTGGCAGCCGTCTTCAGGGCCTGAATATCCTCAAATGTGAAAATTTTCGAGAAGATTGATCATCTGAATCATTTTGCAGGAACTTTTGTTGCCACGGAGAATAATCAGACTCTGCGGCACCGCAATAGCCACGCCCTTCGAAGGAAAGTCACAAAAATAGGGATAGAGTAAGATCAATGTCTTGAGTCTTTTCTAGCCAATTTTCAATCGGATTCGTTAAAAGGGCACCGTGCAGTACGTCAAAATGTAAAAAATGATATTGATTGGCGCAAGGTGTATAACAGAATATAAACATATAGATGTCTTCAGGTACCGACTCTTTATGTACATGTGAAGTTTTGGATTTTTAGCAGCATGTGCAGGAGAGTTATTAAGCATTTTGTCCATTGCGGCGAAGGAAATCTTAAGTGAAAACTTTGAAGCCCCGCCCCCGTCATATCGTATTTCGGAAACAAAAGATTTTAGCCCCAGTGTTTGTCCCAGGTCTTAAGATGCTACAGACAGAATTTTAAGGCAATCAGATGAAGCCTTTAGGATCAGGGTGCAAAAGAATGACCCCTGTAAACATGCAAAAAAGGGCAAAAGTCGGACTTTCAAAAATTCATAACTCACTTCCTGTTCATATTAGATGTTAAAATATCAAATTTCTCGCCATGCCCGATGAGACTGCCAAGTTTGGTGAGTTTTTGTGCATGTTTCGGGGGTCAAAAATGCAATCGAACAATCGGAAAAATAATAATAATAATAATTTCTACAAAAACAACAGGGACTTCGCAGCGGTCGCTGCTCAGGCCCTAATAATAATAATAATAATAATAATAATAAAAGTAATAATATTTTCTACAAAAACAATAGGGACCTCGCAGCCGTCGCAGCTCGGGCCCTAATAACAATTTCTAGAAAAACAATAGGGACCTCGCAGCGGTCACTGCTCGGGCCCTAATAATAATAATAATAATAATTTCCACAAAAACAATGGGGACCTCGTAGCGGTCGCTGCTCGGGCCCTAATAATAATTTCTCCATAAACAATAGGGACCTCGCCGCGGTCGCTGCTCGGGCCCCAATAATAATTTCTACACAAAGTCCATTGTGGTGACCCGCCCCTTTTAAGTAAATTCAAAATGGCCGACTTCCTGTAAAACCTAGCTCATTGCTCCAAGAGACTTTTTTGTAGGTCTTGGTCTTATACATACAGTGAACCCTCGCTACTTCGCAGTTCACCTTTCGCGGGTTCAGTGCTTCGCGGGTCTAAAAAATATTCGGGGGCATTGTAGTTTCGCCGAGCGGCACGACGGGGCGCTGGAGCGGTTAGAC
Source organism: Idiotropiscis lumnitzeri (assembly GCF_059441095.1). NCBI lineage: Eukaryota > Metazoa > Chordata > Actinopteri > Syngnathiformes > Syngnathidae > Idiotropiscis > Idiotropiscis lumnitzeri. Next base: position 409,279 of record NW_028283608.1, read on the forward strand.
GGCCAGTGTGCGCCGAAGAAGAGCGTGGGCGAAGAGGAGAGTGGACGAAGAAGAGCACGTTCCCCCGGACACGATCGGTGGCGACGTTTCGCGCGGTTCGGACAGTACCAGAGCTCCGGCCGGCGTGCGTGGCAGTTAAGCCGTAGAGGAGAACCTTCCCCGGGCACGGGCGGTTCCAACCGGCCCCTAAGTTTAACCGAATGGAAGCTCCGGAGGAGGAGGGCATGCTCGCGTCACAGTAAGCCGAAGAGGAGCACCTTCCCCGGGCACGGGCGGTTCCAAGCGGCCCCTAAGTTTAACCGAATGGAAGCTCCGGAGGAGGAGGGCATGCTCGCGACACAGTAAGCCGAAGAGGAGCACCTTCCCCGGGCACGGGCGGTGCCAAGCGGCCCCTAAGTTTAACCGAATGGAAGCTCCGGGGGAGGAGGGTGGGCGTGTGTCACAGTTAAGCCGAATTGGAGCACCTCTTCCGCCCGGGCACGAGCGGAGCGCGAAGCTGTCAGTTATGAATGAATAAATGAATAAATAAATAAATAAATAAAGAATGGCACCTTTCATTGCAGAGGGCACACCGGACGGCGTACCAGCAGGTAAAAGTCGGAGTAATTAAATAAATACAAAAAGAATGGCTGGGGAATAAAAAAATAATACGTTTTAATAATAATTTGTTTTTTTTGTTATAACATGAATTTCACTCTCTCTCTCCCCGTATATATATATATATATATATATATTGTATTTTTTTTTTAAGCATTTTTGAAGGTGCGCCGCTACTTCGCGGATTTTCAGTTTTCGCGGGTGGTCTCGGTCCCCATTAACCGCGATAACCGAGGGTTCACTGTACTCCATAAAATTTACAAAAAGCGAGGTGAAACACTCAACCAGGGCTGCTCTGCATGTTGTGCTGGGCCACCTGGAACAACAGCGGAGCTATGCAAGGATGCTCTTTGTGGACTACAGCTCGGCATTCAACACGATCATCCCAGACATCCTCGTCGCCAAACTGGACACTCTCTGCCTCCCTGCCCTCACACACATCTGGATTAAGGACTTTCTGACCAACAGACCCCAGACTGTGTTGCTCGGCCCCTACACGTCCTCCACCCTCATGGTGAGCACCGGTTCCCCCCAAGGATGCGTGCTGAGCCCTCTCCTGTACGCCCTCTACACCTACGACTGCAGCCCGGCCCACGGCAACAACACCATCGTCAAGTTTGCTGACGACACGACAGTGGTCGGTCTGATCTCGGAAGGTGACGAGACAGCCTACAGAGAGGAGGTAGGGAGACTGACAACTTGGTGCAAGGACAACAGACTGCACCTTAACTCTGCTAAAACAAAGGAGATTGTCGTCGACTTCAGGAGGAACAAGACGCTGCCGCCCCCCCTCTGCATCGAAGGCGTGTGTGTGGAGAGGGTCCACACGTTCAAGTTCCTGGGAGTACAGATCTCCGATGACCTTTCTTGGAGTCACAACACCACAGCAGTGGTAAAGAAGGTCCGCCAACGTCTGCACTTCCTGAGAGTCCTCAGGAAATTCAACCTGGACAGGAAGCTGCTGCTGGCCTTCTACCACTCGTCCATCGAGAGCCTGCTGACGTACTGTGTCTCCACCTGGTACAGCGGCTGCACTGAGGCGGACAGAGTGAGGCTCCAGAGGACAGTCAAAACAGCGCAAAGGATTATTGGCTGCCCTCTCCCCTCGCTGTCGGACATCTACACCGCCCGGTGCCTCAGAAGGGCTCTCAACATCGTCAAAGACAATACCCACCCAAACTCACACCTGTTCGACCGGTTGCCCTCTGGCAGGCGCTACAGATGCATCAAATCAAGGACCAATAGACTGAGAAACAGTTTCTTTCCGAGAGCCATCTCCATACTGAACTCTCACACACACACGAGACCACCCTAACCTTGCAAAACAGCATTGTGATGTGTTTCTATATGCCCTATTCAGTACTGAATTCCATTGCACTGTCTTATTTATTTATCTAATTTATATATTGTCTGTATTATTGTTGTATTGCACTGGAGAGGGGAGCCCTCTAATCTCGTTGCACACTTGAGTACAATGACAATAAAGGGATTTCTATTTCTATTCTATTCTTTTTTTAACTTTTCTCGAGGGCCATGGCGAGCCATTTCAAAAAAGCTGCACAACTAACGTATAAAATATTGATAAATTTGCTCGGCCTGATGTGTGTGTAAAGTTTCACGAGTTGTCGTTCATATTTAGAACCTCATAATCAGCGTTGTTTTATTGCCGAACAGTGCAATGCCACTCCCACAACTTTACACGAAAAAGGACGAATTTCGTATTGTGACATCCTCATGGCCGAAACAGTCATCCGAGCATATATGAGGGCGGCCTTGTTGAGTTGCACGGAGAAAAACATCCAAGAAAATAACTTGTATTAGCTTTTACCAGTTGGTGGCGCTACTACTACGATGAAAAATAAGTTGGTAGATGTCTTCAGGGCTGAAGTATCCTCAAATGTGTACAACTTCGAGAAGATAGGATCATCTGAGTCATGTTGCCGGAGCTTTTGTTGCCACAGAGTACAATCTGACTTTTCAGCACCGTAATAGCCACGCCTTTTGCCAAAACGTCACAAAATTCGGCAGAGAGAAAGATCATTGTCTTGAGTCTTTTCTGACTAATTTTCAGTCGGATTTGTCAAAAGGGCACCGTGCAGGATGTGAAAATTAAAATAAAAACACATTTTTGATTCCACTTGGCGGCGCTGTGTGTATAACAAAATAATAACATTAAGATGTCTTCAGGTCGGGACGTTTTATTTACAGGTGAAGGTTTGGATTTTCAGGAGCATGTGCAGGGGAGTTATTAAGCATTCATTTATTTGTATTAGGTTCATTTTGTCTTCTTATTATTGATATTTGACTGATTCATTAAAAGCAGACAATTATGTTTTAGGTTAATTTTTTACCTGACATGTTTCGGCGAGTCTTTCGCCTTCTTCAGAGTGTCGCATGATGGTGTCTTGAGACCCGTCTTTATCAGCTGATGTTCCATGAGGGTGTGACTTACCTGTCAAAAAAATTAAAAATCAGAGCAGTAAAAGAACAAGCACAACATGAACATTACAAATCAGCAATCACTGACCACTGCAAAAGGGAAAACCACATCATGGACCGGGAGAAGGGCAGGGTCATCCGCACCGAAGAGAACAAACAACAGCGCTGGATCAGAGAGGCCATTGAGATCTGCAAGCGAGGCATAAAAACCATGAACAGAGACAAGGGAGCCTTCATCCTCTCTACCACCTAGAGCAGCATCTTGGCGGAGTGAACGGACAGCGGGGGGTGTGACTTGCCTTCATTCTTGTGACAGGTAAGTCACGCCCTCATGGAACATCAGCTGATAAAGACGGGTCACAAGACACCATCATGTGACACTCTGAAGAAGGCGAAAGACTTTCGTATTGTGACATCCTCAAGGCCTAAACACTCATCCGAGCAAATATAAGGTAGATTTTGTGAACCTGCCCGGAGAAAAACATCAACGAAAATAATTTGTATTTGTTTTAACCAGTTGGTGGCGTGTTAGAATAATATTTGGAGGTTATTATACATTTGCCATGACGCAACTTTATTTCAATACATGGTGCACATATCATGTTGAAAAGAAGGGCGGTGGCACTTCTTCAGAAGTGAGTCTGAAGCAAGCAACATCGTGCTAGGTCCTGATAAGAGATGCTGACGTCAAAGTCAGCTGCGACCCACGACGACACACCAATGATGAACCGGACCAAACCAGCTTTTGAGAAGACGAACTGTACCACCCTTGAGTGTAATCTGATTCCCCGATGTTATAAAAGGGAATGTGTGAAAAGCATCGAGGAACAGAAGGAAGATGAAGTTGCCAAATAAACTTTGTTAACCTTTCTGTCTCCACTTGAGCTGTCTGTCTCTCCTTTTAGCTTTCGAACACGATATGTCAAATTGGCGAACCTGACATAAAATTGGTCCTTCAGAGCCGTGAACCCAACATACTGGAGGCGTCCAGGGGCGAAGCCGACGACCGGGGACAATCGTGGCCACGACAAGATGAGGATTCTTTCTTTTTTTGGACCTGGTCCTCGACTTTGCTACTGGATGCTGAAAGTTGAAGGGAGGCTGCGGAGAGAGACGTTCAGCTCATCTTGGGTGAGTGTGTGAAGTCCGAATGTGATGAATGAGTGTGATAAATGTGGGCATTTGAAGGGGTACGTAGTTAAATTCTGCGTTAACAGGAGGGCGGACTCCTCTGCAAGTAAGTAGTTAAATTCCGTGGGGATATTGTGGGGACTAGACAGAGTAAGTCTTTAAAACTGTGTAAAACCGTAAGAATACTAGTCAATGTTACGTGAAGAGACAGAGATAGTCTATAACACTGATAAAGGATAACAGGGGTGTATCCTCCACGCGCGTTTGAAAGGGGAAAAAAAGAGAAATAAGGGGAAAAAAAAGATGAGGGAAAAAAAAAAATAAATAAAAAGGGAAAAATAGTGTGAATGAATAAGTGTGTATGGAGGCTTGCAACCTCATTTTGGAACAGGAAATTTAACCGACAACTGTCTGGGAAGCAGAAGCTTGGGAATTACCTAAAACAGAGTAATTGTCAGCCTGTTCAGGGATTGGAGAACAGTTTAGGAAAACATGGGGAAATCAAACAGTAAAAAAGCTAGCAAAAAGGATCCGAAACAACAATTGACGTGTAAGGACTAGAAATTTATAGAAAGCCAATGTCCGGAAAAAGTAAAACATTTAAACTCATGGATAACAAAATATGAATTCACTGGTCAGCTTAGTACACAAAAATACTTACAAAATAAAACGAAGAGAAGAGAGAGAAAAAAAAAAAAAAAAAAAAAAAAAAAAAAAAAAAAAAAAAAAAAAAAATTCTTCCAAAAAATATTTTTCGCAATATTGACACATGTTGACACACATGTCAAACAGGAGGGATGGTATGGTAAGACAAACCAAACCAATTTTATACAACATATGGGTTTTAATTTTTTCTCAAAAGATTTTTTGAAGAGCCTGTATGATCTGTGCTCGACACAATTGTCAGGGAAACATAAGCCCAAAACGAGGACAGTTTCCCCAAGCAACATACACCTTGTGCATTGTAAAAAGTCATCTCAACCCTACCCTATTAGGGGTCTCTCGGTTGACATGATTTTCGCGTGGATAAAAAATTGAGATTTTGTGTTGTGTAGGTTTGGTTGCACTTAAAGCTGTGTTTCATGCATGTGTCCGAGACCATTACTATGAGTAATTCCAACAGCTTCCATCAACATGCCTTTTAGAAGTAATGATGAAATTAACACCTAATGCGGACTGCATTGCTTGGAATGATGTGTACGCTGCGATTAAGGCAACGAAAGATAAGTCTATCTTTTCTACCGATGTGGCAGTGGCTAACTTTACTTGTGTTAATCTCACAGGAACACAAGTGGTGTAAGACAACTGTACTCCAAGCAGGTACACTACTGCCACGCAGCGATGTGTGGTGGTGGTGCGGGGTACTAAATTATTTGATTCATTAAAGGACGCAGTTGGAACTTGTGCATTGGTGTCACTTCTCTTACCAGTGTCTATTTTTCCATCCACAGCAAGGGATATTCAAAGGGCAGTTGAAGCCGACGAATACCCCTATTATTACGCCAGGAAAAGACGAAGTGCTTCCTGGAGGGATGGTGATATGACTTATTTGGATGCAATTGGCCAACCAAGGGGCGTACCAGATGAGTATAAATTGGTAAATCAAATCGCAGCGGGGTTCGAGTCCATTCTTCTTTGGATTACACCGAATAAGAATGTGGATCGAATAAATTACATACACTATAACGTGCAAAGATTGGGGAACTTCATTGAAGAAGGATTTATAGCTATTAAAGAACAATTGGTCCTACGTCGTCCTTCCATCTGGGGTGACGTAAAATTGGTCCAAAAGAACAATTGGCAGCAACATCACTCATGGCATTTCAAAACCGCATCGCGGTGGACATGCTGTTGGCAGAGAGAGGAGGGGTTTGCGCCATGATTGGGGATCAATGGTTGTACTTTCATTCCTAACAACACTTCTCCGGAAGGGTCCCTCACAAGAGCCATTGCAGGCTTGCGCACCCTGAAGCATAAGCTGAAGGAACACTCAGGTGTGACTACCTCTGCATGGGATGAGTGGTGGAACAAAACGTTTGGTAAATATAAAAATATGGTATTTTCTGTAATGATTTCTATAACAATGTTCACCTCAATCCTTGTACTGTATGGATGTTGTTGTATTCCCTGCATTCGCGTTTTGCTTTTCCGACTTATCTCAACAGCTCTCGCTCCAACAAATTCCAAACGACAGGAAATATATCCTTTGATTAATTACAGAAGTGCTGGTGATGGAGGAGACAGTGATGACCAAGTTGATGACGACGACTGAATTTACCTGGGAGATCCTATTCGTTAATCCAAAACGCTCAAATACATTAAAGTTAAACAAAGAAAAATAGAGGGGTTTACATTTGCTATCAAGCTAATGATTTGATGGAATTAAATCTTTGGAAATTCCATTGATGATAATATTTGGGGCAAATGTAGAATAAACAGGGGGGAATGTTAGAATAATATTTGGAGGTTATTATACATTTGCCATGACGCAACTTTATTTCAATACATGGTGCACATATCATGTTGAAAAGAAGGGCGGTGGCACTTCTTCAGAAGTGAGTCTGAAGCAAGCAACATCGTGCTAGGTCCTGATAAGAGATGCTGACGTCAAAGTCAGCTGCGACCCACGACGACACACCAATGATGAACCGGACCAAACCAGCTTTTGAGAAGACGAACTGTACCACCCTTGAGTGTAATCTGATTCCCCGATGTTATAAAAGGGAATGTGTGAAAAGCATCGAGGAACAGAAGGAAGATGAAGTTGCCAAATAAACTTTGTTAACCTTTCTGTCTCCACTTGAGCTGTCTGTCTCTCCTTTTAGCTTTCGAACACGATATGTCAAATTGGCGAACCTGACATGGCGCTACCACTGCGATCAAAAATAAGTTGGCAGCCGTCTTCAGGGCCTGAATATCCTCAAATGTGAAAAATTTCGAGAAGATGGATCATCTGAATCATTTTGCAGGAACTTTTGTTGCCACGGAGAATAATCAGACTCTGCGGCACCGCAATAGCCACGCCCTTCGAAGGAAAGTCAAAAAATAGGGATAGAGTAAGATCAATGTCTTGAGTCTTTTCTAGCCAATTTTCAATCGGATTCGTTAAAAGGGCACCGTGCAGTACGTCAAAATGTAAAAAATGTTATTGATTGGCGCAAGGTGTATAACAGAATATAAACATATAGATGTCTTCAGGTACCGACTCTTTATGTACATGTGAAGTTTTGGATTTTTAGCAGCATGTGCAGGAGAGTTATTAAGCATTTTGTCCATTGCGGCGAAGGAAATCTTAAGTGAAAACTTTGAAGCCCCGCCCCCGTCATATAGTATTTCGGAAACAAAAGATTTTAGCCCCAGTGTTTGTCCCAGGTCTTAAGATGCTACAGACAGAATTTTAAGGCAATCAGATGAAGCCTTTAGGATCAGGGTGCAAAAGAATGACCCCTGTAAACATGCAAAAAAGGGCAAAAGTCGGACTTTCAAAAATTCATAACTCACTTCCTGTTCATATTAGACGTTAAAATATCAAATTTCTCGCCATGCCCGATGAGACTGCCAAGTTTGGTGAGTTTTTGTGCATGTTTCGGGGTCAAAAATGCGATCGTACAATCGGAAAAATAATAATAATAATAATTTCTACAAAAACAACAGGGACTTCGCAGCGGTCGCTGCTCAGGCCCTAATAATAATAATAATAATAATAATAAAAGTAATAATATTTTCTACAAAAACAATAGGGACCTCGCAGCCGTCGCAGCTCGGGCCCTAATAACAATTTCTAGAAAAACAATAGGGACCTCGCAGCGGTCACTGCTCGGGCCCTAATAATAATAATAATAATAATTTCCACAAAAACAATGGGGACCTCGTAGCGGTCGCTGCTCGGGCCCTAATAATAATTTCTACATAAACAATAGGGACCTCGCCGCGGTCGCTGCTCGGGCCCCAATAATAATTTCTACACAAAGTCCATTGTGGTGACCCGCCCCCTTTTAAGTAAATTCAAAATGGCCGACTTCCTGTAAAACCTAGCTTATTGCTCCAAGAGACTTTTTTGTAGGTCTTGGTCTTATACATACAGTGAACCCTCGCTACTTCGCGGTTCACCTTTCGCGGGTATAAAAAATATTCGGGGGCATTGTAGTTTCGCCGAGCGGCACGACGGGGCGCTGGAGCGGTTAGACGGCCGGCGTGCGCCGAAGAAGAGCGTGGGCGAAGAGGAGAGTGGACGAAGAAGAGCACGTTCCCCCGGACACGATCGGTGACGACGTTTCGCGCGGTTCGGACCGTACCAGAGCTCCGGCCGGCGTGCGTGGCAGTTAAGCCGTAGAGGAGCAATTTCCCCGGGCACGGGCGGTGCCAAGCGGCCCCTAAGTTTAACCGAATGGAAGCTCCGGAGGAGGAGGGCATGCTCGCGTCACAGTAAGCCGAAGAGGAGCACCTTCCCCGGGCACGGGCGGTTCCAAGCGGCCCCAAAGTTTAACCGAATGGAAGCTCCGGAGGAGGAGGGCATGCTCGCGACACAGTAAGCCGAAGAGGAGCACCTTCCCCGGGCACGGGCGGTGCCAAGCGGCCCCTAAGTTTAACCGAATGGAAGCTCCGGGGGAGGAGGGTGGGCGTGTGTCACAGTTAAGCCGAATTGGAGCACCTCTTCCGCCCGGGCACGAGCGGAGCGCGAAGCTGTCAGTTATGAATGAATAAATGAATAAATAAATAAATAAATAAAGAATGCCACCTTTCATTTCACAGGGCACACCGGACGGCGTACCAGCAGGTAAAAGTCGGAGTAATTAAATAAATACAAAAAGAATGGCTGGGGAATAAAAAAATAATACGTTTTAATAATAATTTGTTTTTTTTGTTATAACATGAATTTCACTCTCTCTCTCCCCGTATATATATATATATATATATACGTATATATATATATATATATATATATATATATATATATATATATATATATATATATATATATATAGATATGTATATATATATATTTATATATATATATATATTGTATTTTTTTTTTAAGCATTTTTGAAGGTGCGCCGCTACTTCGCGGATTTTCAGTTTTCGCGGGTGGTCTCTGTCCCCATTAACCGCGATAACCGAGGGTTCACTGTACTCCATAAAATTTACAAAAAGCGAGGTGAAACACTCAACCAGGGCTGCTTTTTTGAACATTTCTCGAGGGCCATGGCGAGCCATTTAAAAAAAGCTGCACAACTAACGTATAAAATATTGATAAATTTGCTCTGCCTGATGAGTGTGTAAAGTTTCACGAGTTGTCGTTCATATTTAGAACCTCATAATCAGCGTTGTTTTATTGCCGAACAGTGCAATGCCACTCCCACAACTTTTCACGAAAAAGGACGAATTTCGTATTGTGACATCCTCATGGCCGAAACAGTCATCCGAGCATATATGAGGGCGACCTTGTTGAGTTGCACAGAGAAAAACATCCAAGAAAATAACTTGTATTAGCTTTTACCAGTTAGTGGCGCTACTACTACGATGAAAAATAAGTATGTAGATGTCTTCAGGGCTGAAGTATCCTCAAATGTGTACAACTTGTGTACACGGGCGGTTCCAAGCGGCCCCTAAGTTTAACCGAATGGAAGCTCCGGAGGAGGAGGGCATGCTCGCGACACAGTAAGCCGAAGAGGAGCACCTTCCCCGGGCACGGGCGGTTCCAAGCGGCCCCTAAGTTTAACCGAATGGAAGCTCCGGAGGAGGAGGGCATGCTCGCGACACAGTAAGCCGAAGAGGAGCACCTTCCCCGGGCACGGGCGGTGCCAAGCGGCCCCTAAGTTTAACCGAATGGAAGCTCCGGGGGAGGAGGGTGGGCGTGTGTCACAGTTAAGCCGAATTGGAGCACCTCTTCCGCCCGGGCACGAGCGGAGCGCGAAGCTGTCAGTTATGAATGAATAAATGAATAAATAAATAAAGAATGCCACCTTTCATTTCACAGGGCACACCGGACGGCGTACCAGCAGGTAAAAGTCGGAGTAATTAAATAAATACAAAAAGAATGGCTGGGGAATAAAAAAATAATACGTTTTAATAATAATTTGTTTTTTTTGTTATAACATGAATTTCACTCTCTCTCTCCCCCCGTATATATATATATATATATATATATATATATATATGTACAACTTCGAGAAGATAGGATCATCTGAGTCATGTTGCCGGAGCTTTTGTTGCCACAAAGTACAATCGGACTTTTCAGCACCGTAATAGCCACGCCTTTTGCCAAAACGTCACAAAATTCGGCAGAGAGTAAGATCATTGTCTTGAGTCTTTTCTGACTAATTTTCAGTCGGATTCGTCAAAAGGGCACCGTGCAGTACGTGAAAATTAAAATAAAAACACATTTTTGATTCCACTTGGCGGCGCTGTGTGTATAACAAAATAATAACATTAAGATGTCTTCAGGTCGGGACGTTTTATTTACAGGTGAAGGTTTGGATTTTTCGGAGCATGTGCAGGGGAGTTATTAAGCATTCATTTATTTGTATTAGGTTCATTTTGTCTTCTTATTATTGATATTTGACTGATTCATTAAAAGCAGACAATTATGTTTTAGGTTAATTTTTTACCTGACATGTTTCGGCGAGTCTTTCGCCTTCTTCAGAGTGTCGCATGATGGTGTCTTGAGACCCGTCCGTCTTTATCAGCTGATGTTCCATGAGGGTGTGACTTACCTGTCAAAAAAATGAAAAATCAGAGCAGTAAAAGAACAAGCACAACATGAACATTACAAATCAGCAATCACTGACCACTGCAAAAGGGAAAACCACATCATGGACCGGGTGAAGGGCAGGGTCATCCGCACCGAAGAGAACAAACAACAGCGCTGGATCAGAGAGGCCATTGAGATCTGCAAGCGAGGCATAAAAACCATGAACAGAGACAAGGGAGCCTTCATCCTCTCTACCACCTGGAGCAGCATCTTGGCGGAGTGAACGGAAAACGGGGGGTGTGACTTGCCTTCATTCTTGTGACAGGTAAGTCACGCCCTCATGGAACATCAGCTGATAAAGACAGGTCACAAGACACCATCATGTGACACTCTGAAGAAGGCGAAAGACTTTCGTATTGTGACATCCTCAAGTCCTAAACACTCATCCGAGCAAATATAAGGTAGATTTTGTGAACCTGCCCGGAGAAAAACATCAACGAAAATAATTTGTATTTGTTTTAACCAGTTGGTGGCGCTACCACTGCGATCAAAAAGAAGTTGGCAGCCGTCTTCAGGGCCTGAATATCCTCAAATGTGAAAATTTTCGAGAAGATTGATCATCTGAATCATTTTGCAGGAACTTTTGTTGCCACGGAGAATAATCAGACTCTGCGGCACCGCAATAGCCACGCCCTTCGAAGGAAAGTCACAAAAATAGGGATAGAGTAAGATCAATGTCTTGAGTCTTTTCTAGCCAATTTTCAATCGGATTCGTTAAAAGGGCACCGTGCAGTACGTCAAAATGTAAAAAATGATATTGATTGGCGCAAGGTGTATAACAGAATATAAACATATAGATGTCTTCAGGTACCGACTCTTTATGTACATGTGAAGTTTTGGATTTTTAGCAGCATGTGCAGGAGAGTTATTAAGCATTTTGTCCATTGCGGCGAAGGAAATCTTAAGTGAAAACTTTGAAGCCCCGCCCCCGTCATATCGTATTTCGGAAACAAAAGATTTTAGCCCCAGTGTTTGTCCCAGGTCTTAAGATGCTACAGACAGAATTTTAAGGCAATCAGATGAAGCCTTTAGGATCAGGGTGCAAAAGAATGACCCCTGTAAACATGCAAAAAAGGGCAAAAGTCGGACTTTCAAAAATCCATAACTCACTTCCTGTTCATATTAGATGTTAAAATATCAAATTTCTCGCCATGCCCGATGAGACTGCCAAGTTTGGTGAGTTTTTGTGCATGTTTCGGGGGTCAAAAATGCGATCGAACAATCGGAAAAATAATAATAATAATAATTTCTACAAAAACAACAGGGACTTCGCAGCGGTCGCTGCTCAGGCCCTAATAATAATAATAATAAAAGTAATAATATTTTCTACAAAAACAATAGGGACCTCGCAGCCGTCGCAGCTCGGGCCCTAATAACAATTTCTAGAAAAACAATAGGGACCTCGCAGCGGTCACTGCTCGGGCCCTAATAATAATAATAATAATAATTTCCACAAAAACAATGGGGACCTCGTAGCGGTCGCTGCTCGGGCCCTAATAATAATTTCTCCATAAACAATAGGGACCTCGCCGCGGTCGCTGCTCGGGCCCCAATAATAATTTCTACACAAAGTCCATTGTGGTGACCCGCCCCTTTTAAGTAAATTCAAAATGGCCGACTTCCTGTAAAACCTAGCTCATTGCTCCAAGAGACTTTTTTGTAGGTCTTGGTCTTATACATACAGTGAACCCTCGCTACTTCGCAGTTCACCTTTCGCGGGTTCAGTGCTTCGCGGGTATAAAAAATATTCGGGGGCATTGTAGTTTCGCCGAGCGGCACGACGGGGCGCTGGAGCGGTTAGACGGCCGGCGTGCGCCGAAGAAGAGCGTGGGCGAAGAGGAGAGTGGACGAAGAAGAGAACGTTCCCCCGGACACGATCGGTGGCGACGTTTCGCGCGGTTCGGACCGTACCAGAGCTCCGGCCGGCGTGCGTGGCAGTTAAGCCGTAGAGGAGCACCTTCCCCAGGCACGGGCGGTGCCAAGCGGCCCCTAAGTTTAATGGAATGGAAGCTCCGGAGGAGGAGGGCATGCTCGCGTCACAGTAAGCCGAAGAGGAGCACCTTCCCCGGGCACGGGCGGTTCCAAGCGGCCCCTAAGTTTAACCGAATGGAAGCTCCGGAGGAGGAGGGCATGCTCGCGACACAGTAAGCTGAAGAGGAGCACCTTCCCCGGGCACGGGCGGTGCCAAGCGGCCCCTAAGTTTAACCGAATGGAAGCTCCGGGGGAGGAGGGTGGGCGTGTGTCACAGTTAAGCCGAATTGGAGCACCTCTTCCGCCCGGGCACGAGCGGAGCGCGAAGCTGTCAGTTATGAATGAATAAATGAATAAATAAATAAATAAATAAAGAATGGCACCTTTCATTGCAGAGGGCACACCGGACGGCGTACCAGCAGGTAAAAGTCGGAGTAATTAAATAAATACAAAAAGAATGGCTGGGGAATAAAAAAATAATACGTTTTAATAATAATTTGTTTTTTTTGTTATAACATGAATTTCACTCTCTCTCTCCCCGTATATATATATATATATATATATATATTGTATTTTTTTTTTAAGCATTTTTGAAGGTGCGCCGCTACTTCGCGGATTTTCAGTTTTCGCGGGTGGTCTCGGTCCCCATTAACCGCGATAACCGAGGGTTCACTGTACTCCATAAAATTTACAAAAAGCGAGGTGAAACACTCAACCAGGGCTGCTCTGCATGTTGTGCTGGGCCACCTGGAACAACAGCGGAGCTATGCAAGGATGCTCTTTGTGGACTACAGCTCGGCATTCAACACGATCATCCCAGACATCCTCGTCGCCAAACTGGACACTCTCGGCCTCCCTGCCCTCACACACATCTGGATTAAGGACTTTCTGACCAACAGACCCCAGACTGTGTTGCTCGGCCCCTACACGTCCTCCACCCTCATGGTGAGCACCGGTTCCCCCCAAGGATGCGTGCTGAGCCCTCTCCTGTACGCCCTCTACACCTACGACTGCAGCCCGGCCCACGGCAACAACACCATCGTCAAGTTTGCTGACGACACGACAGTGGTCGGTCTGATCTCGGAAGGTGACGAGACAGCCTACAGAGAGGAGGTAGGGAGACTGACAACTTGGTGCAAGGACAACAGACTGCACCTTAACTCTGCTAAAACAAAGGAGATTGTCGTCGACTTCAGGAGGAACAAGACGCTGCCGCCCCCCCTCTGCATCGAAGGCGTGTGTGTGGAGAGGGTCCACACGTTCAAGTTCCTGGGAGTACAGATCTCCGATGACCTTTCTTGGAGTCACAACACCACAGCAGTGGTAAAGAAGGTCCGCCAACGTCTGCACTTCCTGAGAGTCCTCAGGAAATTCAACCTGGACAGGAAGCTGCTGCTGGCCTTCTACCACTCGTCCATCGAGAGCCTGCTGACGTACTGTGTCTCCACCTGGTACAGCGGCTGCACTGAGGCGGACAGAGTGAGGCTCCAGAGGACAGTCAAAACAGCGCAAAGGATTATTGGCTGCCCTCTCCCCTCGCTGTCGGACATCTACACCGCCCGGTGCCTCAGAAGGGCTCTCAACATCGTCAAAGACAATACCCACCCAAACTCACACCTGTTCGACCGGTTGCCCTCTGGCAGGCGCTACAGATGCATCAAATCAAGGACCAATAGACTGAGAAACAGTTTCTTTCCGAGAGCCATCTCCATACTGAACTCTCACACACACACGAGACCACCCTAACCTTGCAAAACAGCATTGTGATGTGTTTCTATATGCCCTATTCAGTACTGAATTCCATTGCACTGTCTTATTTATTTATCTAATTTATATATTGTCTGTATTATTGTTGTATTGCACTGGAGAGGGGAGCCCTCTAATCTCGTTGCACACTTGAGTACAATGACAATAAAGGGATTTCTATTTCTATTCTATTCTTTTTTTAACTTTTCTCGAGGGCCATGGCGAGCCATTTCAAAAAAGCTGCACAACTAACGTATAAAATATTGATAAATTTGCTCGGCCTGATGTGTGTGTAAAGTTTCACGAGTTGTCGTTCATATTTAGAACCTCATAATCAGCGTTGTTTTATTGCCGAACAGTGCAATGCCACTCCCACAACTTTACACGAAAAAGGACGAATTTCGTATTGTGACATCCTCATGGCCGAAACAGTCATCCGAGCATATATGAGGGCGGCCTTGTTGAGTTGCACGGAGAAAAACATCCAAGAAAATAACTTGTATTAGCTTTTACCAGTTGGTGGCGCTACTACTACGATGAAAAATAAGTTGGTAGATGTCTTCAGGGCTGAAGTATCCTCAAATGTGTACAACTTCGAGAAGATAGGATCATCTGAGTCATGTTGCCGGAGCTTTTGTTGCCACAGAGTACAATCTGACTTTTCAGCACCGTAATAGCCACGCCTTTTGCCAAAACGTCACAAAATTCGGCAGAGAGTAAGATCATTGTCTTGAGTCTTTTCTGACTAATTTTCAGTCGGATTCGTCAAAAGGGCACCGTGCAGGATGTGAAAATTAAAATAAAAACACATTTTTGATTCCACTTGGCGGCGCTGTGTGTATGACAAAATAATAACATTAAGATGTCTTCAGGTCGGGACGTTTTATTTACAGGTGAAGGTTTGGATTTTCAGGAGCATGTGCAGGGGAGTTATTAAGCATTCATTTATTTGTATTAGGTTCATTTTGTCTTCTTATTATTGATATTTGACTGATTCATTAAAAGCAGACAATTATGTTTTAGGTTAATTTTTTACCTGACATGTTTCGGCGAGTCTTTCGCCTTCTTCAGAGTGTCGCATGATGGTGTCTTGAGACCCGTCTTTATCAGCTGATGTTCCATGAGGGTGTGACTTAACTGTCAAAAAAATGAAAAATCAGAGCAGTAAAAGAACAAGCACAACATGAACATTACAAATCAGCAATCACTGACCACTGCAAAAGGGAAAACCACATCATGGACCGGGAGAAGGGCAGGGTCATCCGCACCGAAGAGAACAAACAACAGCGCTGGATCAGAGAGGCCATTGAGATCTGCAAGCGAGGCATAAAAACCATGAACAGAGACAAGGGAGCCTTCATCCTCTCTACCACCTGGAGCAGCATCTTGGCGGAGTGAACGGACAGCGGGGGGCGTGACTTGCCTTCATTCTTGTGACAGGTAAGTCACGCCCTCATGGAACATCAGCTGATAAAGACGGGTCACAAGACACCATCATGTGACACTCTGAAGAAGGCGAAAGACTTTCGTATTGTGACATCCTCAAGGCCTAAACACTCATCCGAGCAAATATAAGGTAGATTTTGTTAACCTGCCCGGAGAAAAAAATCAACGAAAATAATTTGTATTTGTTTTAACCAGTTGGTGGCGCTACCACTGCGATCAAAAATAAGTTGGCAGCCGTCTTCAGGGCCTGAATATCCTCAAATGTGAAAAATTTCGAGAAGATGGATCATCTGAATCATTTTGCAGGAACTTTTGTTGCCACGGAGAATAATCAGACTCTGCGGCACCGTAATAGCCACGCCCTTCGAAGGAAAGTCACAAAAATAGGGATAGAGTAAGATCAATGTCTTGAGTCTTTTCTAGCCAATTTTCAATCGGATTCGTTAAAAGGGCACCGTGCAGTACGTCAAAATGTAAAAAATTATATTGATTGGCGCAAGGTGTATAACAGAATATAAACATATAGATGTCTTCAGGTACCGACTCTTTATGTACATGTGAAGTTTTGGATTTTTAGCAGCATGTGCAGGAGAGTTATTAAGCATTTTGTCCATTGCGGCGAAGTAAATCTTAAGTGAAAACTTTGAAGCCCCGCCCCCGTCATATAGTATTTCGGAAACAAAAGATTTTAGCCCCAATTTTAGCCCCAGTGTTTGTCCTAGGTCTTAAGATGCTACAGACAGAATTTTAAGGCAATCAGATGAAGCCTTTAGGATCAGGGTGCAAAAGAATGACCCCTGTAAACATGCAAAAAAGGGCAAAAGTCGGACTTTCAAAAATTCATAACTCACTTCCTGTTCATATTAGACGTTAAAATATCAAATTTCTCGCCATGCCCGATGAGACTGCCAAGTTTGGTGAGTTTTTGTGCATGTTTCGGGGTCAAAAATGCGATCGTACAATCGGAAAAATAATAATAATAATAATTTCTACAAAAACAACAGGGACTTCGCAGCGGTCGCTGCTCAGGCCCTAATAATAATAATAATAATAATAATAAAAGTAATAATATTTTCTACAAAAACAATAGGGACCTCGCAGCCGTCGCAGCTCGGGCCCTAATAACAATTTCTAGAAAAACAATAGGGACCTCGCAGCGGTCACTGCTCGGGCCCTAATAATAATAATAATAATAATTTCCACAAAAACAATGGGGACCTCGTAGCGGTCGCTGCTCGGGCCCTAATAATAATTTCTACATAAACAATAGGGACCTCGCCGCGGTCGCTGCTCGGGCCCCAATAATAATTTCTACACAAAGTCCATTGTGGTGACCCGCCCCCTTTTAAGTAAATTCAAAATGGCCGACTTCCTGTAAAACCTAGCTTATTGCTCCAAGAGACTTTTTTGTAGGTCTTGGTCTTATACATACAGTGAACCCTCGCTACTTCGCGGTTCACCTTTCGCGGGTTCAGTGCTTCGCGGGTATAAAAAATATTCGGGGGCATTGTAGTTTCGCCGAGCGGCACGACGGGGCGCTGGAGCGGTTAGACGGCCGGCGTGCGCCGAAGAAGAGCGTGGGCGAAGAGGAGAGTGGACGAAGAAGAGCACGTTCCCCCGGACACGATCGGTGACGACGTTTCGCGCGGTTCGGACCGTACCAGAGCTCCGGCCGGCGTGCGTGGCAGTTAAGCCGTAGAGGAGCAATTTCCCCGGGCACGGGCGGTGCCAAGCGGCCCCTAAGTTTAACCGAATGGAAGCTCCGGAGGAGGAGGGCATGCTCGCGTCACAGTAAGCCGAAGAGGAGCACCTTCCCCGGGCACGGGCGGTTCCAAGCGGCCCCTAAGTTTAACCGAATGGAAGCTCCGGAGGAGGAGGGCATGCTCGCGACACAGTAAGCCGAAGAGGAGCACCTTCCCCGGGCACGGGCGGTGCCAAGCGGCCCCTAAGTTTAACCGAATGGAAGCTCCGGGGGAGGAGGGTGGGCGTGTGTCACAGTTAAGCCGAATTGGAGCACCTCTTCCGCCCGGGCACGAGCGGAGCGCGAAGCTGTCAGTTATGAATGAATAAATGAATAAATAAATAAATAAATAAAGAATGCCACCTTTCATTTCACAGGGCACACCGGACGGCGTACCAGCAGGTAAAAGTCGGAGTAATTAAATAAATACAAAAAGAATGGCTGGGGAATAAAAAAATAATACGTTTTAATAATAATTTGTTTTTTTTGTTATAACATGAATTTCACTCTCTCTCTCCCCGTATATATATATATATATATATACATATATATATATATATATATATATATATATATATATATATATATATATGTATATATGTATATATATATATATATATATATATATATATATATATATATATATATATATATGTATATATATATATTTATATATATATATATATTGTATTTTTTTTTTAAGCATTTTTGAAGGTGCGCCGCTACTTCGCGGATTTTCAGTTTTCGCGGGTGGTCTCTGTCCCCATTAACCGCGATAACCGAGGGTTCACTGTACTCCATAAAATTTACAAAAAGCGAGGTGAAACACTCAACCAGGGCTGCTTTTTTGAACATTTCTCGAGGGCCATGGCGAGCCATTTAAAAAAAGCTGCACAACTAACGTATAAAATATTGATAAATTTGCTCTGCCTGATGTGTGTGTAAAGTTTCACGAGTTGTCGTTCATATTTAGAACCTCATAATCAGCGTTGTTTTATTGCCGAACAGTGCAATGCCACTCCCACAACTTTTCACGAAAAAGGACGAATTTCGTATTGTGACATCCTCATGGCCGAAACAGTCATCCGAGCATATATGAGGGCGACCTTGTTGAGTTGCACAGAGAAAAACATCCAAGAAAATAACTTGTATTAGCTTTTACCAGTTAGTGGCGCTACTACTACGATGAAAAATAAGTATGTAGATGTCTTCAGGGCTGAAGTATCCTCAAATGTGTACAACTTGTGTACACGGGCGGTTCCAAGCGGCCCCTAAGTTTAACCGAATGGAAGCTCCGGAGGAGGAGGGCATGCTCGCGACACAGTAAGCCGAAGAGGAGCACCTTCCCCGGGCACGGGCGGTTCCAAGCGGCCCCTAAGTTTAACCGAATGGAAGCTCCGGAGGAGGAGGGCATGCTCGCGACACAGTAAGCCGAAGAGGAGCACCTTCCCCGGGCACGGGCGGTGCCAAGCGGCCCCTAAGTTTAACCGAATGGAAGCTCCGGGGGAGGAGGGTGGGCGTGTGTCACAGTTAAGCCGAATTGGAGCACCTCTTCCGCCCGGGCACGAGCGGAGCGCGAAGCTGTCAGTTATGAATGAATAAATGAATAAATAAATAAATAAATAAAGAATGCCACCTTTCATTTCACAGGGCACACCGGACGGCGTACCAGCAGGTAAAAGTCGGAGTAATTAAATAAATACAAAAAGAATGGCTGGGGAATAAAAAAATAATACGTTTTAATAATAATTTGTTTTTTTTGTTATAACATGAATTTCACTCTCTCTCTCCCCCCGTATATATATATATATATATATATATATATATATATATATATGTACAACTTCGAGAAGATAGGATCATCTGAGTCATGTTGCCGGAGCTTTTGTTGCCACAAAGTACAATCGGACTTTTCAGCACCGTAATAGCCACGCCTTTTGCCAAAACGTCACAAAATTCGGCAGAGAGTAAGATCATTGTCTTGAGTCTTTTCTGACTAATTTTCAGTCGGATTCGTCAAAAGGGCACCGTGCAGTACGTGAAAATTAAAATAAAAACACATTTTTGATTCCACTTGGCGGCGCTGTGTGTATAACAAAATAATAACATTAAGATGTCTTCAGGTCGGGACGTTTTATTTACAGGTGAAGGTTTGGATTTTTAGGAGCATGTGCAGGGGAGTTATTAAGCATTCATTTATTTGTATTAGGTTCATTTTGTCTTCTTATTATTGATATTTGACTGATTCATTAAAAGCAGACAATTATGTTTTAGGTTAATTTTTTACCTGACATGTTTCGGCGAGTCTTTCGCCTTCTTCAGAGTGCCGCATGATGGTGTCTTGAGACCCGTCCGTCTTTATCAGCTGATGTTCCATGAGGGTGTGACTTACCTGTCAAAAAAATGAAAAATCAGAGCAGTAAAAGAACAAGCACAACATGAACATTACTATTCAGCAATCACTGACCACTGCAAAAGGGAAAACCACATCATGGACCGGGTGAAGGGCAGGGTCATCCGCACCGAAGAGAACAAACAACAGCGCTGGATCAGAGAGGCCATTGAGATCTGCAAGCGAGGCATAAAAACCATGAACAGAGACAAGGGAGCCTTCATCCTCTCTACCACCTGGAGCAGCATCTTGGCGGAGTGAACGGAAAACGGGGGGTGTGACTTGCCTTCATTCTTGTGACAGGTAAGTCACGCCCTCATGGAACATCAGCTGATAAAGACAGGTCACAAGACACCATCATGTGACACTCTGAAGAAGGCGAAAGACTTTCGTATTGTGACATCCTCAAGTCCTAAACACTCATCCGAGCAAATATAAGGTAGATTTTGTGAACCTGCCCGGAGAAAAACATCAACGAAAATAATTTGTATTTGTTTTAACCAGTTGGTGGCGCTACCACTGCGATCAAAAAGAAGTTGGCAGCCGTCTTCAGGGCCTGAATATCCTCAAATGTGAAAATTTTCGAGAAGATTGATCATCTGAATCATTTTGCAGGAACTTTTGTTGCCACGGAGAATAATCAGACTCTGCGGCACCGCAATAGCCACGCCCTTCGAAGGAAAGTCACAAAAATAGGGATAGAGTAAGATCAATGTCTTGAGTCTTTTCTAGCCAATTTTCAATCGGATTCGTTAAAAGGGCACCGTGCAGTACGTCAAAATGTAAAAAATGATATTGATTGGCGCAAGGTGTATAACAGAATATAAACATATAGATGTCTTCAGGTACCGACTCTTTATGTACATGTGAAGTTTTGGATTTTTAGCAGCATGTGCAGGAGAGTTATTAAGCATTTTGTCACAAGAAAAAGGACGAATTTCGTATTGTGACATCCTCATGGCCGAAACAGTCATCCGAGCATATATGAGGGCGACCTTGTTGAGTTGCACGGAGAAAAACATCCAAGAAAATAACTTGTATTAGCTTTTACCAGTTGGTGGCGCTACTACTACGATGAAAAATAAGTTGGTAGATGTCTTCAGGGCTGAAGTATCCTCAAATGTGTACAACTTCGAGAAGATAGGATCATCTGAGTCATGTTGCCGGAGCTTTTATTGCCACAGAGTACAATCTGACTTTTCAGCACCGTAATAGCCACGCCTTTTGCCAAAACGTCACAAAATTCGGCAGAGAGTAAGATCATTGTCTTGAGTCTTTTCTGACTAATTTTCAGTCGGATTCGTCAAAAGGGCACCGTGCATAATGTGAAAATTTAAATAAAAACAAATTTTTGATTCCACTTGGCGGCGCTGTGTGTATTTAGGATCAGGGTGCAAAAGAATGACCCCTGTAAACATGCAAAAAAGGGCAAAAGTCGGACTTTCAAAAATTCATAACTCACTTCCTGTTCATATTAGACGTTAAAATATCAAATTTCTCGCCATGCCCGATGAGACTGCCAAGTTTGGTGAGTTTTTGTGCATGTTTCGGGGTCAAAAATGCGATCGTACAATCGGAAAAATAATAATAATAATAATTTCTACAAAAACAACAGGGACTTCGCAGCGGTCGCTGCTCAGGCCCTAATAATAATAATAATAATAATAATAAAAGTAATAATATTTTCTACAAAAACAATAGGGACCTCGCAGCCGTCGCAGCTCGGGCCCTAATAACAATTTCTAGAAAAACAATAGGGACCTCGCAGCGGTCACTGCTCGGGCCCTAATAATAATAATAATAATAATTTCCACAAAAACAATGGGGACCTCGTAGCGGTCGCTGCTCGGGCCCTAATAATAATTTCTACATAAACAATAGGGACCTCGCCGCGGTCGCTGCTCGGGCCCCAATAATAATTTCTACACAAAGTCCATTGTGGTGACCCGCCCCCTTTTAAGTAAATTCAAAATGGCCGACTTCCTGTAAAACCTAGCTTATTGCTCCAAGAGACTTTTTTGTAGGTCTTGGTCTTATACATACAGTGAACCCTCGCTACTTCGCGGTTCACCTTTCGCGGGTTCAGTGCTTCGCGGGTATAAAAAATATTCGGGGGCATTGTAGTTTCGCCGAGCGGCACGACGGGGCGCTGGAGCGGTTAGACGGCCGGCGTGCGCCGAAGAAGAGCGTGGGCGAAGAGGAGAGTGGACGAAGAAGAGCACGTTCCCCCGGACACGATCGGTGACGACGTTTCGCGCGGTTCGGACCGTACCAGAGCTCCGGCCGGCGTGCGTGGCAGTTAAGCCGTAGAGGAGCAATTTCCCCGGGCACGGGCGGTGCCAAGCGGCCCCTAAGTTTAACCGAATGGAAGCTCCGGAGGAGGAGGGCATGCTCGCGTCACAGTAAGCCGAAGAGGAGCACCTTCCCCGGGCACGGGCGGTTCCAAGCGGCCCCTAAGTTTAACCAAATGGAAGCTCCGGAGGAGGAGGGCATGCTCGCGTCACAGTAAGCCGAAGAGGAGCACCTTTGCCGGGCACGGGCGGTTCCAAGCGGCCCCTAAGTTTAACCGAATGGAAGCTCCGGAGGAGGCGGGCATGCTCGCGTCACAGTAAGCCGAAGAGGAGCACCTTCCCCGGGCACGGGCGGTGCCAAGCGGCCCCTAAGTTTAATGGAATGGAAGCTCCGGAGGAGGAGGGCATGCTCGCGTCACAGTAAGCCGAAGAGGAGCACCTTCCCCGGGCATGGGCGGTTCCAAGCGGCCCCTAAGTTTAACCGAATGGAAGCTCCGGAGGAGGAGGGCATGCTCGCGACACAGTAAGCCGAAGAGGACCACCTTCCCCGGGCACGGGCGGTGCCAAGCGGCCCCTAAGTTTAACCGAATGGAAGCTCCGGGGGAGGAGGGTGGGCGTGTGTCACAGTTAAGCCGAATTGGAGCACCTCTTCCGCCCGGGCACGAGCGGAGCGCGAAGCTGTCAGTTATGAATGAATAAATTAATAAATAAATAAATAAATAAAGAATGGCACCTTTCATTGCAGAGGGCACACCGGACGGCGTACCAGCAGGTAAAAGTCGGAGTAATTAAATAAATACAAAAAGAATGGCTGGGGAATAAAAAAATAATACGTTTTAATAATAATTTGTTTTTTTTGTTATAACATGAATTTCACTCTCTCTCTCCCCGTATATATATATATATATATATATATATATATATTGTATTTTTTTTTTAAGCATTTTTGAAGGTGCGCCGCTACTTCGCGGATTTTCAGTTTTCGCGGGTGGTCTCGGTCCCCATTAACCGCGATAACCGAGGGTTCACTGTACTCCATAAAATTTATAAAAAGCGAGGTGAAACACTCAACCAGGGCTGCTCTGCATGTTGTGCTGGGCCACCTGGAACAACAGCGGAGCTATGCAAGGATGCTCTTTGTGGACTACAGCTCGGCATTCAACACGATCATCCCAGACATCCTCGTCGCCAAACTGGACACTCTCGGCCTCCCTGCCCTCACACACTTCTGGATTAAGGACTTTCTGACCAACAGACCCCAGACTGTGTTGCTCGGCCCCTACACGTCCTCCACCCTCATGGTGAGCACCGGTTCCCCCCAAGGATGCGTGCTGAGCCCTCTCCTGTACGCCCTCTACACCTACGACTGCAGCCCGGCCCACGGCAACAACACCATCGTCAAGTTTGCTGACGATACGACAGTGGTCGGTCTGATCTCGGAAGGTGACGAGACAGCCTACAGAGAGGAGGTAGGGAGACTGACAACTTGGTGCAAGGACAACAGACTGCACCTTAACTCTGCTAAAACAAAGGAGATTGTCGTCGACTTCAGGAGGAACAAGACGCTGCCGCCCCCCCTCTGCATCGAAGGCGTGTGTGTGGAGAGGGTCCACACGTTCAAGTTCCTGGGAGTACAGATCTCCGATGACCTTTCTTGGAGTCACAACACCACAGCAGTGGTAAAGAAGGTCCGCCAACGTCTGCACTTCCTGAGAGTCCTCAGGAAATTCAACCTGGACAGGAAGCTGCTGCTGGCCTTCTACCACTCGTCCATCGAGAGCCTGCTGACGTACTGTGTCTCCACCTGGTACAGCGGCTGCACTGAGGCGGACAGAGTGAGGCTCCAGAGGACAGTCAAAACAGCGCAAAGGATTATTGGCTGCCCTCTCCCCTCGCTGTCGGACATCTACACCGCCCGGTGCCTCAGAAGGGCTCTCAACATCGTCAAAGACAATACCCACCCAAACTCACACCTGTTCGACCGGTTGCCCTCTGGCAGGCGCTACAGATGCATCAAATCAAGGACCAATCGACTGAGAAACAGTTTCTTTCCGAGAGCCATCTCCATACTGAACTCTCACACACACACGAGACCACCCTAACCTTGCAAAACAGCATTGTGATGTGTTTCTATATGCCCTATTCAGTACTATTCTATTCTTATTTTCTTATCTAATTTATATATTGTCTGTATTATTGTTGTATTGCACTGGAGAGGGGAGCCCTCTAATCTCGTTGCACACTTGAGTACAATGACAATAAAGGGATTTCTATTTCTATTCTATTCTTTTTTTAACTTTTCTCGAGGGCCATGGCGAGCCATTTCAAAAAAGCTGCACAACTAACGTATAAAATATTGATAAATTTGCTCTGCCTGATGTGTGTGTAAAGTTTCACGAGTTGTCGTTCATATTTAGAACCTCATAATCAGCGTTGTTTTATTGCCGAACAGTGCAATGCCACTCCCACAACTTTACACGAAAAAGGACGAATTTCGTATTGTGACATCCTCATGGCCGAAACAGTCATCCGAGCATATATGAGGGCGGCCTTGTTGAGTTGCACGGAGAAAAACATCCAAGAAAATAACTTGTATTAGCTTTTACCAGTTGGTGGCGCTACTACTACGATGAAAAATAAGTTGGTAGATGTCTTCAGGGCTGAAGTATCCTCAAATGTGTACAACTTCGAGAAGATAGGATCATCTGAGTCATGTTGCCGGAGCTTTTGTTGCCACAAAGTACAATCGGACTTTTCAGCACCGTAATAGCCACGCCTTTTGCCAAAACGTCACAAAATTCGGCAGAGAGTAAGATCATTGTCTTGAGTCTTTTCTGACTAATTTTCAGTCGGATTCGTCAAAAGGGCACCGTGCAGTACGTGAAAATTAAAATAAAAACACATTTTTGATTCCACTTGGCGGCGCTGTGTGTATAACAAAATAATAACATTAAGATGTCTTCAGGTCGGGACGTTTTATTTACAGGTGAAGGTTTGGATTTTCAGGAGCATGTGCAGGGGAGTTATTAAGCATTCATTTATTTGTATTAGGTTCATTTTGTCTTCTTATTATTGATATTTGACTGATTCATTAAAAGCAGACAATTATGTTTTAGGTGAATTTTTTACCTGACATGTTTCGGCGAGTCTTTCGCCTTCTTCAGAGTGTCGCATGATGGTGTCTTGAGACCCGTCTTTATCAGCTGATGTTCCATGTGGGTGTGACTTACCTGTCAAAAAAATGAAAAATCAGAGCAGTAAAAGAACAAGCACAACATGAACATTACAAATCAGCAATCACTGACCACTGCAAAAGGGAAAACCACATCATGGACCGGGAGAAGGGCAGGGTCATCCGCACCGAAGAGAACAAACAACAGCGCTGGATCAGAGAGGCCATTGAGATCTGCAAGCGAGGCATAAAAACCATGAACAGAGACAAGGGAGCCTTCATCCTCTCTACCACCTGGACCAGCATCTTGGCGGAGTGAACGGACAGCGGGGGGCGTGACTTGCCTTCATTCTTGTGACAGGTAAGTCACGCCCTCATGGAACATCAGCTGATAAAGACGGGTCACAAGACACCATCATGTGACACTCTGAAGAAGGCGAAAGACTTTCGTATTGTGACATCCTCAAGGCCTAAACACTCATCCGAGCAAATATAAGGTAGATTTTGTTAACCTGCCCGGAGAAAAAAATCAACGAAAATAATTTGTATTTGTTTTAACCAGTTGGTGGCGCTACCACTGTGATCAAAAATAAGTTGGCAGCCGTCTTCAGGGCCTGAATATCCTCAAATGTGAAAAATTTCGAGAAGATGGATCATCTGAATCATTTTGCAGGAACTTTTGTTGCCACGGAGAATAATCAGACTCTGCGGCACCGTAATAGCCACGCCCTTCGAAGGAAAGTCACAAAAATAGGGATAGAGTAAGATCAATGTCTTGAGTCTTTTCTAGCCAATTTTCAATCGGATTCGTTAAAAGGGCACCGTGCAGTACGTCAAAATGTAAAAAATTATATTGATTGGCGCAAGGTGTATAACAGAGTATAAA
The DNA here is from genome assembly GCF_059441095.1 of Idiotropiscis lumnitzeri. Lineage (NCBI taxonomy): Eukaryota > Metazoa > Chordata > Actinopteri > Syngnathiformes > Syngnathidae > Idiotropiscis > Idiotropiscis lumnitzeri. The sequence goes on from NW_028283608.1 coordinate 435,842, forward strand.
CATATAGATGTCTTCAGGTACCGACTCTTTATGTACATGTGAAGTTTTGGATTTTTAGCAGCATGTGCAGGAGAGTTATTAAGCATTTTGTCCATTGCGGCGAAGGAAATCTGAAGTGAAAACTTTGAAGCCCCGCCCCCGTCATATAGTATTTCGGAAACAAAAGATTTTAGCCCCAATTTTAGCCCCAGTGTTTGTCCCAGGTCTTAAGATGCTACAGACAGAATTTTAAGGCAATCAGATGAAGCCTTTAGGATCAGGGTGCAAAAGAATGACCCCTGTAAACATGCAAAAAAGGGCAAAAGTCGGACTTTCAAAGATTCATAACTCACTTCCTGTTCATATTAGACGTTAAAATATCAAATTTCTCGCCATGCCCGATGAGACTGCCAAGTTTGGTGAGTTTTTGTGCATGTTTCGGGGGTCAAAAATGCAATCGAACAATCGGAAAAATAATAATAATAATAATTTCTACAAAAACAACAGGGACTTCGCAGCGGTCGCTGCTCAGGCCCTAATAATAATAATAATAATAATAATAATAAAAGTAATAATATTTTCTACAAAAACAATAGGGACCTTGCAGCCGTCGCAGCTCGGGCCCTAATAACAATTTCTAGAAAAACAATAGGGACCTCGCAGCGGTCACTGCTCGGGCCCTAATAATAATAATAATAATAATTTCCACAAAAACAATGGGGACCTCGTAGCGGTCGCTGCTCGGGCCCTAATAATAATTTCTACAAAAACAATAGGGACCTCGCCGCGGTCGCTGCTCGGGCCCCAATTATAATTTCTACACAAAGTCCATTGTGGTGACCCGCCCCCTTTTAAGTAAATTCAAAATGGCCGACTTCCTGTAAAACCTAGCTCATTGCTCCAAGAGACTTTTTTGTAGGTCTTGGTCTTATACATACAGTGAACCCTCGCTACTTGGCGGTTCACCTTTCGCGGGTTCAGTGCTTCGCGGGTCTAAAAAATATTCGGGGGCATTGTAGTTTCGCTGAGCGGCACGACGGGGCGCTGGAGCGGTTAGACGGCCGGTGTGCGCCGAAGAAGAGCGTGGGCGAAGAGGAGAGTGGACGAAGAAGAGCACGTTCCCCCGGACACGATCGGTGGCGACGTTTCGCGCGGTTCGGACAGTACCAGAGCTCCGGCCGGCGTGCGTGGCAGTTAAGCCGTAGAGGAGAACCTTCCCCGGGCACGGGCGGTGCCAACCGGCCCCTAAGTTTAACCGAATGGAAGCTCCGGAGGAGGAGGGCATGCTCGCGTCACAGTAAGCCGAAGAGGAGCACCTTCCCCGGGCACGGGCGATTCCAAGCGGCCCCTAAGTTTAACCGAATGGAAGCTCCGGAGGAGGAGGGCATGCTCGCGTCACAGTAAGCCGAAGAGGAGCACCTTCCCCGGGCACGGGCGGTGCCAAGCGGCCCCTAAGTTTAACCGAATGGAAGCTCCGGGGGAGGAGGGCGGGTGTGTGTCACAGTTAAGCCGAATTGGAGCACCTCTTCCGCCCGGGCACGAGCGGAGCGCGAAGCTGTCAGTTATGAATGTATAAAAGAATAAATAAATAAATGAATAAAGAATGCCACCTTTCATTTCACAGGGCACACCGGACGGCGTACCAGCAGATAAAAGTCGGAGTAATTAAATAAATACAAAAAGAATGGCTGGGGAATAAAAAAATAATATGTTTTAATAATAATTTGGTTTTTTTGTTATAACATGAATTTCACTCTCTCTCTCCCCGTATATATATATATATATATATATATATATATATATATATATATATATATATATATATATATATATATATATATATATATTTATATATTTATTATATATATTGTATATTTTTTTAAGCATTTTTGAAGGTGCGCCGCTACTTCGCGGATTTTCAGTTTTCGCGGGTGGTCTCTGTCCCCATTAACCGCGATTACCGAGGGTTCACTGTACTCCATAAAATTTACAAAAAGCGAGGTGAAACACTCAACCAGGGCTGCTTTTTTTAACATTTCTCGAGGGCCATGGCGAGCCATTTCAAAAAAGCTGCACAACTAACGTATAAAATATTGATAAATTTGCTCGGCCTGATGTGTGTGTAAAGTTTCACGAGTTGTCGTTCATATTTAGAACCTCATAATCAGCGTTGTTTTATTGCCGAACAGTGCAATGCCACTCCCACAACTTTACACGAAAAAGGATGAATTTCGTATTGTGACATCCTCATGGCCGAAACAGTCATCCGAGCATATATGAGGGCGGCCTTGTTGAGTTGCACGGAGAAAAACATCCAAGAAAATAACTTGTATTAGCTTTTACCAGTTGGTGGCGCTACTACTACGATGAAAAATAAGTTGGTAGATGTCTTCAGGGCTGAAGTATCCTCAAATGTGTACAACTTCGAGAAGATAGGATCATCTGAGTCATGTTGCCGGAGCTTTTGTTGCCACAGAGTACAATCTGACTTTTCAGCACCGTAATAGCCACGCCTTTTGCCAAAACGTCACAAAATTCGGCTGAGAGAAAGATCATTGTCTTGAGTCTTTTCTGACTAATTTTCAGTCGGATTTGTCAAAAGGGCACCGTGCAGGATGTGAAAATTAAAATAAAAACACATTTTTGATTCCACTTGGCGGCGCTGTGTGTATAACAAAATAATAACATTAAGATGTCTTCAGGTCGGGACGTTTTATTTACAGGTGAAGGTTTGGATTTTCAGGAGCATGTGCAGGGGAGTTATTAAGCATTCATTTATTTGTATTAGGTTCATTTTGTCTTCTTATTATTGATATTTGACTGATTCATTAAAAGCAGACAATTATGTTTTAGGTTAATTTTTTACCTGACATGTTTCGGCGAGTCTTTCGCCTTCTTCAGAGTGTCGCATGATGGTGTCTTGAGACCCGTCTTTATCAGCTGATGTTCCATGAGGGTGTGACTTACCTGTCAAAAAAATGAAAAATCAGAGCAGTAAAAGAACAAGCACAACATGAACATTACAAATCAGCAATCACTGACCACTGCAAAAGGGAAAACCACATCATGGACCGGGAGAAGGGCAGGGTCATCCGCACCGAAGAGAACAAACAACAGCGCTGGATCAGAGAGGCCATTGAGATCTGCAAGCGAGGCATAAAAACCATGAACAGAGACAAGGGAGCCTTCATCCTCTCTACCACCTAGAGCAGCATCTTGGCGGAGTGAACGGACAGCGGGGGGTGTGACTTGCCTTCATTCTTGTGACAGGTAAGTCACGCCCTCATGGAACATCAGCTGATAAAGACGGGTCACAAGACACCATCATGTGACACTCTGAAGAAGGCGAAAGACTTTCGTATTGTGACATCCTCAAGGCCTAAACACTCATCCGAGCAAATATAAGGTAGATTTTGTGAACCTGCCCGGAGAAAAACATCAACGAAAATAATTTGTATTTGTTTTAATCAGTTGGTGGCGCTACCACTGCGATCAAAAATAAGTTGGCAGCCGTCTTCAGGGCCTGAATATCCTCAAATGTGAAAAATTTCGAGAAGATGGATCATCTGAATCATTTTGCAGGAACTTTTGTTGCCACGGAGAATAATCAGACTCTGCGGCACCGCAATAGCCACGCCCTTCGAAGGAAAGTCACAAAAATAGGGATAGAGTAAGATCAATGTCTTGAGTCTTTTCTAGCCAATTTTCAATCGGATTCGTGAAAAGGGCACCGTGCAGTACGTCAAAATGTAAAAAATGTTATTGATTGGCGCAAGGTGTATAACAGAATATAAACATATAGATGTCTTCAGGTACCGACTCTTTATGTACATGTGAAGTTTTGGATTTTTAGCAGCATGTGCAGGAGAGTTATTAAGCATTTTGTCCATTGCGGCGAAGGAAATCTTAAGTGAAAACTTTGAAGCCCCGCCCCCGTCATATAGTATTTCGGAAACAAAAGATTTTAGCCCCAGTGTTTGTCCCAGGTCTTAAGATGCTACAGACAGAATTTTAAGGCAATCAGATGAAGCCTTTAGGATCAGGGTGCAAAAGAATGACCCCTGTAAACATGCAAAAAAGGGCAAAAGTCGGACTTTCAAAAATTCATAACTCACTTCCTGTTCATATTAGACGTTAAAATATCAAATTTCTCGCCATGCCCGATGAGACTGCCAAGTTTGGTGAGTTTTTGTGCATGTTTCGGGGTCAAAAATGCGATCGTACAATCGGAAAAATAATAATAATAATAATTTCTACAAAAACAACAGGGACTTCGCAGCGGTCGCTGCTCAGGCCCTAATAATAATAATAATAATAATAATAAAAGTAATAATATTTTCTACAAAAACAATAGGCACCTCGCAGCCGTCGCAGCTCGGGCCCTAATAACAGTTTCTAGAAAAACAATAGGGACCTCGCAGCGGTCACTGCTCGGGCCCTAATAATAATAATAATAATAATTTCTACATAAACAATAGGGACCTCGCCGCGGTCGCTGCTCGGGCCCCAATAATAATTTCTACACAAAGTCCATTGTGGTGAACCGCCCCTTTTAAGTAAATTCAAAATGGCCGACTTCCTGTAAAACCTAGCTCATTGCTCCAAGAGACTTTTTTGTAGGTCTTGGTCTTATACATACAGTGAACCCTCGCTACTTCGCGGTTCACCTTTCGCGGGTTCAGTGCTTCGCGGGTATAAAAAATATTCGGGGGCATTGTAGTTTCGCCGAGCGGCACGACGGGCGCTGGAGCGGTTAGACGGCCGGCGTGCGCCGAAGAAGAGCGTGGGCGAAGAGGAGAGTGGACGAAGAAGAGCACGTTCCCCCGGACACGATCGGTGGCGACGTTTCGCGCGGTTCGGACCGTACCAAGGCTCCGGCCGGCGTGCGTGGCAGTTAAGCCGTAGAGGAGCACCGTCCCCGGGCACGGGCGGTGCCAAGCGGCCCCTAAGTTTAACCGAATGGAAGCTCCGGAGGAGGAGGGCATGCTCGCGTCACAGTAAGCCGAAGAGGAGCACCTTCCCCAGGCACGGGCGGTTCCAAGCGGCCCCTAAGTTTAACCAAATGGAAGCTCCGGAGGAGGAGGGCATGCTCGCGTCACAGTAAGCCGAAGAGGAGCACCTTTGCCGGGCACGGGCGGTTCCAAGCGGCTCCTAAGTTTAACCGAATGGAAGCTCCGGAGGAGGCGGGCATGCTCGCGTCACAGTAAGCCGAAGAGGAGCACCTTCCCCGGGCACGGGCGGTGCCAAGCGGCCCCTAAGTTTAACCGAATGGAAGCTCCGGGGGAGGAGGGCGGGCGTGTGTCACAGTTAAGCCGAATTGGAACACCTCTTCCGCCCGGACACGAACGGAGCGCGAAGCTGTCAGTTATGAATGAATAAATGAATAAATAAATAAATAATTAAAGAATGCCACCTTTCATTTCACAGGGAACACCGGACGGCGTACCAGCAGGTAAAAGTCGGAGTAATTAAATAAATACAAAAAGAATGGCTGGGGAATAAAAAAATAATACGTTTTAATAATAATTTGTTTTTTTTGTTATAACATGAATTTCACTCTCTCTCTCTCTCTCTCTCCCCGTATATATATATATATATATATATATATATATATATATATTTATTATATATATTGTATTTTCTTTTAAGCATTTTTGAAGGTGCGCCGCTACTTCGCGGATTTTCAGTTTCCGCGGGTGGTCTCGGTCCCCATTAACCGCGATAACCGAGGGTTCACTGTACTCCATAAAATTTACAAAAAGCGAGGTGAAACACTCAACCAGGGCTGCTTTTTTGAACATTTCTCGAGGGCCATGGCGAGCCATTTCAAAAAAGCTGCACAACTAACGTATAAAATATTGATAAATTTGCTCTGCCTGATGTGTGTGTCAAGTTTCACGAGTTGTCGTTCATATTTAGAACCTCATAATCAGCGTTGTTTTATTGCCAAACAGTGCAATGCCACTCCCACAACTTTTCACGAAAAAGGATGAATTTCGTATTGTGACATCCTCATGGCCGAAACAGTCATCCGAGCATATATGAGGGCGACCTTGTTGAGTTGCACGGAGAAAAACATCAACGAAAATAATTTGTATTTGTTTTAATCAGTTGGTGGCGCTACCACTGCGATCAAAAATAAGTTGGCAGCCGTCTTCAGGGCCTGAATATCCTCAAATGTGAAAAATTTCGAGAAGATGGATCATCTGAATCATTTTGCAGGAACTTTTGTTGCCACGGAGAATAATCAGACTCTGCGGCACCGCAATAGCCACGCCCTTCGAAGGAAAGTCACAAAAATAGGGATAGAGTAAGATCAATGTCTTGAGTCTTTTCTAGCCAATTTTCAATCGGATTCGTGAAAAGGGCACCGTGCAGTACGTCAAAATGTAAAAAATGTTATTGATTGGCGCAAGGTGTATAACAGAATATAAACATATAGATGTCTTCAGGTACCGACTCTTTATGTACATGTGAAGTTTTGGATTTTTAGCAGCATGTGCAGGAGAGTTATTAAGCATTTTGTCCATTGCGGCGAAGGAAATCTTAAGTGAAAACTTTGAAGCCCCGCCCCCGTCATATAGTATTTCGGAAACAAAAGATTTTAGCCCCAGTGTTTGTCCCAGGTCTTAAGATGCTACAGACAGAATTTTAAGGCAATCAGATGAAGCCTTTAGGATCAGGGTGCAAAAGAATGACCCCTGTAAACATGCAAAAAAGGGCAAAAGTCGGACTTTCAAAAATTCATAACTCACTTCCTGTTCATATTAGACGTTAAAATATCAAATTTCTCGCCATGCCCGATGAGACTGCCAAGTTTGGTGAGTTTTTGTGCATGTTTCGGGGTCAAAAATGCGATCGTACAATCGGAAAAATAATAATAATAATAATTTCTACAAAAACAACAGGGACTTCGCAGCGGTCGCTGCTCAGGCCCTAATAATAATAATAATAATAATAATAAAAGTAATAATATTTTCTACAAAAACAATAGGCACCTCGCAGCCGTCGCAGCTCGGGCCCTAATAACAGTTTCTAGAAAAACAATAGGGACCTCGCAGCGGTCACTGCTCGGGCCCTAATAATAATAATAATAATAATTTCTACATAAACAATAGGGACCTCGCCGCGGTCGCTGCTCGGGCCCCAATAATAATTTCTACACAAAGTCCATTGTGGTGAACCGCCCCTTTTAAGTAAATTCAAAATGGCCGACTTCCTGTAAAACCTAGCTCATTGCTCCAAGAGACTTTTTTGTAGGTCTTGGTCTTATACATACAGTGAACCCTCGCTACTTCGCGGTTCACCTTTCGCGGGTTCAGTGCTTCGCGGGTATAAAAAATATTCGGGGGCATTGTAGTTTCGCCGAGCGGCACGACGGGCGCTGGAGCGGTTAGACGGCCGGCGTGCGCCGAAGAAGAGCGTGGGCGAAGAGGAGAGTGGACGAAGAAGAGCACGTTCCCCCGGACACGATCGGTGGCGACGTTTCGCGCGGTTCGGACCGTACCAAGGCTCCGGCCGGCGTGCGTGGCAGTTAAGCCGTAGAGGAGCACCGTCCCCGGGCACGGGCGGTGCCAAGCGGCCCCTAAGTTTAACCGAATGGAAGCTCCGGAGGAGGAGGGCATGCTCGCGTCACAGTAAGCCGAAGAGGAGCACCTTCCCCAGGCACGGGCGGTTCCAAGCGGCCCCTAAGTTTAACCAAATGGAAGCTCCGGAGGAGGAGGGCATGCTCGCGTCACAGTAAGCCGAAGAGGAGCACCTTTGCCGGGCACGGGCGGTTCCAAGCGGCTCCTAAGTTTAACCGAATGGAAGCTCCGGAGGAGGCGGGCATGCTCGCGTCACAGTAAGCCGAAGAGGAGCACCTTCCCCGGGCACGGGCGGTGCCAAGCGGCCCCTAAGTTTAACCGAATGGAAGCTCCGGGGGAGGAGGGCGGGCGTGTGTCACAGTTAAGCCGAATTGGAACACCTCTTCCGCCCGGACACGAACGGAGCGCGAAGCTGTCAGTTATGAATGAATAAATGAATAAATAAATAAATAATTAAAGAATGCCACCTTTCATTTCACAGGGAACACCGGACGGCGTACCAGCAGGTAAAAGTCGGAGTAATTAAATAAATACAAAAAGAATGGCTGGGGAATAAAAAAATAATACGTTTTAATAATAATTTGGTTTTTTTGTTATAACATGAATTTCACTCTCTCTCTCTCTCTCTCTCCCCGTATATATATATATATATATATATATATATATATATATATTTATTATATATATTGTATTTTCTTTTAAGCATTTTTGAAGGTGCGCCGCTACTTCGCGGATTTTCAGTTTCCGCGGGTGGTCTCGGTCCCCATTAACCGCGATAACCGAGGGTTCACTGTACTCCATAAAATTTACAAAAAGCGAGGTGAAACACTCAACCAGGGCTGCTTTTTTGAACATTTCTCGAGGGCCATGGCGAGCCATTTCAAAAAAGCTGCACAACTAACGTATAAAATATTGATAAATTTGCTCTGCCTGATGTGTGTGTCAAGTTTCACGAGTTGTCGTTCATATTTAGAACCTCATAATCAGCGTTGTTTTATTGCCAAACAGTGCAATGCCACTCCCACAACTTTTCACGAAAAAGGATGAATTTCGTATTGTGACATCCTCATGGCCGAAACAGTCCTCCGAGCATATATGAGGGCGACCTTGTTGAGTTGCACGGAGAAAAACATCCAAGAAAATAACTTGTATTAGCTTTTACCAGTTGGTGGCGCTACTACTACGATGAAAAATAAGTTGGTAGATGTCTTCAGGGCTGAAGTATCCTCAAATGTGTACAACTTCGAGAAGATAGGATCATCTGAGTCATGTTGCCGGAGCTTTTGTTGCCACAAAGTACAATCGGACTTTTCAGCACCGTAATAGCCACGCCTTTTGCCAAAACGTCACAAAACTCGGCAGAGAGTAAGATCATTGTCTTGAGTCTTTTCTGACTAATTTTCAGTCGGATTCGTCAAAAGGGCACGGTGCAGTACGTGAAAATTAAAATAAAAACAAATTTTTTATTCCACTTGGCGGCGCTGTGTGTATAACAAAATAATAACATTAAGATGTCTTCAGGTCGGGACATTTTATTTACAGGTGAAGGTTTGGATTTTTAGGAGCATGTGCAGGGGAGTTATTAAGCATTCATTTATTTGTATTAGGTTCATTTTGTCTTCTTATTATTGATATTTGACAGATTCATTAAAAGCAGACAATTATGTTTTCGGTAAATTTTTTACCTGACATGTTTCGGCGAGTCTTTCGCCTTCTTCAGAGTGTCGCATGATGGTGTCTTGAGACCCGTCTTTATCAGCTGATGTTCCATGAGGGTGTGACTTACCTGTCAAAAAAATGAAAAATCAGAGCAGTAAAAGAACAAGCACAACATGAACATTACAAATCAGCAATCACTGACCACTGCAAAAGGGAAAACCACATCATGGACCGGGAGAAGGGCAGGGTCATCCGCACAGAAGAGAACAAACAACAGCGCTGGATCAGAGAGGCCATTGAGATCTGCAAGCAAGCATAAAAACCATGAACAGAGACAAGGGAGCCTTCATCCTCTCTACCACCTGGACCAGCATCTTGGCGGAGTTAACGGACAGCAGGGGGCGTGACTTGCCTTCATTCTTGTGACAGGTAAGTCACGCCCTCATGGAACATCAGCTGATAAAGACGGGCCACAAGACACCATCATGTGACACTCTGAAGAAGGCGAAAGACTTTCGTATTGTGACATCCTCAAGGCCTAAACACTCATCCGAGCAAATATAAGGTAGATTTTGTTAACCTGCCCGGAGAAAAACATCAACGAAAATAATTTGTATTTGTTTTAACCAGTTGGTGGCGCTACCACTGCGATCAAAAATAAGTTGGCAGCCGTCTTCAGGGCCTGAATATCCTCAAATGTGAAAAATTTCGAGAAGATGGATCATCTGAATCATTTTGCAGGAACTTTTGTTGCCACGGAGAATAATCAGACTCTGCGGCACCGTAATAGCCACGCCCTTCGAAGGAAAGTCACAAAAATAGGGATAGAGTAAGATCAATGTCTTGAGTCTTTTCTAGCCAATTTTCAATCGGATTCGTTAAAAGGGCACCGTGCAGTACGTCAAAATGTAAAAAATGATATTGATTGGCGCAAGGTGTATAACAGAATATAAACATATAGATGTCTTCAGGTACCGACTCTTTATGTACATGTGAAGTTTTGGATTTTTAGCAGCATGTGCAGGAGAGTTATTAAGCATTTTGTCACAAGAAAAAGGACGAATTTCGTATTGTGACATCCTCATGGCCGAAACAGTCATCCGAGCATATATGAGGGCGACCTTGTTGAGTTGCACGGAGAAAAACATCCAAGAAAATAACTTGTATTAGCTTTTACCAGTTGGTGGCGCTACTACTACGATGAAAAATAAGTTGGTAGATGTCTTCAGGGCTGAAGTATCCTCAAATGTGTACAACTTCGAGAAGATAGGATCATCTGAGTCATGTTGCCGGAGCTTTTATTGCCACAGAGTACAATCTGACTTTTCAGCACCGTAATAGCCACGCCTTTTGCCAAAACGTCACAAAATTCGGCAGAGAGTAAGATCATCGTCTTGAGTCTTTTCTGACTAATTTTCAGTCGGATTCGTCAAAAGGGCACCGTGCATAATGTGAAAATTTAAATAAAAACAAATTTTTGATTCCACTTGGCGGCGCTGTGTGTATTTAGGATCAGGGTGCAAAAGAATGACCCCTGTAAACATGCAAAAAAGGGCAAAAGTCGGACTTTCAAAAATTCATAACTCACTTCCTATTCATATTAGACATTAAAATATCAAATTTTTCGCCATGCCCGATGAGACTGCCAAGTTTGGTGAATTTTTGTGCATGTTTCGGGGGTCAAAAATGCAATCGAACAATCGGAAAAATAATAATAATAATAATTTCTACAAAAACAATAGGGACTTCGCAGCGGTCGCTGCTCAGGCCCTAATAATAATAATAATAATAAGAGAAGATAAGATAAGATGTCCTTTATTAGTCCCACAATGGGGAAATTTGAAAGTAATAATATTTTCTACAAAAACAATAGGGACCTCGCAGCCGTCGCAGCTCGGGCCCTAATAACAATTTCTAGAAAAACAATAGGGACCTCGCAGCGGTCACTGCTCGGGCCCTAATAATAATAATAATAATAATTTCCACAAAAACAATGGGGACCTCGTAGCGGTCGCTGCTCGGGCCCTAATAATAATTTCTACATAAACAATAGGGACCTCGCCGCGGTCGCTGCTCGGGCCCCAATAATAATTTCTACACAAAGTCCATTGTGGTGACCCGCCCCCTTTTAATAAATTCAAAATGGCCGACTTCCTGTAAAACCTAGCTCATTGCTCCAAGAGACTTTTTTGTAGGTCTTGGTCTTATACATACAGTGAACCCTCGCTACTTCGCGGTTCACCTTTCGCGGGTTCAGTGCTTCGCGGGTATAAAAAATATTCGGGGGCATTGTAGTTTCGCCGAGCGGCACGACGGGGCGCTGGAGCGGTTAGACGGCCGGCGTGCGCCGAAGAAGAGCGTGGGCGAAGAGGAGAGTGGACGAAGAAGAGCACGTTCCCCCGGACACGATCGGTGGCGACGTTTCGCGCGGTTCGGACCGTACCAGAGCTCCGGCCGGCGTGCGTGGCAGTTAAGCCGTAGAGGAGCACCTTCCCCGGGCACGGGCGGTGCCAAGCGGCCCCTAAGTTTAACCGAATGGAAGCTCCGGAGGAGGAGGGCATGCTCGCGTCACAGTAAGCCGAAGAGGAGCACCTTCCCCGGGCACGGGCGGTTCCAAGCGGCCCCTAAGTTTAACCGAATGGAAGCTCCGGAGGAGGAGGGCATGCTCGCGACACAGTAAGCCGAAGAGGAGCACCTTCCCCGGGCACGGGCGGTGCCAAGCGGCCCCTAAGTTTAACCGAATGGAAGCTCCGGGGGAGGAGGGTGGGCGTGTGTCACAGTTAAGCCGAATTGGAGCACCTCTTCCGCCCGGGCACGAGCGGAGCGCGAAGCTGTCAGTTATGAATGAATAAATGAATAAATAAATAAATAAATAAAGAATGGCACCTTTCATTTCACAGGGAACACCAGACGGCGTACCAGCAGATAAAAGTCTGAGTAATTAAATAAATACAAAAAGAATGGCTGGGGAATAAAAAAATAATACGTTTTAATAATGATTTGTTTTTTTTGTTATAACATGAATTTCACTCTCTCTCTCCCCGTATATATATATATATATATATATATATATATATATATATATATATTGTATTTTTTTTTTAAGCATTTTTGAAGGTGCGCCGCTACTTCGCGGATTTTCAGTTTTCGCGGGTGGTCTCGGTCCCCATTAACCGCAATAACCGAGGGTTCACTGTACTCCATAAAATTTACAAAAAGCGAGGTGAAACACTCAACCAGGGCTGCTCTGCATGTTGTGCTGGGCCACCTGGAACAACAGCGGAGCTATGCAAGGATGCTCTTTGTGGACTACAGCTCGGCATTCAACACGATCATCCCAGACATCCTCGTCGCCAAACTGGACACTCTCGGCCTCCCTGCCCTCACACGCATCTGGATTAAGAACTTTCTGACCAACAGACCCCAGACTGTGTTGCTCGGCCCCTACACGTCCTCCACCCTCATGCTGAGCACCGGTTCCCCCCAAGGATGCGTGCTGAGCCCTCTCCTGTACGCCCTCTACACCTACGACTGCAGCCCGGCCCACGGCAACAACACCATCGTCAAGTTTGCTGACGACACGACAGTGGTCGGTCTGATCTCGGAAGGTGACGAGACAGCCTACAGAGAGGAGGTAGGGAGACTGACAACTTGGTGCAAGGAGAACAGACTGCACCTTAACTCTGCTAAAACAAAGGAGATTGTCGTCGACTTCATGAGGAACAAGACGCTGCCGCCCCCCCTCTGCATCGAAGGCGTGTGTGTGGAGAGGGTCCACACGTTCAAGTTCCTGGGAGTACAGATCTCCGATGACCTTTCTTGGAGTCACAACACCACAGCAGTGGTAAAGAAGGTCCGCCAACGTCTGCACTTCCTGAGAGTCCTCAGGAAATTCAACCTGGACAGGAAGCTGCTGCTGGCCTTCTACCACTCGTCCATCGAGAGCCTGCTGACGTACTTTGTCTCCACCTGGTACAGCGGCTGCACTGAGGCGGACAGAGTGAGGCTCCAGAGGACAGTCAAAACAGCGCAAAGGATTATTGGCTGCCCTCTCCCCTCGCTGTCGGACATCTACACCGCCCGGTGCCTCAGAAGGGCTCTCAACATCGTCAAAGACAATACCCACCCAAACTCACACCTGTTCGACCGGTTGCCCTCTGGCAGGCGCTACAGATGCATCAAATCAAGGACCAATCGACTGAGAAACAGTTTCTTTCCGAGAGCCATCTCCATACTGAACTCTCACACACACACGAGACCACCCTAACCTTGCAAAACAGCATTGTGATGTGTTTCTATATGCCCTATTCAGTACTGAATTCCATTGCACTGTCTTATTTATTTATCTAATTTATATATTGTCTGTATTATTGTTGTATTGCACTGGAGAGGGAAGCCCTCTAATCTCGTTGCACACTTGAGTACAATGACAATAAAGGGATTTCTATTTCTATTCTATTCTTTTTTTAACTTTTCTCGAGGGCCATGGCGAGCCATTTCAAAAAAGCTGCACAACTAACGTATAAAATATTGATAAATTTGCTCGGCCTGATGTGTGTGTAAAGTTTCACGAGTTGTCGTTCATATTTAGAACCTCATAATCAGCGTTGTTTTATTGCCGAACAGTGCAATGCCACTCCCACAACTTTACACGAAAAAGGACGAATTTCGTATTGTGACATCCTCATGGCCGAAACAGTCATCCGAGCATATATGAGGGCGGCCTTGTTGAGTTGCACGGAGAAAAACATCCAAGAAAATAACTTGTATTAGCTTTTACCAGTTGGTGGCGCTACTACTACGATGAAAAATAAGTTGGTAGATGTCTTCAGGGCTGAAGTATCCTCAAATGTGTACAACTTCGAGAAGATAGGATCATCTGAGTCATGTTGCCGGAGCTTTTGTTGCCACAAAGTACAATCGGACTTTTCAGCACCGTAATAGCCACGCCTTTTGCCAAAACGTCACAAAACTCGGCAGAGAGTAAGATCATTGTCTTGAGTCTTTTCTGACTAATTTTCAGTCGGATTCGTCAAAAGGGCACGTTGCAGTACGTGAAAATTAAAATAAAAACAAATTTTTGATTCCACTTGGCGGCGCTGTGTGTATAACAAAATAATAACATTAAGATGTCTTCAGGTCGGGACATTTTATTTACAGTTGAAGGTTTGGATTTTTAGGAGCATGTGCAGGGGAGTTATTAAGCATTCATTTATTTGTATTAGGTTCATTTTGTCTTCTTATTATTGATATTTGACAGATTCATTAAAAGCAGACAATTATGTTTTCGGTAAATTTTTTACCTGACATGTTTCGGCGAGTCTTTCGCCTTCTTCAGAGTGTCGCATGATGGTGTCTTGAGACCCGTCTTTATCAGCTGATGTTCCATGAGGGTGTGACTTACCTGTCAAAAAAATGAAAAATCAGAGCAGTAAAAGAACAAGCACAACATGAACATTACAAATCAGCAATCACTGACCACTGCAAAAGGGAAAACCACATCATGGACCGGGAGAAGGGCAGGGTCATCCGCACAGAAGAGAACAAACAACAGCGCTGGATCAGAGAGGCCATTGAGATCTGCAAGCGAAGCATAAAAACCATGAACAGAGACAAGGGAGCCTTCATCCTCTCTACCACCTGGACCAGCATCTTGGCGGAGTGAACGGACAGCGGGGGGCGTGACTTGCCTTCATTCTTGTGACAGGTAAGTCACGCCCTCATGGAACATCAGCTGATAAAGACGGGTCACAAGACACCATCATGTGACACTCTGAAGAAGGCGAAAGACTTTCGTATTGTGACATGCTCAAGGCCTAAACACTCATCCGAGCAAATATAAGGTAGATTTTGTTAACCTGCCCGGAGAAAAACATCAACGAAAATAATTTGTATTTGTTTTAACCAGTTGGTGGCGCTACCACTGCGATCAAAAATAAGTTGGCAGCCGTCTTCAGGGCCTGAATATCCTCAAATGTGAAAGATTTCCAGAAGATGGATCATCTGAATCATTTTGCAGGAACTTTTGTTGCCACGGAGAATAATCAGACTCTGCGGCACCGTAATAGCCACGCCCTTCGAAGGAAAGTCACAAAAATAGGGATAGAGTAAGATCAATGTCTTGAGTCTTTTCTAGCCAATTTTCAATCAGATTCGTTAAAAGGGCACCGTGCAGTACGTCAAAATGTAAAAAATGATATTGATTGGCGCAAGGTGTATAACTGAATATAAACATATAGATGTCTTCAGGTACAGACTCTTTATGTACATGTGAAGTTTTGGATTTTTAGCAGCATGTGCAGGAATGTTATTAAGCATTTTGTCCATTGCGGCGAAGGAAATCTTAAGTGAAAACTTCGAAGCCCCGCCCCCGTCATATAGTATTTCGGAAACAAAAAATTTTAGCCCCAGTGTTTGTCCCAGGTCTTCAGATGCTACAGACAGAATTTTAAGGCAATCAGATGAAGCCTTTAGGATCAGGGTGCAAAAGAATGACCCCTGTAAACATGCAAAAAAGGGCAAAAGTCGGACTTTCAAAAATTCATAACTATCTTCCTATTCATATTAGTCATTAAAATATCAAATTTTTCGCCATGCCCGATGAGACTGCCAAGTTTGGTGAATTTTTGTGCATGTTTCGGGGGTCAAAAATGCAATCGAACAATCGGAAAAATAATAATAATAATAATTTCTACAAAAACAATAGGGACTTCGCAGCGGTCGCTGCTCAGGCCCTAATAATAATAATAATAATAAGAGAAGATAAGATAAGATGTCCTTTATTAGTCCCACAATGGGGAAATTTGAAAGTAATAATATTTTCTACAAAAACAATAGGGACCTCGCAGCCGTCGCAGCTCGGGCCCTAATAACAATTTCTAGAAAAACAATAGGGACCTCGCAGCGGTCACTGCTCGGGCCCTAATAATAATAATAATAATAATTTCCACAAAAACAATGGGGACCTCGTAGCGGTCGCTGCTCGGGCCCTAATAATAATTTCTACATAAACAATAGGGACCTCGCCGCAGTCGCTGCTCGGGCCCCAATAATAATTTCTACACAAAGTCCATTGTGGTGACCCGCCCCTTTTAAGTAAATTCAAAATGGCCGACTTCCTGTAAAACCTAGCTCATTGCTCCAAGAGACTTTTTTGTAGGTCTTGGTCTTATACATACAGTGAACCCTCGATACTTCGCGGTTCACCTTTCGCGGGTTCAGTGCTTCGCGGGTATAAAAAATATTCGGGGGCATTGTAGTTTCGCCGAGCGGCACGACGGGCGCTGGAGCGGTTAGACGGCCGGCGTGCGCCGAAGAAGAGCGTGGGCGAAGAGGAGAGTGGACGAAGAAGAGCACGTTCCCCCGGACACGATCGGTGGCGACGTTTCGCGCGGTTCGGACCGTACCAGAGCTCCGGCCGGCGTGCGTGGCAGTTAAGCCGTAGAGGAGCACCTTCCCCGGGCACGGGCGGTGCCAAGCGGCCCCTAAGTTTAACCGAATGGAAGCTCCGGAGGAGGAGGGCATGCTCGCGTCACAGTAAGCCGAAGAGGAGCACCTTCCCCGGGCACGGGCGGTTCCAAGCGGCCCCTAAGTTTAACCAAATGGAAGCTCCGGAGGAGGAGGGCATGCTCGCGTCACAGTAAGCCGAAGAGGAGCACCTTCGCCGGGCACGGGCGGTTCCAAGCGGCCCCTAAGTTTAACCGAATGGAAGCTCCGGAGGAGGCGGGCATGCTCGCGTCACAGTAAGCCGAAGAGGAGCACCTTCCCCGGGCACGGGCGGTGCCAAGCGGCCCCTAAGTTTAACCGAATGGAAGCTCCGGAGGAGGAGGGCATGCTCGCGTCACAGTAAGCCGAAGAGGAGCACCTTCGCCGGGCACGGGCGGTTCCAAGCGGCCCCTAAGTTTAACCGAATGGAAGCTCCGGAGGAGGCGGGCATGCTCGCGTCACAGTAAGCCGAAGAGGAGCACCTTCCCCGGGCACGGGCGGTGCCAAGCGGCCCCTAAGTTTAACCGAATGGAAGCTCCGGAGGAGGCGGGCATGCTCGCGTCACAGTAAGCCGAAGAGGAGCACCTTCCCCGGGCACGGGCGGTGCCAAGCGGCCCCTAAGTTTAACCGAATGGAAGCTCCGGAGGAGGAGGGCATGCTCGCGTCACAGTAAGCCGAAGAGGAGCACCTTCGCCGGGCACGGGCGGTTCCAAGCGGCCCCTAAGTTTAACCGAATGGAAGCTCCGGAGGAGGCGGGCATGCTCGCGTCACAGTAAGCCGAAGAGGAGCACCTTCCCCGGGCACGGGCGGTGCCAAGCGGCCCCTAAGTTTAACCGAATGGAAGCTCCGGAGGAGGCGGGCATGCTCGCGTCACAGTAAGCCGAAGAGGAGCACCTTCCCCGGGCACGGGCGGTGCCAAGCGGCCCCTAAGTTTAACCGAATGGAAGCTCCGGGGGAGGAGGGCGGGCGCGTGTCACAGTTAAGCCGAATTGGAACACCTCTTCCGCCCGGGCACGAACGGAGCGCGAAGCTGTCAGTTATGAATGAATAAATGAATAAATAAATAAATAAATAAAGAATGCCACCTTTCATTTCACAGGGCACACCGGACGGCGTACCAGCAGGTAAAAGTCGGAGTAATTAAATAAATACAAAAAGAATGGCTGGGGAATAAAAAAATAATACGTTTTAATAATAATTTGTTTTTTTTGTTATAACATGAATTTCACTCTCTCTCTCTCTCTGTATATATATATATATATCTATATATATATATCTATATATATATATATATATATATATATATTTATTATATATATTGTATTTTTTTTTAAGCATTTTTGAAGGTGCGCCGCTACTTCGCGGATTTTCAGTTTCCGCGGGTGGTCTCGGTCCCCATTAACCGCGACAACCGAGGGTTCACTGTACTCCATAAAATTTACAAAAAGCGAGGTGAAACACTCAACCAGGGCTGCTTTTTTGAACATTTCTCGAGGGCCATGGCGAGCCATTTCAAAAAAGCTGCACAACTAACGTATAAAATATTGATAAATTTGCTCTGCCTGATGTGTGTGTAAAGTTTCACGAGTTGTCGTTCATATTTAGAACCTCATAATCAGCGTTGTTTTATTGCCGAACAGTGCAATGCCACTCCCACAACTTTTCACGAAAAAGGATGAATTTCGTATTGTGACATCCTCATGGCCGAAACAGTCATCCGAGCATATATGAGGGCGACCTTGTTGAGTTGCACGGAGAAAAACATCCAAGAAAATAACTTGTATTAGCTTTTACCAGTTGGTGGCGCTACTACTACGATGAAAAATAAGTTGGTAGATGTCTTCAGGGCTGAAGTATCCTCAAATGTGTACAACTTCGAGAAGATAGGATCATCTGAGTCATGTTGCCGGAGCTTTTGTTGCCACAAAGTACAATCGGACTTTTCAGCACCGTAATAGCCACGCCTTTTGCCAAAACGTCACAAAATTCGGCAGAGAGTAAGATCATTGTCTTGAGTCTTTTCTGACTAATTTTCAGTCGGATTCGTCAAAAGGGCACCGTGCAGTACGTGAAAATTAAAATAAAAACACATTTTTGATTCCACTTGGCGGCGCTGTGTGTATAACAAAATAATAACATTAAGATGTCTTCAGGTCGGGACGTTTTATTTACAGGTGAAGGTTTGGATTTTTAGGAGCATGTGCAGGGGCGTTATTAAGCATTCATTTATTTGTATTAGGTTCATTTTGTCTTCTTATTATTGATATTTGACTGATTCATTAAAAGCAGACAATTATGTTTTAGGTTAATTTTTTACCTGACATGTTTCGGCGAGTCTTTCGCCATCTTCAGAGTGTCGCATGATGGTGTCTTGAGACCCGTCTTTATCAGCTGATGTTCCATGTGGGTGTGACTTACCTGTCAAAAAAATGAAAAATCAGAGCAGTAAAAGAACAAGCACTGTCAGGACTCGCCGGTCGGCGAGGAGGAGGTGGACCCAAAAGGCGAGGAGGCAGAGAGGTCAGTAACGTGAAGGGAATTTATTAACTGAAACAACCAGGGCAAACAATGTGGCAGGGTGAAAAATAACAAAAGACAAACTTAACGTGACCAGACTGGGAGGCAGGGCGAGGAACAACACTGAAAGACGGGAACGAAGAGGGGAACCAGAGCATGAACATGAACAAAGAGCAGAACGTGAACAAAGGTGGTCGTGGCTGTCCGTGATTTTCGGCAATGACCCGACACTGGGTTGAGAGCATGGAAGGCTTAAGTAGTCCGGTAATCAGGGGAGCAGATGGGGAGCAGGTGTGTGATCATTGATGAGGAGCAGGTGCGTGGCTGGTGAGGGCGAGGTGCTGAGGGGAAACGCCCCTGCTCAGCTGATCAAAACAGACAGGAAAAGGCACATGGCAGGAAGGAGGGGAGAAAATAACAACAAAAACAATAACAAAAACCGCATGCATATGAAAACAATAACAAAAGGCTGTCATGCCTGACGCGGATCATGACAGTACCCCCCCCTCAAGGGACGGATTCCAGACGTCCCAAAAAAAAGGAAAAGAAAAGAAAAGGAAAACCATGTCCAAGAACGAGGGTGGGCGGAAGGGGTCGGGAGGTGGGTCAACGACCCGTGATCGAGACCGGTCTGGCGGATTCCCGGGAGGCCAGACCAGCGAGTCTTTTCGTGACCCTTCAGGGGGCCGTGAGGGTGGCCAGGCCAGTGCGTCCCATTGGGGCCATTCAGGCGGACGTCCGGAACGACCCGAACGCCACATGAAGTCCGCTGATGGAGCTGGGGCGAGGAGCGGCGGCAGGCCATGGAACGTCGCCGAGTCAGGAACGTGGCGCGGCGGCTGGTCGTTGAACCCTGCCGAGACAGGAACGTGGAGCGGCGGCAGATTGTCGAGCCCCGCCGAGACAGGAACGTGGAGCGGCGGCTGGTCGTCGAGCCCCGCCGAGACAGGAACGCGGAGCGGCGGCTGGTCGTCGAGCCCCGCCGAGACAGGAACGCGGAGCGGCGGCTGGTCGTCGAGCCCCGCCGAGTCAGGAACGCGGAGCGGCGGCTGGTCGTCGAGCCCCGCCGAGTCAGGAACGTGGAGCGGCGGCTGGTCGTCGAGCCCCGCCGAGACAGGAACGCGGGGCGGCGGCTGGTCGTCGAGCCCCGCCGAGTCAGGAACGTGGAGCGGCGGCTGGTCGTCGAACCCCGCCGAGTCAGGAACGTGGAGCGGCGGCTGGTCGTCGAGCGTCGTCGAGACAGGAACGTGGAGCGGCGGCTGGTCGTCGAGCCCCGCCGAGGCGGGAGCGTGGAGCGGCGGCTGGTCGTCGAGCGTCGCCGAGACCGGAACGTGGAGCGACGGCTGGTCGTCGAACCCCGCCGCGTCAGGAACGTGGAGCGGCGGCTGGTCGTCGAACACCGCCGAGACCGGAACGTGGGGCGGCGGCCCATCGTTGAACCCCGCCGACACAGGAACGCGGAGCGACGGCTGGTCGTCGATCCCTGCCGAGACAAGAACATGGAGCGGCGGTGGGTCGTCGTCCACCGCCGAGGCAGGAACCAAGAGCGGCCGCGGGCCGTCGAGCGCCGCCGGGGCCAAGGCGAGCAGTGGCGACGGGTCGTCGGATGCTGCCGCGGCCAGAGCGGGGCGCGGTGGTGGGTCCTCGTGCGTCGCCGAGACTGAGGCGTGACGCGGCGGCGGACCGTCGTCCATCGCGGGCACCGGAACCGGGAGCGGCGGCTGGTCGTCGACCCCTGCCGAGACAAGAATGTGGAGCGGCGGTGGGTCGCCGTCCACCGCCGAGGCAGAAACCAGGAGCGGCCGTGGGTCGTCGAGCGCTGCCGGAGCCAAGGCGAGCAGTGGCGTCGGGTCGTCGGATGCTGCCGAGGCCAGAGCGGGGTGCGAGGGTGGGTCGTCGTGCGTCGCCGAGGCTGAGGCGTGACTCGGCGGCGGACCGTCGTCCATCGCAGGCACCGGGACCGGGAGCGGCGGCGCTTCATCAGGCGCCGCTGGGACCGATACGGCAGGCGACTGCTCGTCGTCCACCACGGGTGCAGGGACCGGGAGTGACGGCTGCGGGCCGTGTTCTGCCAAAACGTGAGCTTGGAGCGGAGGCAAGGCGTGCCCCACCGGAACATGGGCTTGGGACGGACGCACAACGTGCTCCGCCGGAACGTGAGCTTGGGACGGACGCGCAGCGTGCTCCTCCTGAACGTGAACCTGGGTCGGAAGCAGGGTGTGCTTCCCCTGAACGTGGACTTGGGACGGACGCACAACGTGCTCCACCTGAACGTGAGCTTGGGACGGACGCACAGCGTGCTCCGCCTGAACGTGAACTAGGGACGGACGCCGGACGGGCTCCGCGTGAACGTGAACTTGGGTCGGGGGCAGGATGTGCTCCGCCTGAACGTGAACTTGGTTCGGGCGCACAGCGTGCTCCGCTGGATCGGGAGCTGGGATCGCCATTGGGGCCCCGGGACGGGGCTCGGCCGCTGACGGGGAGCCGGGACACGGCTCAGCAGCTGGCGGGGAGCCGGGACTGGGCTCAGCAGCTGGCGGGGAGCCGGGACTGGGCTCAGCAGCTGGCGGGGAGCCGGGACTGGGCTCAGCAGCTGGCGGGAAGCCGGGACTGGGCTCAGCAGCTGGCGGGGAGCCGGGACTGGGCTCAGCAGCTGGCGGGGAGCCGGGACAGGGCTCAGCAGCTGGCGGGGAGCCGGGACAGGGCTCAGCAGCTGGCGGGGAGCCGGGACAGGGCTCAGCAGCTGGCGGGGAGCCGGGACAGGGCTCAGCAGCTGGCGGGGAGCCGGGACAGGGCTCAGCAGCTGGCGGGGAGCCGGAACGGGGCTCGGCCGCCTTCGAGGAGTCGGCACGGGACTCTGGAGGCTGCGGCTCGCATGGAGGCGGCGGGGTCCGTGCAGCGGGAGCTGCATTGGTCACTGCTGCAGGCGTGGAGGCGACAGCGGGCCGGGTGCAGCAGTCGATCCGGGCACAGCCGAACCGGGGGCCCTGATCCCTGTCAGCCTGCCGCCATAGGGAATCAGGAAAACGGGAGACCTGAGGGACCGTGACTGCGGGGGCTGGTGAACGCGAGCTAGGAGACGCCAGGGGAGCGTGATCCGGTGCTGAAACTGATGGTGAACGATGTGCGCGACGTGACCGTGACTTCCGGGATTTGGGACGTGAAGCGCGCGAGGGGGAGTGGGAGGTGGTCGCGAAAAACTCAAATGGCTCGGGGGGAGGAAGGTGACGGCTCAAAAATAACTCCGCGTTGCGCTGAGCGACTAAGAGAGTGGCAATATATTCAAAATCATAGTCGTGATCTGGATCGGAAAAAATGTGAGGGGCAAGGTGCTCAAAATCAAACTCGTGACCGGACTTACTCGAACCGTGAGGGGGTGAAAGGGCTTGGTGCTCAAAATCGTCCTCGTAATCCGAATCTATGATCAGGTGAGGGGGTATGACAGGCTGGTAATCGGTGCTGTAATCGGGGGGCAAAAGGGGAGAAACAGACGTCGAGCGGAAAATGGAACCTACTTGAAGGACACGGGGTTGGTCGGCAGGCTGAGGGGGGTTGTCCGTCCGGCGGCGTCCATGACGCCGCCGTGAGCCTCTCGCTGGGTCCTTCTTTGGTCGGGTCATTCTGTCAGGACTCGCCGGTCGGCGAGGAGGAGGTGGACCCAAAAGGCGAGGAGGCAGAGAGGTCAGAAACGTGAAGGGAATTTATTAACTGAAACAACCAGGGCAAACAATGTGGCAGGGTGAAAAATAACAAAAGACAAACTTAACGTGACCAGACTGGGAGGCAGGGCGAGGAACAACACTGAAAGACGGGAACGAAGAGGGGAACCAGAGCATGAACATGAACAAGGAGCAGAACGTGAACAAAGGTGGTCGTGGCTGTCCGTGATTTTCGGCAATGACCCGACACTGGGTTGAGAGCATGGAAGGCTTAAGTAGTCCGGTAATCAGGGGAGCAGATGGGGAGCAGGTGTGTGATCGTTGATGAGGAGCAGGTGCGTGGCTGGTGAGGGCGAGGTGCTGAGGGGAAACGCCCCTGCTCAGCTGATCAAAACAGACAGGAAAAGGCACATGGCAGGAAGGAGGGGAGAAAATAACAACAAAAACAATAACAAAAACCGCATGCATATGAAAACAATAACAAAAGGCTGTCATGCCCGACGCGGATCATGACAAGCACAACATGAACATTACAAATCAGCAATCACTGACCACTGCAAAAGGGAAAACCACATCATGGACCGGGAGAAGGGCAGGGTCATCCGCACCGAAGAGAACAAACAACAGCGCTGGATCAGAGAGGCCATTGAGATCTGCAAGCGAGGCATAAAAACCATGAACAGAGACAAGGGAGCCTTCATCCTCTCTACCACCTGGAGCAGCATCTTGGCGGAGTGAACGGACAGCGGGGGCGTGACTTGCCTTCATTCTTGTGACAGGTAAGTCACGCCCTCATGGAACATCAGCTGATAAAGACGGGTCACAAGACACCATCATGTGACACTCTGAAGAAGGCGAAAGACTTTCGTATTGTGACATCCTCAAGGCCTAAACACTCATCCGAGCAAATATAAGGTAGATTTTGTTAACCTACCCGGAGAAAAAAATCAACGAAAATAATTTGTATTTGTTTTAACCAGTTGGTGGCGCTACCACTGCGATCAAAAATAAGTTGGCAGCCGTCTTCAGGGCCTGAATATCCTCAAATGTGAAAAATTTCGAGAAGATGGATCATCTGAATCATTTTGCAGGAACTTTTGTTGCCACGGAGAATAATCAGACTCTGCGGCACCGTAATAGCCACGCCCTTCGAAGGAAAGTCACAAAAATAGGGATAGAGTAAGATCAATGTCTTGAGTCTTTTCTAGCCAATTTTCAATCGGATTCGTTAAAAGGGCACCGTGCAGTACGTCAAAATGTAAAAAATGATATTGATTGGCGCAAGGTGTATAACAGAATATAAACATATAGATGTCTTCAGGTACCGACTCTTTATGTACATGTGAAGTTTTGGATTTTTAGCAGCATGTGCAGGAGAGTTATTAAGCATTTTGTCCATTGCGGCGAAGGAAATCTTAAGTGAAAACTTTGAAGCCCCGCCCCCGTCATATAGTATTTCGGAAACAAAAGATTTTAGCCCCAATTTTAGCCCCAGTGTTTGTCCCAGGTCTTAAGATGCTACAGACAGAATTTTAAGGCAATCAGATGAAGCCTTTAGGATCAGGGTGCAAAAGAATGACCCCTGTAAACATGCAAAAAAGGGCAAAAGTCGGACTTTCAAAAATTCATAACTCACTTCCTGTTCATATTAGACGTTTAAAATATCAAATTTCTCGCCATGCCCGATGAGACTGCCAAGTTTGGTGAGTTTTTGTGCATGTTTCGGGGGTCAAAAATGCAATCGAACAATCGGAAAAATAATAATAATAATAATTTCTACAAAAACAACAGGGACTTCGCAGCGGTCGCTGCTATGGCCCTAATAATAATAATGATAATAATAATAAAAGTAATAATATTTTCTACAAAAACAATAGGGACCTCGCAGCCGTCGCAGCTCGGGCCCTAATAACAATTTCTAGAAAAACAATAGGGACCTCGCAGCGGTCACTGCTCGGGCCCTAATAATAATAATAATAATAATTTCCACAAAAACAATGGGGACCTCGTAGCGGTCGCTGCTCGGGCCCTAATAATAATTTCTACATAAACAATAGGGACCTCTCAGCGGTCGCTGCTCGGGCCCCAATAATAATTTCTACACAAAGTCCATTGTGGTGACCCGCCCCCTTTTAAGTAAATTCAAAATGGCCGACTTCCTGTAAAACCTAGCTCATTGCTCCAAGAGACTTTTTTGTAGGTCTTGGTCTTATACATAGAGTGAACCCTCGCTACTTGGCGGTTCACCTTTCGCGGGTTCAGTGCTTCGCGGGTCTAAAAAATATTCGGGGGCATTGTAGTTTCGCCGAGCGGTACGACGGGGCGCTGGAGCGGTTAGACGGCCGGTGTGCGCCGAAGAAGAGCGTGGGCGAAGAGGAGAGTGGACGAAGAAGAGCACGTTCCCCCGGACACGATCGGTGGCGACGTTTCGCGCGGTTCGGACAGTACCAGAGCTCCGGCCGGCGTGCGTGGCAGTTAAGCCGTAGAGGAGAACCTTCCCCGGGCACGAGCGGTGCCAAGCGGCCCCTAAGTTTAACCGAATGGAAGCTCCGGAGGAGGAGGGCATGCTCGCGTCACAGTAAGCCGAAGAGGAGCACCTTCCCCGGGCACGGGCGGTTCCAAGCGGCCCCTAAGTTTAACCGAATGGAAGCTCCGGAGGAGGAGGGCATGCTCGCGTCACAGTAAGCCGAAGAGGAGCACCTTCCCCGGGCACGGGCGGTGCCAAGCGGCCCCTAAGTTTAACCGAATGGAAGCTCCGGGGGAGGAGGGCGGGTGTGTGTCACAGTTAAGCCGAATTGGAGCACCTCTTCCGCCCGGGCACGAGCGGAGCGCGAAGCTGTCAGTTATGAATGTATAAAAGAATAAATAAATAAATGAATAAAGAATGCCACCTTTCATTTCACAGGGCACACCGGACGGCGTACCAGCAGGTAAAAGTCGGAGTAATTAAATAAATACAAAAAGAATGGCTGGGGAATAAAAAAATAATACGTTTTAATAATAATTTGGTTTTTTTGTTATAACATGAATTTCACTCTCTCTCTCCCCGTATATATATATATATATATATATATATATATATATATATATATATATATATATATATAGATATATATATATATATATATATATATATATATATATATATATATGTATTTATATATTTATTATATATATTGTATATTTTTTTAAGCATTTTTGAAGGTGCGCCGCTACTTCGCGGATTTTCAGTTTTCGCGGGTGGTCTCTGTCCCCATTAACCGCGATTACCGAGGGTTCACTGTACTCCATAAAATTTACAAAAAGCGAGGTGAAACACTCAACCAGGGCTGCTTTTTTTAACATTTCTCGAGGGCCATGGCGAGCCATTTCAAAAAAGCTGCACAACTAACGTATAAAATATTGATAAATTTGCTCGGCCTGATGTGTGTGTAAAGTTTCACGAGTTGTCGTTCATATTTAGAACCTCATAATCAGCGTTGTTTTATTGCCGAACAGTGCAATGCCACTCCCACAACTTTACACGAAAAAGGACGAATTTCGTATTGTGACATCCTCATGGCCGAAACAGTCATCCGAGCATATATGAGGGCGGCCTTGTTGAGTTGCACGGAGAAAAACATCCAAGAAAATAACTTGTATTAGCTTTTACCAGTTGGTGGCGCTACTACTACGATGAAAAATAAGTTGGTAGATGTCTTCAGGGCTGAAGTATCCTCAAATGTGTACAACTTCGAGAAGATAGGATCATCTGAGTCATGTTGCCGGAGCTTTTGTTGCCACAGAGTACAATCTGACTTTTCAGCACCGTAATAGCCACGCCTTTTGCCAAAACGTCACAAAATTCGGCAGAGAGTAAGATCATTGTCTTGAGTCTTTTCTGACTAATTTTCAGTCGGATTTGTCAAAAGGGCACCGTGCAGGATGTGAAAATTAAAATAAAAACACATTTTTGATTCCACTTGGCGGCGCTGTGTGTATAACAAAATAATAACATTAAGATGTCTTCAGGTCGGGACGTTTTATTTACAGGTGAAGGTTTGGATTTTCAGGAGCATGTGCAGGGGAGTTATTAAGCATTCATTTATTTGTATTAGGTTCATTTTGTCTTCTTATTATTGATATTTGACTGATTCATTAAAAGCAGACAATTATGTTTTAGGTTAATTTTTTACCTGACATGTTTCGGCGAGTCTTTCGCCTTCTTCAGAGTGTCGCATGATGGTGTCTTGAGACCCGTCTTTATCAGCTGATGTTCCATGAGGGTGTGACTTACCTGTCAAAAAAATGAAAAATCAGAGCAGTAAAAGAACAAGCACAACATGAACATTACAAATCAGCAATCACTGACCACTGCAAGGAAAACCACATCATGGACCGGGAGAAGGGCAGGGTCATCCGCACCGAAGAGAACAAACAACAGCGCTGGATCAGAGAGGCCATTGAGATCTGCAAGCGAGGCATAAAAACCATGAACAGAGACAAGGGAGCCTTCATCCTCTCTACCACCTAGAGCAGCATCTTGGCGGAGTGAACGGACAGCGGGGGGTGTGACTTGCCTTCATTCTTGTGACAGGTAAGTCACGCCCTCATGGAACATCAGCTGATAAAGACGGGTCACAAGACACCATCATGTGACACTCTGAAGAAGGCGAAAGACTTTCGTATTGTGACATCCTCAAGGCCTAAACACTCATCCGAGCAAATATAAGGTAGATTTTGTGAACCTGCCCGGAGAAAAACATCAACGAAAATAATTTGTATTTGTTTTAACCAGTTGGTGGCGCTACCACTGCGATCAAAAATAAGTTGGCAGCCGTCTTCAGGGCCTGAATATCCTCAAATGTGAAAAATTTCGAGAAGATGGATCATCTGAATCATTTTGCAGGAACTTTTGTTGCCACGGAGAATAATCAGACTCTGCGGCACCGTAATAGCCACGCCCTTCGAAGGAAAGTCACAAAAATAGGGATAGAGTAAGATCAATGTCTTGAGTCTTTTCTAGCCAATTTTCAATCGGATTCGTTAAAAGGGCACCGTGCAGGACGTCAAAATGTAAAAAATGATATTGATTGGCGCAAGGTGTATAACAGAATATAAACATATAGATGTCTTCAGGTACCGACTCTTGATGTACATGTGAAGTTTTGGATTTTTAGCAGCATGTGCAAGAGAGTTATTAAGCATTTTGTCCATTGCGGCGAAGGAAATCTTAAGTGAAAACTTCAAAGCCCCGCCCCCGTCATATAGTATTTCGGAAACAAAAAATTTTAGCCCCAGTGTTTGTCCCAGGTCTTAAGATGCTACAGACAGAATTTTAAGGCAATCAGATGAAGCCTTTAGGATCAGGGTGCAAAAGAATGACCCCTGTAAACATGCAAAAAAGGGCAAAAGTCGGACTTTCAAAAATTCATAACTCACTTCCTGTTCATATTAGACGTTAAAATATCAAATTTTTCGCCATGCCCGATGAGACTGCCAAGTTTGGTGAATTTTTGTGCATGTTTCGGGGGGGCAAAAATGTAATCGAACAATCGGAAAAATAATAATAATAATTTCTACAAAAACAACAGGGACTTCGCAGCGGTCGCTGCTCAGGCCCTAATAATAATAATAACAATAATAATAAAAGTATTAATATTTTCTACAAAAACAATAGGGACCTCGCAGCCGTCGCAGCTCGGGCCCTAATAACAATTTCTAGAAAAACAATAGGGACCTCGCAGCGGTCACTGCTCGGGCCCTAATAATAATAATAATAATAATTTCCACAAAAACAATGGGGACCTCGTAGCGGTCGCTGCTCGGGCCCTAATAATAATTTCTACATAAACAATAGGGACCTCGCCGCGGTCGCTGCTCGGGCCCCAATAATAATTTCTACACAAAGTCCATTGTGGTGACCCGCCCCTTTTAAGTAAATTCAAAATGGCCGACTTCCTGTAAAACCTAGCTCATTGCTCCAAGAGACTTTTTTGTAGGTCTTGGTCTTATACATACAGTGAACCCTCGCTACTTCGCGGTTCACCTTTCGCGGGTTCAGTGCTTCGCGGGTATAAAAAATATTCAGGGGCATTGTAGTTTCGCCGAGCGGCACGACGGGCGCTGGAGCGGTTAGACGGCCGGCGTGCGCCGAAGAAGAGCGTGGGCGAAGAGGAGAGTGGACGAAGAAGAGCACGTTCCCCCGGACACGATCGGTGGCGACGTTTCGCGCGGTTCGGACCGTACCAGAGCTCCGGCCGGCGTGCGTGGCAGTTAAGCCGTAGAGGAGCACCTTCCCCGGGCACGGGCGGTGCCAAGCGGCCCCGAGGTTTAACCGAATGGAAGCTCCGGAGGAGGAGGGCATGCTCGCGTCACAGTAAGCCGAAGAGGAGCACCTTCCCCGGGCACGGGCGGTTCCAAGCGGCCCCTAAGTTTAACCAAATGGAAGCTCCGGAGGAGGAGGGCATGCTCGCGTCACAGTAAGCCGAAGAGGAGCACCTTCGCCGGGCACGGGCGGTTCCAAGCGGCCCCTAAGTTTAACCGAATGGAAGCTCCGGAGGAGGCGGGCATGCTCGCGTCACAGTAAGCCGAAGAGGAGCACCTTCCCTGGGCACGGGCGGTGCCAAGCGGCCCCTAAGTTTAA
The DNA here is from genome assembly GCF_059441095.1 of Idiotropiscis lumnitzeri. NCBI lineage: Eukaryota > Metazoa > Chordata > Actinopteri > Syngnathiformes > Syngnathidae > Idiotropiscis > Idiotropiscis lumnitzeri. The sequence continues at coordinate 465,352 of NW_028283608.1, forward strand.
CCGAATGGAAGCTCCGGGGGAGGAGGGCGGGCGTGTGTCACAGTTAAGCCGAATTGGAACACCTCTTCCGCCCGGGCACGAACGGAGCGCGAAGCTGTCAGTTATGAATGAATAAATGAATAAATAAATAAATAAATAAAGAATGCCACCTTTCATTTCACAGGGCACACCGGACGGCGTACCAGCAGGTAATAGTCGGAGTAATTAAATAAATACAAAAAGAATGGCTGGGGAATAAAAAAATAATACGTTTTAATAATAATTTGGTTTTTTTGTTATAACATGAATTTCACTCTCTCTCTCTCTCTCTGTATATATATATATATATATATATATATATATATATATATCTATATATATATATATATATATATATATTTATTATATATATTGTATTTTTTTTTAAGCATTTTTGAAGGTGCGCCGCTACTTCGCGGATTTTCAGTTTCCGCGGGTGGTCTCGGTCCCCATTAACCGCGACAACCGAGGGTTCACTGTACTCCATAAAATTTACAAAAAGCGAGGTGAAACACTCAACCAGGGCTGCTTTTTTGAACATTTCTCGAGGGCCATGGCGAGCCATTTCAAAAAAGCTGCACAACTAACGTATAAAATATTGATAAATTTGCTCGGCCTGATGTGTGTGTAAAGTTTCACGAGTTGTCGTTCATATTTAGAACCTCATAATCAGCGTTGTTTTATTGCCGAACAGTGCAATGCCACTCCCACAACTTTACACGAAAAAGGATGAATTTCGTATTGTGACATCCTCATGGCCGAAACAGTCATCCGAGCATATATGAGGGCGGCCTTGTTGAGTTGCACGGAGAAAAACATCCAAGAAAATAACTTGTATTAGCTTTTACCAGTTGGTGGCGCTACTACTACGATGAAAAATAGGTTGGTAGATGTCTTCAGGGTTGAAGTATCCTCAAATGTGTACAACTTCGAGAAGATAGGATCATCTCAGTCATGTTGCCGGAGCTTTTGTTGCCACAAAGTACAATCGGACTTTTCAGCACCGTAATAGCCACGCCTTTTGCCAAAACGTCACAAAACTCCGCAGAGAGTAAGATCATTGTCTTGAGTCTTTTCTGACTAATTTTCAGTCGGATTCGTCAAAAGGGCACCGTGCAGTACGTGAAAATTAAAATAAAAACAAATTTTTTATTCCACTTGGCGGCGCTGTGTGTATAACAAAATAATAACATTAAGATGTCTTCAGGTCGGGACATTTTATTTACAGGTGAAGGTTTGGATTTTTAGGAGCATGTGCAGGGGAGTTATTAAGCATTCATTTATTTGTATTAGGTTCATTTTGTCTTCTTATTATTGATATTTGACAGATTCATTAAAAGCAGACAATTATGTTTTAGGTAAATTTTTTACCTGACATGTTTCGGCGAGTCTTTCGCCTTCTTCAGAGTGTCGCATGATGGTGTCTTGAGACCCGTCTTTATCAGCTGATGTTCCATGAGGGTGTGAATTACCTGTCAAAAAAATGAAAAATCATAGCAGTAAAAGAACAAGCACAACATGAACATTACAAATCAGCAATCACTGACCACTGCAAAAGGGAAAACCACATCATGGACCGGGAGAAGGGCAGGGTCATCCGCACCGAAGAGAACAAACAACAGCGCTGGATCAGAGAGGCCATTGAGATCTGAAAGCGAGGCATAAAAACCATGAACAGAGACAAGGGAGCCTTCATCCTCTCTACCACCTGGAGCAGCATCTTGGCGGAGTGAACGGACAGCGGGGGGCGTGACTTGCCTTCATTCTTGTGACAGGTAAGTCACGCCCTCATGGAACATCAGCTGATAAAGACGGGTCACAAGACACCATCATGTGACACTCTGAAGAAGGCGAAAGACTTTCGTATTGTGACATCCTCAAGGCCTAAACACTCATCCGAGCAAATATAAGGTAGATTTTGTTAACCTGCCCGGAGAAAAACATCAACGAAAATAATTTGTATTTGTTTTAACCAGTTGGTGGCGCTACCACTGCGATCAAAAATAAGTTGGCAGCCGTCTTCAGGGCCTGAATATCCTCAAATGTGAAAAATTTCGAGAAGATGGATCATCTGAATCATTTTGCAGGAACTTTTGTTGCCACGGAGATTAATCAGACTCTGCGGCACCGTAATAGCCACGCCCTTCGAAGGAAAGTCACAAAAATAGGGATAGAGTAAGATCAATGTCTTGAGTCTTTTCTAGCCAATTTTCAATCGGATTCGTTAAAAGGGCACCGTGCAGTACGTCAAAATGTAAAAAATGATATTGATTGGCGCAAGGTGTATAACTGAATATAAACATATAGATGTCTTCAGGTACCGACTCTTTATGTACATGTGAAGTTTTGGATTTTTAGCAGCATGTGCAGGAGAGTTATTAAGCATTTTGTCCATTGCGGCGAAGGAAATCTTAAGTGAAAACTTCGAAGCCCCGCCCCCGTTCATATAGTATTTCGGAAACAAAAAATTTTAGCCCCAGTGTTTGTCCCAGGTCTTAAGATGCTACAGACAGAATTTTAAGGCAATCAGATGAAGCCTTTAGGATCAGGGTGCAAAAGAATGACCCCTGTAAACATGCAAAAAAGGGCAAAAGTCCTTAAAATGTAAATTTTAGTGCTGTAAATGCATTTTCAGCTCGCGCTGTACACATTTGCTATGAGAGGCATTATCTCATAAGGGAAATATTGGACAATGAAATTAATGACTGCCCAGGCTTCAGGATGTCTTATTACACTATATAAATGTGGAAATTTACTTTGGAAACGTTTGGTTTAGCTGTTATAAAAGTTTGGTTTTTTACTGCTGTAAATGCATTTTCAGCTCGCGCTGTACACATTTGCTATGAGAGGCATTATCTCATAAGGGAAATATTGGACAATCAAATTAATGGCTGCCCGGGCTTCAGGATGTCTTTTTACACTATATAAAGGTGGAAATTTACATTGGAAACGTTTAGTTTAGCTGTTAATGAAGTTTCGTTTTTTTAGTGCTGAAAATTCATTGTCTGCTGGCGCTGTACACTTTTTCTAAATGTTGCAATATCTCATGAAGGAAATACTGGACAATCAAATTAATGACTTTCCAGGCTTCAGGATGCCTTTCTACACTATATAAAGGTGGAAATGTACATTGGAAACGTTTGGTTTAGCTGTTATAAAAGTTTGGTTTTTTAGTGCTGTAAATGCATTTTCAGCTCGCGCTGTACACATTTGCTATGAGAGGCATTATCTCATAAGGGAAATGTTGGACAATCAAATTAATGACTGCCCAGGCTTCAGGATGTCTTTTTACACTATATAAAGGTGGAAATTTACATTGGAAACGTTTGGTTTAGGTGTTATAAAAGTTTGGTTTTTTAGTGCTGAAAATGCATTTTCAGCTCGCACTGTACACATTTGCTATGTGAGGCATTATCTCATAAGGGAAATACTGGACAATCAAATTAATGACTTCCCAGGCTTCAGGATGCCTTTTTACACTCTATAAATGTGGAAATTTACATTGGAAACGTTTGGTTTAGCTGTTAATGAAGTTTCGTTTTTTTATTGCTGAAAATTCATTGTCTGCTGGCGCTGTACACTTTTTCTAAGTTTTGCAATATCTCATGTAGGAAATACTGGACAATCAAATTAATGACTTTCCAGGCTTCAGGATGCCTTTCTACACTTTATAAAGGTGGAAATTTACATTGGAAACGTTTGGTTTAGCTGTTATAAAAGTTTGGTTTTTTAGTGCTGTAAATGCATTTTCAGCTCGCGCTGTACACATTTCCTATGAGAGGCATTATCTCATAAGGGAAATATTGGACAATCAAATTAATGACTGCCCAGGCTTCAGGATGCCTTTCTACACTATATAAAGGTGGAAATTTACATTGGAAACGTTTGGTTTAGCTGTTATAAAAGTTTGTTTTTTTAGTGCTGTAAATGCATTTTCAGCTCGCGCTGTACACATTTGCTATGTGAGGCATTATCTCATAAGGGAAATACTGGATAATCAAATTAATGACTGCCCAGGCTTCAGGATGTCTTTTTACACTATATAAAGGTGGAAATTTACATTGGAAACGTTTGGTTTAGCTGTAATAAAAGTTTGTTTTTTTAGTGCTGAAAATGCATTTTCAGCTCGCACTGTACACATTTGCTATGTGAGGCATTATCTCATAAGGGAAATACTGGACAATCAAATTAATGACTTCCCAGGCTTCAGGATGCCTTTTTACACTCTATAAATGTGGAAATTTACATTGGAAACGTTTGGTTTAGCTGTTAATGAAGTTTCGTTTTTTTAGTGCTGAAAATTCATTGTCTGCTGGCGCTGTACACTTTTTCTAAGTGTTGCAATATCTCATGAAGGAAATACTGGACAATCAAATTAATGACTTTCCAGGCTTCATGATGCCTTTCTACACTATATAAAGGTGGAAATTTACATTGGAAACGTTTGGTTTAGCTGTTATAAAAGTTTGGTTTTTTAGTGCTGTAAATGCATTTTCAGCTCGCGCTGTACACATTTGCTATGAGAGGCATTATCTCATAAGGGAAATATTGGACAATCAAATTAATGACTGCCCAGGCTTCAGGATGTCTTTTTACACTATATAAAGGTGGAAATTTACATTGGAAACGTTTGGTTTAGCTGTTATAAAAGTTTGGTTTTTTAGTGCTGAAAATGCATTTTCAGCTCGCACTGTACACATTTGCTATGTGAGGCATTATCTCATAAGGGAAATACTGGACAATCAAATTAATGATTTCCCAGGCTTCAGGATGCCTTTTTACACTCTATAAATGTGGAAATTTACATTGGAAACGTTTGGTTTAGCTGTTAATGAAGTTTCGTTTTTTTAGTGCTGAAAATTCATTGTCTGCTGGCGCTGTACACTTTTTCTAAGTGTTGCAATTTCTCATGAAGGAAATACTGGACAATCAAATTAATGACTTTCCAGGCTTCAGGATGCCTTTCTACACTATATAAAGGTGGAAATTTACATTGGAAACGTTTGGTTTAGCTGTTATAAAAGTTTGGTTTTTTAGTGCTGTATATGCATTTTCAGCTCGCGCTGTACACATTTGCTATGAGAGGCATTATCTCATAAGGGAAATATTGGACAATCAAATTAATTACTGCCCAGGCTTCAGGATGTCTTTTTACACTATATAAAGGTGGAAATTTACATTGGAAACGTTTAGTTTAGCTGTTAATGAAGTTTCGTTTTTTTAGTGCTGAAAATTCATTGTCTGCTGGCGCTGTACACTTTTTCTAAGTGTTGCAATATCTCATGAAGGAAATACTGGACAATCAAATTAATGACTTTCCAGGCTTCAGGATGCCTTTCTACACTATATAAAGGTGGAAATGTACATTGGAAACGTTTGGTTTAGCTGTTATAAAAGTTTGGTTTTTTAGTGCTGTAAATGCATTTTCAGCTCGCGCTGTACACATTTGCTATGAGAGGCATTATCTCATAAGGGAAATATTGGACAATCAAATGAATGACTGCCCAGGCTTCAGGATGTCTTTTTACACTATATAAAGGTGGAAATTTACATTGGAAACGTTTGGTTTAGCTGTTATAAAAGTTTGGTTTTTTAGTGCTGAAAATGCATTTTCAGCTCGCACTGTACACATTTGCTATGTGAGGCATTATCTCATAAGGGAAATACTGGACAATCAAATTAATGACTTCCCAGGCTTCAGGATGCCTTTTTACACTCTATAAATGTGGAAATTTACATTGGAAACGTTTGGTTTAGCTGTTAATGAAGTTTCGTTTTTTAGTGCTGAAAATTCATTGTCTGCTGGCGCTGTACACTTTTTCTAAGTGTTGCAATATCTCATGAAGGAAATACTGGACAATCAAATTAATGACTTTCCAGGCTTCAGGATGCCTTTTTACACTATATAAAGGTGGAAATTTACATTGGAAACGTTTGGTTTAGCTGTTATAAAAGTTTGGTTTTTTAGTGCTGTAAATGCATTTTCAGCTCGCGCTGTACACATTTGCTATGAGAGGCATTATCTCATAAGGGAAATATTGGACAATCAAATTAATGACTGCCCAGGCTTCAGGATGTCTTTTTACACTATATAAAGGTGGAAATTTACATTGGAAACGTTTGGTTTAGCTGTTATAAAAGTATGGTTTTTTAGTGCTGAAAATGCATTTACAGCACGAAAAAAACAAACTTTTATAACAGCTAAACCAAACGTTTCCAATGTAAATTTCCACATTTATATAGTGTAAAAAGGCATCCTGAAGCCTGGGAAGTCATTAATTTGATTGTCCAGTATTTCCCTTATGAGATAATGCCTCACATAGCAAATGTGTACAGCGCGAGCTGAAAATGCATTTACAGCACTAAAAAAACAAACTTTTATAACAGCTAAACTAAACGTTTCCAATGTAAATTTCCACCTTTATATAGTGTAAAAAGACATCCTGAAGCCTGGGCAGTCATTAATTTGATTGTCCAATATTTCCCTTATGAGATAATGCCTCTCATAGAAAATGTGTACAGCGCGAGCTGAAAATGCATTTACAGCACTAAAAAACCAAACTTTTATAACAGCTAAACCAAACGTTTCCAATGTAAATTTCCACCTTTATATAGTGTAGAAAGGCATCCTGAAGCCTGGAAAGTCATTAATTTGATTGTCCAGTATTTCCTACATGAGATATTGCAACACTTAGAAAAAGTGTACAGCGCCAGCAGACAATGAATTTGCAGCACTAAAAAAACGAAACTTCATTTACAGCTAAACCAAACGTTTCCAATGTAAATTTCCACATTTATATAGTGTAAAAAGGCATCCTGAAGCCTGGGAAGTCATTAATTTGATTGTCCAGTATTTCCCTTATGAGATAATGCCTCACATAGCAAATGTGTACAGCGCGAGCTGAAAATGCATTTACAGCACTAAAAAAACAAACTTTTATAACAGCTAAACTAAACGTTTCCAATGTAAATTTTCACCTTTATATAGTGTAAAAAGACATCCAGAAGCATGGGCAGTCATTAATTTGATTGTCCAATATTTCCCTAATGAGATAATGCCTCTCATAGCAAATGTGTACAGCGCGAGCTGAAAATGCATTTACAGCACTAAAAAACCAAACTTTTATAACAGCTAAACCAAACGTTTCCAATGTAAATTTCCACCTTTATATAGTGTAGAAAGGCATCCTGAAGCCTGGAAAGTCATTAATTTGATTGTCCAGTATTTCCTTCATGAGATATTGCAACACTTAGAAAAAGTGTACAGCGCCAGCAGACAATGAATTTGCAGCACTAAAAAAACGAAACTTCATTAACAGCTAAACCAAACGTTTCCAATGTAAATTTCCACCTTTATATAGTGTAAAAAGATATCCTGAAGCCTGGGCAGTCATTAATTTGATTGTCCAATATTTTCCTTATGAGATAATGCCTCTCATAGCAAATGTGTACAGCGCGAGCTGAAAATGCATTTACAGCACTAAAAAACCAAACTTTTATAACAGCTAAACCAAACGTTTCCAATGTAAATTTCCACAATTATATAGTGTAAAAAGGTCTCCTGAAGCCTGGGAAGTCATTAATTTGATTGTCCAGCATTTCCATTATGAGATAATGTCTCACATAGCAAATGTGTACAGCGCGAGCTGAAAATGCATTTACAGCACTAAAAAACCAAACTTTTATAACAGCTAAACCAAACGTTTACAATGTAAATTTCCACCTTTATATAGTGTAAAAAGGCATCCTGAAGCCTGGAAAGTCATTAATTTGATTGTCCAGTATTTCCTTCATGAGAAAATGCAACACTTAGAAAAAGTGTACAGCGCCAGCAGACAATGAATATGCAGCACTAAAAAAACGAAACTTCATTAACAGCTAAACCAAACGTTTCCAATGTAAATTTCCACATTTATATAGTGTAAAAAGGCATCCTGAAGCCTGGGAAGTCATTAATTTGATTGTCCATTATTTCCCTTATGAGATAATGCCTCACATAGCAAATGTGTACAGCGCGAGCTGAAAATGCATTTACAGCACTAAAAAAACAAACTTTTATAACAGCTAAACTAAACGTTTCCAATGTAAATTTCCACCTCTATATAGTGTAAAAAGGTCTCCTGAAGCCTGGTAAGTCATTAATTTGATTGTCCAGTATTTCCCTTATGGGATAATGCCTCACATAGCAAATGTGTACAGCGCGAGCTGAAAATGCATTTACAGCACTAAAAAACCAAACGTTAGGAGTGTTTCCTTACACTTAGATACGTCTATACTGTGTATATTTGCATGCTTTTTCTGAATGTCTGCTGCTAATGTTATACATTAACGGCTACATTACGCCGCCGACTCTGTGTGATCTATATCTTTGCTGCTGTAACACCTCAAATTTCCCCATTGTGGGACTAATAAAGGACATCTTATCTTATCTTATCTTATCTTATCTTATCTTATGTTTATAACAGCTAAACCAAACGTTTCCAATGTAAATTTCCACCTTTATATAGTGTAGAAAGGCATCCTGAAGCCTGGAAAGTCATTAATTTGATTGTCCAGTATTTCCTTCATGAGATATTGCAACACTTAGAAAAAGTGTACAGCGCCAGCAGACAATGAATTTGCAGCACTAAAAAAACGAAACTTCATTAACAGCTAAACCAAACGTTTCCAATGTAAATTTCCACATTTATATAGTGTAAAAAGGCATCCTGAAGCCTGGGAAGTCATTAATTTGATTGTCCAGTATTTCCTTCATGAGATATTGCAACACTTAGAAAAAGTGTACAGCGCCAGCAGACAATGAATTTGCAGCACTAAAAAAACGAAACTTCATTAACAGCTAAACCAAACGTTTCCAATGTAAATTTCCACATTTATATAGTGTAAAAAGGCATCCTGAAGCCTGGGAAGTCATTAATTTGATTGTCCAGTATTTCCCTTATGAGATAATGCCTCACATAGCAAATGTGTACAGCGCGAGCTGAAAATGCATTTACAGCACTAAAAAAACTAACTTTTATAACAGCTAAACTAAACGTTTCCAATGTAAATTTCCACCTTTATATAGTGTAAAAAAGACATCCTGAAGCCTGGGCAGTCATTAATTTGATTGTCCAATATTTCCCTTATGAGATAATGCCTCACATAGCATTTACAGCACTAAAAACCAAACTTTTATAACAGCTAAACCAAACGTTTCCAATGTAAATTTCCACCTTTATATAGTGTAGAAAGGCATCCTGAAGCCTGGAAAGTCATTAATTTGATTGTCCAGTATTTCCTTCATGAGATATTGCAACACTTAGAAAAAGTGTACAGCGCCAGCAGACAATGAATTTTCAGCACTAAAAAAACGAAACTTCATTAACAGCTAAACCAAACGTTTCCAATGTAAATTTCCACATTTATATAGTGTAAAAAGGCATCCTGAACCCTGGGAAGTCATTAATTTGATTGTCCAGTATTTCCCTTATGAGATAATGCCTCACATAGCAAATGAGTACAGCGCGAGCTGAAAATGCATTTACAGCACTAAAAAACCAAACTTTTATAACAGCTAAACCAAACGTTTCCAATGTACATTTCCACCTTTATATAGTGTAAAAAGGCATCCTGAAGCCTGGGAAGTCATTAATTTGATTGTCCAGTATTTCCCTTATGAGATAATGCCTCACATAGCAAATGTGTACAGTGCGAGCTGAAAATGCATTTACAGCACGAAAAAAACAAACTTTTATAACAGCTAAACCAAACGTTTCCAATGTCAATTTCCACATTTATATAGTGTAAAAAGGCATCCTGAAGCCTGGGAAGTCATTAATTTGATTGTCCAGTATTTCCCTTATGAGATAATGCCTCACATAGCAAATGTGTACAGCGCGAGCTGAAAATGCATTTACAGCACTAAAAAACCAAACTTTTATAACAGCTAAACCAAACGTGTCCAATGTAAATTTCCACCTTTATATAGTGTAGAAAGGCATCCTGAAGCCTGGAAAGTCATGAATTTGATTGTCCAGTATTTCCTTCATGAGATATTGCAACACTTAGAAAAAGTGTACAGCGCCAGCAGACAATGAATTTGCAGCACTAAAAAAACGAAACTTCATTTCCAGCTAAACCAAACGTTTCCAATGTAAATTTCCACATTTATATAGTGTAAAAAGGCATCCTGAAGCCTGGGAAGTCATTAATTTGATTGTCCAGTATTTCCCTTATGAGATAATGCCTCACATAGCAAATGTGTACAGCGCGAGCTGAAAATGCATTTACAGCACTAAAAAAACAAACTTTTATAACAGCTAAACTAAACGTTTCCAATGTAAATTTTCACCTTTATATAGTGTAAAAAGACATCCTGAAGCCTGGGAAGTCATTAATTTGATTGTCCAGTATTTCCCTTATGAGATAATGCCTCACCATAGCAAATGTGTACAGCGCGAGCTGAAAATGCATTTACAGCACTAAAAAACCAAACTTTTATAACAGCTAAACCAAACGTTTCCAATGTAAATTTCCACCTTTATATAGTGTAAAAAGGCATCCTGAAGCCTGGGAAGTCATTAATTTGATTGTCCAGTATTTCCCTTTTGAGATAATGCCTCACATAGCAAATGTGTACAGCGCGAGCTGAAAATGCATTTACAGCACTAAAAAACCAAACTTTTATAACAGCTAAACCAAACGTTTCCAATGTAAATTTCCACCTTTATATAGTGTAAAAAGGCATCCTGAAGCCTGGGAAGTCATTAATTTGATTGTCCAGTATTTCCCTTATGAGATAATGCCTCACATAGCAAATGTGTACAGCGCGAGCTGAGAATGCATTTACAGCACTAAAAAAACAAACTTTTATAACAGCTAAACCAAACGTTTCCAATGTAAATTTCCACCTTTATATAGTGTAGAAAGGCATCCTGAAGCCTGGAAAGTCATTAATTTGATTGTCCAGTATTTCCTTCATGAGATATTGCAACACTTAGAAAAAGTGTACAGCGCCAGCAGACAATGAATTTGCAGCACTAAAAAAACGAAACTTCATTAACAGCTAAACCAAACGTTTCCAATGTAAATTTCCACATTTATATAGTGTAAAAAGGCATCCTGAAGCCTGGGAAGTCATTAATTTGATTGTCCAGTATTTCCTTCATGAGATATTGCAACACTTAGAAAAAGTGTACAGCGCCAGCAGACAATGAATTTGCAGCACTAAAAAAACGAAACTTCATTAACAGCTAAACCAAACGTTTCCAATGTAAATTTCCACATTTATATAGTGTAAAAATGCATCCTGAAGCCTGGGAAGTCATTAATTTCTTTGTCCAGTATTTCCTTCATGAGATACAGCAACACTTAGAAAAAGTCTGTGTGACAGCCTGGAGAGACTGCTGACAGGAGGGAATAGACCCCACTGGGGCTGACATGGGCTAGCTACCCATGCTGGCAGTCTCTGACACTGTGTTCAGTTTGTTGGAGACACCCGCCAAGTGCTACAGAAAGTCTACAAAGAATGACACCCCTACAGCCTGCGAGAGCGGGGGCGCAAGATGGCTCAATGACTGACCACACGGTTACAGACCTAGGAACAAACATGACTACGAGCAAGAACACGGTGCATGAGACAATGGCAGCAGGACACTCACTTCAGGTCTGCACCTGTGGCTGGGCAAAAGTAACATCAGTTACAGGGTTGAAGATCCACCAAGGAAAGAAGCGGTGTTTGGGAAAGCCGAGTCAAGGGCCTCGCATTGACCAATACTTCTTACGAAGTAATGCGTCAAATCAGTCGAGTGAAGCACAGCGACGGGAAAAAAACCAAAGTTCGCAGAGCATCAGCCCCCCTGTCACTGAGGAGGGTATTATAAACACAGAATTGCAGGAGGTAGAACCCACCCAGCCACAGAGACCTCCCAAAGAGAACAAGATCAAAGGGCACAGACAGAGTGTGAGGTGGCCCAAAACTATTGAGAAGAGAGAGTGGGAAACCGTCAATAACGACCTGGTGAAAATGTTGGAGCAACAAGTGGGCACTGCAGAGAGAAAGCTGGAACACATCGGTGACATCATCTACCACTATGGAGAGGAGCGCTTTGGAGTGAACAGCTGGAAAACCACCAACAAAATACCACCACCAACCAAACCTAGGAGGCAACAAGAGATAGAGAGACTGATCAGGGAAAGAAGGGACCTGCGGAAACAGTGGAGAAAAGCCTCTGATCCAGAGAGAGAAGGTCTCATGCTGCTCCATGGGGACATCAAGCTCCGGTTGAAAACCTTACGAAGAGCAGAGAACTTGAGGAAACTTCGCAGGAAGAAGGAACACACAAGAACCCTGTTCTATAAAAATCCCTTCAAGTTTGTCAAAGATCTCTTCGCTAAGGACAAAAGCGGGTTCCTGCAAACTTCAAAGAAGGAACTTGAAGAGCACCTGGAAAAGGTCTACCAAGACACGAAAAGGCATGAACAGCTAGCCATCCCACATGATATCCCCCCCATTCGACCACCAGAGGTCAACATCGAGACCGGCCCTCCAAAATGGAAAGAAGTGGAGAACATGGTGGGCGTGCAAGATCAGGATCTGCACCAGGACCAAATGGAGTGTCATATAAGCTCTACAAGAACTCACCAGATGTCCTACGCTATCTTTGGAGGCTAATGAGAATCGTCTGGCAGAAGGGGATAATACCAAAGGCATGGCGAAGGGCTGGAGGTGTACTAATTCCAAAAGAGAAGGACGCAGATATCAGTCAATTTCGGCCAATCAGCCTTCTCAACGTTGAAGGGAAAATCTTTTTCAGCGTCTTGACACACACCACCTACCTGGAGAAAAAACGAGTACATTGACACATCCGTACAAAAGGCTGGAATTTCTGGATTCTCTGGCTGCTTGGAGCACACCAGTATGATCTGGCATCAGATTCAAGCAGCGAAGAAGAACAAAGGGGATCTTCATGTCATCTTTCTCGACCTAGCCAATGCCTTTGGTTCAGTTCCGCATAGCCTTCTCTGGGAGTCCTTCAACTTCTTCCGCGTTCCAACATCCATCACTACCTTGGTAAAATCCTACTTTGAAGACCTGCAGCTGTGCTTCACAACACCCGACTTCAAAACATCATGGCAGCAAGTAGAAGTAGGCATCATGGCAGGTTGCACGATCTCACCCCTGGCCTTTACAATGGCCATGGAGGTCATCATCAGGGCCTCAAAATGGGTGGCGGGGTGAGCGAACCAGGAACGGGATCCGCCTTCCACCGTCCGAGTATATATGGACGACATGACCACTCTGACCACCACTGCAGCTTGCACCAGGCGGCTACTTGGTAAGCTGCAGGAAAACATCAGCTGGGCCCGGATGAAAATCAAGCCGAACAAGTCACGTAGCATCTCGATAATCAAGGGAGAGCTAAAAGACGTGAAGTTCTGCATTGGTGACGAACCAATACCAACGGTGGCAGAACAACCTGTCAAAAGCCTGGGCAGATGGTATGACTCAAGTCTTAAGGATAAAAACCAGGTGCAGCAGCTAAGACAGGATATCATCAACGACCTGAACAACATCAACAAGACTCCACTACCAGGGAAGCTCAAGCTCTGGTGTCTGCAATTTGGGCTTCTCCCTCTCGTGATGTGGCCACTCACTGTCTACGAGGTCCCACTAACAACTGTGGAGAAGATGGAGCGAGCCATCACAGTATATGTGAAACAGTGGCTTGGTGTCCCACGCTGTCTGAATAACATCAGCCTCTATGGCAAAGGAGTCCTCGAACTGCCCATCACAAGTCTCACTGAAGAATACAAGTGCTCTAAAGTGAGACTACAGATGACGCTGACGGACTCCAGAGACCGGACCATCAGTGAAACGGCACCACCCCTGTCAACTGCACGGAAATGGACACCATCCAGTGCAGTGCAGCATGCCACAGCAGCCCTGAGGCACAGCGATATTGTGGGACACGTCCAGAGGGGAAGAGGAGGCTTTGGCCTTACAGCAAGCAAACCAACTTGGTGTAAGGCCTCAACCGCAGAGAGGAAAAAAATGGTCGTGGAGGAGGTGCGCCGCCAGGAAGAGGCTGAAAGGTCTGCAAAGGCTGTCTCGCTTGCCAAGCAGGGACAGTGGATGAGGTGGGAAGGCCTGGAGAAAAGAAAGCTTGGCTGGAGGGATCTCTGGGAGATGGAAGCTAGCAACATCAGCTTCATCATCAGAGCTACCAATGACGTGCTGCCATCCCCAAAAAACCTCCACCAGTGGTATGGCGAAGATCCAACCTGTGCCCTCTGCCCAACACCAGCAACTCTCAAACACATCCTGACTGGTTGTAAGACCAGCCTCACACAAGGCCGCTATACCTGGAGGCACAACCAGGTCCTCAAGAGCTTGGCAGCAGTGCTTGAAAGCAGGAGAACTACCATCAACTCCTTGCCCTTAAGAGCCACCACTACCATTACAGCACCAAAATTTGTCCGAGAGGGACAGGAAAAGCCCAACCATCCTTTTCTCAAGCCAGAAGTTGGTCAGCTAACCAAGGCTTGGGATTGGAAGATGCTGGTCGATATAGGTCAGCAACTAATCTTCCCAGCAGAGATTGCAACCACCACCCTAAGGCCAGACTTAGTGCTGTGGTCCCATTCATTGAAGACTGTCTACATTGCAGAGCTCACAGTCCCGTGGGAAAATGCAGTTGAAGAGGCCTATGAGCGTAAGAAGTTGCGCTACACTGAACTGGCGGCGGACGCACAACAACGAGGGTGGAAAGCCAAGGTCTATCCCGTCGAAGTTGGATGCAGAGGGTTTCTGGCCTCATCAACCATCAAGCTGCTGAAAGACCTGGGAATCCATGGACAGGCTCTGCGGCACACAGTCAGATCGCTCTCTAAAGCGGCTGAAAGAAGCAGCCAGTGGATCTGGATGAAGAGGAAGGACCCCTACTGGGCTCATAGATCAGCAACATGACCCCCGTCCCCCCTCCCCATCCCACCACTAATCTGCGTCATCCCACTTGAGTACCCAGGGCAGAACCATCCACCACAGTTAATTGGGCATGGGACATAAGCGCGGGCGTGATCAACCGGCCGCTGGCCACCATCGATGAGGGTGTCTAGTGATAAAGGCCGAAACACCCAGTGATTTGATGGAACACTACTGACGATGTGTCCCAAATTGACATCTTTCCCATTCCAACCATGAGACACAACCCCCATGCCACTCTCCATAGCAAGCCTAACCTCATGAGAATACCATCTATCGGCACAATGGACAGTTTACCATCACGTCCATGTTTTTATGATTCTGCTATGTGAGGCATTATCTCATAAGGGAAATACTGGACAATCAAATTAATGACTGTCCAGGCTTCAGGATGTCTTTTTCCACGATATAAAGGTGGAATCTTTCATTGGAAACGTTTGGTTTAGCTGTTATAGAAGTTTGGGTTTTTATTGTGCTGCAAATGCATTTTCAGCTTGCGCTGTGCACATTTGCAAAGTGAGGCAATATCTCATAAGGGAAATACTGGACAATCAAATTAATGACTGTCCAGTCTTCAGTATGTCAGTTTACACTATATAAAGGAAGAAATTTACATTGGAAACGTTGAATTAAGCTGTTATAGAAATGTGGTAGTTTAGTACTGCAAATGCATTTTCAGCTCGCGCTGTACACATTTTCTAAGTGAAGCATTATCTCATGAGGGAAAGACTGGACAATCAAATTAATGACTGTCCAGTCTTCAGTATGTCAGTTTACACTATTGTTAGGTTGAAGATATATTTTATCCCATATTTTACTCTATTAGTATTGCAAAAGAATTGTTCCACAGCGTGACCTATGTTTGACCATATGGATGAGAAGACTTCAAGAGAAGCGGATGCCTGAAGACAGGATCAACGTCTACAACATCAAAGGAGGTGTGCCGAGACACACCTCTGAACCAAAAGGACTGAGACTTTAGTGCCAGAGCACTAAAAGGCATATCTGCCTTTTCAATCAGTAAATGACTGCCATTGATGTCTGTCTTTCCTCTTGTGTCTGAAATGTTTACATGTTCCTGCTGGTGCTCCCCCCTTCGTTCCTTAGTGCAAATACATTGTATTGTTTAGGGACTTCCCAAATAAAATAGAGGGCTCGGCGGAGTGTGCTCCAGAACGAAGTTGGAGATGTAACTGAGCACACCTCCGTTCGTTCTCCTCGCGAGTAAAAGATCAACTCTTGTCTTCCTTTCATTCATTTTGCCTTTGTTCAGTGAATGCTTAGGTGATTGAACCTGACATTATTTTGGTCCTTCGAGCGGGAAGCCAAGATACCTGAGGATTCCAGCGGGTGTGGTGAACTCCAGAAAGACCATGGCCATGGCAGGCTCACTAGAGAGAGCCTAAAAATCCTTTTCCAGGACTGGACCTCACCCCACCAGCTGGGATCTGACGGTTGACGGCGATCCAATGGAGGGAAGACAACAGTGGTGAGATATTTTTTTTTAGGGGGGAAGTGACTGACTGGAGGTCATTGCGCGTTAAGAATAAATAAATAAGTGTTCAGAATAAATAAATGAGCATTAAGAATAAATAAATAAAAATAAAACATAAAAAAGCAAAAAAAGCAAAGAAAGACATGAAGTAGAGATGAAATAAGAAAAGAGAAAGAAAGAAAGATAGATAGAGAAAAGAGAAAGAAATTGTGTATAGATAAGAAATCCTGTGCATACTAGTCGATGGCAGGTCCATGAAGGACAGTGGAGTGAGAAATAAAAAAACCCTGTGAATACTAGTCAATGGCAGGTATATGACGGCGGAGTCCGAGAAATTCCGTGGAGAAAGTAGGACGGCGGAGTCTGTGTGTACACTTAAATTCCGTGTGTGAATGTTTGCGCAAACCGTATGTAAAGTGAGTGAACGGTGTGATTGGGGATTACAAATACCACTTGGTATTTTATCCGATGTAATACAGTAGGGTTGTACACAGCAGACTGGTGTGGATGCAAAGGCAATAATTCTCCACCTGAAAAGGTTGAATTGAGAATTACCACAACAGGAAATTTGAGTTGCTGTCCTACTGATGAGAAACCAGTTTTTAGAACACCTTAGGTGTTGACAAACTGGTCCAAATTTTCTAAAATGGGGATATTAGGTAGTAAAATAAAACCCAGGGATACGCTGCAGTGTAGAGATTGGAAGTTCATCGAAAAACAGGATCCTGATAAAACTCAGTATTTAGATACATGGATAACTGAACATGGCTTTAATGGTCAGTTAAATACACAAAAAATAGCCGCATTGCAGGGATCAATCATAGGAAAGACGAAAAAGACCCCAAAAAGATTAAGAAAAATGGCTTTGAGGAAACAGAATATTGGATGAGGGTAGCCTTAAAAAGAGAAGAGGGATACAGGAAACAAAAAGAGAATGAAAACAAAATAAGCAAAGGAAAGGAATGCGAAAAGTCAGATAGAGCAAATTACACTGAAATAGGAAGAGTAAAACAAAAGGATGATGAGACTTTTGAGCAACACAAAGTGAGAATGACAGCTGTGTTTAAAAATCACAGCGGGCTACAGGAAAATGGTAATGTAAATGGGCCATTTCAACAGCAGTTGAAGAATGCTTTACATGCAGGCTCAAGAGAGGTAATTCATAAGTGGGTAAATAAACATTTCATTTGCCTGCCAACAGGTACCCTGGAGGAGTATGTAAATCACGCCCTCCATGCTGAGAAGATAGAAAATAAAAAGAAGCAGAGGTCTATAGACAGGACAGGTCAGGTAGGACAGGTAGGACAGGAGGTCTTTTATCGAGGTGGAAAGGGCCTAGGTAGCTTTAGAGGACAAAGGGGCAGACGACAGAGAGGAGGAAGAATAGGAAGAGGAGCAAACAGGCAAAATACATCAGGCTGCTGGCGTTGTGGTAAAGAAGGCCATATAGCAAGAGATTGCCCTGAGAAAAAGCAACCTTCAGCATGACTAGGATAGGAAGCATCTAAACAGGATTTAGAGGCTGATCAAGGAACAGATGAGTTTCTAGATGAAGAGGTCCTCCTAAATTTACAAGAGATATTGGCCTTTGATGAAATAACTGAGCTGAAATAACCTTATTGGTAAATGGGTCACCAATTACCTTTTTATGTGACACTGGTGCATGTAGGATTGCTTGTAATAAATTAATTCCAAATGATAGAGCAAGAGAAATGTGTCATAGTCAGATTTGCAAGTGGAAAACTGTCTAGAGTAACAGAATTAGAACCTGTGTGGTTGAGGGACCCAGAAGGACACTGAGTTGGTTGCATGAATTGAAATTAGGTTTACTTTTACAGAACAATGAGAGCCCAAGTTGTGGGGATGTGATTAATTTACAGAAAAAGATTATTGATGGCACAATTTATACTTACATGATCCGACAGACAAGGTATATCATTCTGATGATGGGTTTTACTTAATTGTATACTTGTGTCTTTTTCAGAAAGAGAGGAGTAGGTGTTGTGAAATCTTAATTGAATGAAGAAGTGAGCATGAGAAACCCTTGTAGGAGCATAGGTGTTTCCTGATTTTGTAGTTTTTGATTTGATACCTTGATAGTTTTGAGTGGCTTTGGTAAGGCTACAGTGAATTTGGAAAATTCAAAAAAAAAAAGGAGTGAGGAAAGTTTGACAGAGGGCAATGGGTATTGGTGTAATCGTAACTCATGAGTGTGCTGTAACAAAGAGTTAACAGCTCTTTGAAGTTAGATGCTCGTTCCCAAGTAGGGGGAGGAAGTCAGAGAGAGAGTTTGGTGATTGAAGAAGGTGTGACTTGAACAAATGAATAAGGATAAGAATTAGGTTCTGCTGTAAGGATGATTTGAAGAAATAAATATGTTATGTTTCATACTTCAGTTGATGATCTTTCTATTAAGGTAACTGTAGTTAGTAACTGGAATGAAATGCACAGATGGAAATGACACGGAAAAAAAAGATGGTAATTTGATAAGAAGGGCTAGTATTTACATTAGAAATAGAAATAGAAATAGAAATAGAAATCCCTTTATTGTCATTGTACTCAAGTGTGCAACGAGATTAGAGGGCTCCCCTCTCCAGTGCAATACAACAATAATACAGACAAATATATAAATTAGATAAATAAATAAGACTGAATAGGGCATATAGAAACACATCACAATGCTGTTTTGCAAGGTTAGGGTGGTCTCGTGTGTGTGTGAGAGTTCAGTATGGAGATGGCTCTCGGAAAGAAACTGTTTCTCAGTCTATTGGTCCTTGATTTGATGCATCTGTAGCGCCTGCCAGAGGGCAACAGGTCGAACAGGTGTGAGTTTGGGTGGGTATTGTCTTTGACGATGTTGAGAGCCCTTCTGAGGCACCGGGCGGTGTAGATGTCCGACAGCGAGGGGAGAGGGCAGCCAATAATCCTTTGCGCTGTTTTGACTGTCCTCTGGAGCCTCACTCTGTCCGCCTCAGTGCAGCCGCTGTACCAGGTGGAGACAGAGTACGTCAGCAGGCTCTCGATGGACGAGTGGTAGAAGGCCAGCAGCAGCTTCCTGTCCAGGTTGAATTTCCTGAGGACTCTCAGGAAGTGCAGACGTTGGCGGACCTTCTTTACCACTGCTGTGGTGTTGTGACTCCAAGAAAGGTCATCGGAGATCTGTACTCCCAGGAACTTGAACGTGTGGACCCTCTCCACACACACGCCTTCGATGCAGAGGGGGGGCGGCAGCGTCTTGTTCCTCCTGAAGTCGACGACAATCTCCTTTGTTTTAGCAGAGTTAAGGTGCAGTCTGTTGTCCTTGCACCAAGTTGTCAGTCTCTTTACCTCCTCTCTGTAGGCTGTCTCGTAACCTTCCGAGATCAGACCGACCACTGTCGTGTCGTCAGCAAACTTGACGATGGTGTTGTTGCCGTGGGCCGGGCTGCAGTCGTAGGTGTAGAGGGCGTACAGGAGAGGGCTCAGCACGCATCCTTGGGGGGAACCGGTGCTCAGCATGAGGGTGGAGGACGTGTAGGGGCCGAGCAACACAGTCTGGGGTCTGTTGGTCAGAAAGTCCTTAATCCAGATGCGTGTGAGGGCAGGGAGGCCGAGAGTGTCCAGTTTGGCGACGAGGATGTCTGGGATGATCGTGTTGAATGCCGAGCTGTAGTCCACAAAGAGCATCCTTGCATAGCTCCGCTGTTGTTCCAGGTGGCCCAGTACAACATGCAGAGCAGTGTCGATGGCGTCCTCAGTGGATCTGTTAGCCCGGTATGCAAACTGGTAGGGGTCCAGAGTGGGAGGAAGGCAGTCCCTGATGTGCTGGAGAACCAGCCTCTCGAAGCACTTCATAATGACTGGTGTGAGAGCAACAGGACGGTAGTCATTCAGGTGGACGGCTGGTGACTTTTTGGGGACAGGAATAATGGTGGAGGTTTTCAAGCAGGAGGGGATGACTGCCTGAGCCAGGGAGCGGTTGAAGATCCTGCAGAAAACATGTGACAGTTGGTGGGCACATGCTCTGAGGACCTTGCCTGGTATTCCGTCGGATCCAGTAGCTTTTCCTGGGGTTGACCGTGTTCCTCTACGATGAGTGGGGGGGAGTTGGAGCTTGAAGTGCGGGGGTGTGATGGTTGGGGCGAGTCAAAGCGAGCGAAGAAGCAGTTAAGCTCCTCTGCCAGCGATGCACTCGGGTCTACAGAGGTCGTGCTGCTGCCACGGAAGTTGGTGATGCTCCGTAGACCCTGCCACACCTCCCGTGGTCTGTTACTGGCAAGGTGGGCCTCCAGCCTCCCCTTGTAGGTTGCCTTTGCTAGCTTGATGCCTTTGCTCAGGTCAGCACGAGCCACCCTGTACTGGGCTTTGTCGCCTGACCTGAAGGCAGCGTCACGGGCCTTGAGGAGAGCGCGAACCCTGCTGGACATCCAGGGCTTCGCATTTGGGAAGGTCCGTATAGTCTTTTGTTGGGACACAGTTTCCATGCAGAACTTGATGTAGTCCAGTACACAATGCGTGTAGACATCAAGGTCCTGATGATCAAAGAGGTCCCAGTTTGTGTCATGAAAGCAGTCCTGTAATTCACTCATGGCGTCGTCACGCCAGGTTTTCACAGTCTTTGTGGTAGGCCTGAATCTGCGCCTGAGAGGGGTGTACGCAGGTGCGAGCTGCAAGGACAGGTGGTCTGACTGGCCGAGGGGGGCGAGTGGGAGGGCTCTGTATGCGTGCTTGATGTTCGAGTACACATGGTCGAGAGTGTTGTCTCCCCTCGTCGGGCACTTGACATGCTGGTGAAACTCTGGGAGTACAGTCTTTAAATTGGCCTTATTAAAGTCTCCCGCTACAATGTGACCGCCATCAGGGTGCGCCCGCTGATGTTTATTGATGACGCACGCGAGTAGCGAGAGCGCCGTGCTAGTGCTAGCGTCGGGAGGGATGTAAACAGCTGTGAGAATCACTACCGTTAGCTCCCTCGGGAGAAAATAAGGCCGGCATTTAACGGACATGAACTCGATGTCGGGGGAAGAGTGCTTCTCGACGATCGTGCTATCGCCGCACCAGTTCTCATGCACGTAAACACAGAGCCCCCCGCCCCTCCTCTTACCGGTGTCCCTCGTCCGATCCGCGCGATGTAGCGAGCGCCCGGCCAGCTGGATGCTAGCGTCGGGGACGTCTGCGTGCAGCCAGGTTTCCGTGACGACGATCACACTGCTATCGCGCACATAGCGGTTTCCCAGGATTTGTAATCCCAGGTCGTCGATTTTGTGGACCACGGATCTGGCGTTGGTGAGGTGCAGACTCGGTAGTGGTTGCCTATGGGGCTGCCGTCGCAGCCGTTGCAAGACACCGGACCTGCAGCCTCGCTTCTGCTTCCTCTCTCTGCGTCGCCTGCGCCGCCTCCCGGTCCCGATGACCAGCCACGGTGAGCCGGGCAGCCTCGCCAGTTTGTTCGGAATTTTGCGATCATAGCAAAATTCCTCTGTGATGGTTATTTCGCATCGATATCCAATGTTCACGATGTCCTGGCGGGTATATCGATGTTGTGCCTCAGTTGATGCCAATAAGAGCAAGCAAACACTAATAAAAAGTAATAAGGAGCACTGTGAGGGGGAGCTGTTAGCCGCTGCGTCCATGCGCGCCGCCATCTTAACATCCAAGGAATTAAAGCAGAGAAGAAATTAGAGACTACAAATAACATTGATGTGTACTTGTTCACTTTGAGGTAGAACTGGTTGAAGTAAAATGAGTCATAAAGTTAGAAAAATAGGAAATAAAAATAAAATTAACATGCTTAAGATTAACAAATTATTGTAAAGTCTGAGTTCCAAATTATGCAGAAATTACTGTGCCACTGAGTAAAATGATGAATGAGGAAAACCTCTAAATGACATTGTCCTTACACTGGACTGATAAAGCATATTCAGCTTTTGTGAAAGGAAACAAGTGTTCGTATTAAGTATGGCACTGACCCTTTGTCCAGATGCAAAAGGCCTTAGTTTTAGTGTAGAAACATGGAGATAAGATGAAACCAATCGCATACTTCTATTCCAAACTAGACAACGTAGAATGTGCATTGAAGCACTGCATGAGAACAGTTAATGCAGTATCTATTGCTGTAGATATAAGATTAAGATAAAGATGGTCTTTTATTAGTCCCACAATCTGGAAATTGCAGAAACAAGTGCAACCATAGTTTTGTTCCATCCTCTGGTTTTGAGAGTACCACGTGCGGTTTCTGCATTGCTTTTGCTGATGAACATGACGTTTTTGTCACCGGCGGGACATTTATAGTGTATGAATACATTGTTATCAAAACCACATCTGATTATAGAGAGATGTACAACATTAAACCCGGCTGTCATTATTATGTCAGGAGGATGGTACAAAACTAGATTGTTATGAGTTAGTAGAAAAAAGTAACCAAAAGTAAAGGCATCAAAAAGATTCGCCTTCAGAAAACGGAGAAGTGCTATTTGTAGATGGAAATAAATAAATAAATAAATGAATAAAATACTGTAGTTGTATCAAATGACACTGGGAAAAAGAACTTAGCAGTTACTCCTCAAATTACTCAGCTCATGCAACAGAATTAGTATCTTAAACAAAAGCGTGTAAACTAAAGAGAGTAAATTGTGTTACTATTTACACATATAGTCGTCTTAAAATGTGTAGCGCATACATTGCATAAGTGTTTTCCTTGAATACACATTGCAGACAATACAGCTAAAGAAGCTGTTGCGGACATACACGTTTTAGTGATAGAAGTCCCAAAGTTAAACAAAGGCTTTGGAGGAAAATGGTGTAACATCGCTACGTGATCTCTGTATGACCAAACAATAATCTTTACAAATGGGCTGCTATATTGAGTCATGGGATAACACATGTCTCAACAGGGGAAATGGTGCATCAGATATTACGTTATTATACGGCTTACGGCTTTAATGCTTATTCGAAACATTTTTGTAGGGCATGTTTAACGTGTGCGAAACACAATTCACAAGGTAATTTGAGTCCACGCAGAGGACGCTTTCCTACACCACAATATCCATTTCAAATTATTCATATGGACTTATTTGATAAAAACCAAAGTGAAGAAAAAAAATAAAATAAATGTTTGGTCATCATAGATGTGAATTCGAAATGGTTAGAACTCTTTCTAACCAACAAATCCAGATGCATTGACAGTGGCAAAAGTACTTTGTAAGGATATCATTCCGAGATATGGTATTCCTGAAAATAATAAACAGTGATAATAGTACCCATTTTGTTAACTAACTTGTGAAAGAGATAGGAATGTTTCACGTTGATTTGAAAGATAATTGTGCTTACCACCCTCAAAGCTCTGGATTGGTGAAAAGAATGAACAAAAAAAAAAAAGTGAAAAGGCTATGCATTGAGGAAACGGGGAGGCAGTGGACACAGTGTATGGAAATTAGTAAAACTGTTTGTAAAAACGACAAGCACTGTGACTTTCCATTGAATGTTATACGAGTCGCCTCTCTGTCCACTTTTAAACCTCGCTTGAAGATGAATATTCGGGCCTTTGACTCAGCATGAGACTGTTGCTGTTCTGTTGTTTTTCTGGTATCTACTGTAAATGTGTTTATGTGAGTTAATTTGAGTTATATACAGAGAGTTGCACTGTATTGTATTTCATTGTATTTAGGACCGAGACGTTGTAAAACATTGTTTGGAAGGCCTTATAGAATACCTCAAATTTAAGAACAAATGGGAAATAGATGCTGAAGCAACTTTAGCTGACTACATGTGAAAAGTGTTAGAAAAACAAAGACAGGCACAAATTTAGAGTGGTGAGGATCTTTCTGTCTCCTAGCAGGGCACTAAACTAGTGGAGCCAGGAGACTGGATGCTTGAAAGAAGTTTGAAGATAAGACATATGTAATTACCCAAGGGGGAATGCCATGTTTAGTTTTATTGACAGCTCTCACAGCTGTAAATATAGTAGAAGAGTCAACATTGGTTCATTTGACACATGTAAAAAGGTCATTTTGGTTGAAATCTCCTACAAAGGAGATGAGCGGAAGTCTGATGATAGGGTGGTCTTATTTCATAAGACACCAGACTAAGTAGAGGGGATATTTCAGACAAAATGACCCTGAAGTGGTTAAAAGCAGCTGTTCTATGTTGGATGTATACAATTTTATTCTGATATTTTTGTTGTTGTGTTATATGTGGGAACAACCCAGAGTTACATAAACAAACTATGATGTGACTATAGTACAATACCAACAGTAAGAATCCCAATTACTAATCAAAATGGATTTGCAAACACCAAGCAGATAATTGAAAAAAAAAAAGTGATGGGACATATTTGTGGAGCTTGGACGACATGTTGATAGATTTGAGTTGGAACCATGAGTAATACTCAAGTGGGCAACTATTGGTCCACAGAACAAAGTTACAGGAGAAAGTCTGTACTTTCGTGAAAAGATAGCAATTGGACAACGAGATATCCAAAATAAGCAAATGAAATTGTATTATTGATATTATATTAATGCTTATCTTGATAATACATGTATGGATTGGGTCAGCGTGTATCCTGTGACTAGAGTTGATGTAGATGAACATGTTTTCTATGATAGTTGCTCTTGAAAATTTAAATAGCATTAATGTTGCTGACAGAGCTAAGCGGTTAGGAATCTTTTCACCACCACTGTGTCTGGTTTTGATAGTGGTTGAAATAAACTTCAATCACTATCAAGAGGGGAAATCTGGTGGTGGTGTGGATATGATAGATCATTTGATAAATCACCCAAAAATGTAAAAGGTTTTGAGACTTAGTGCATATCTGTATGTGTTTTTCATAACTAGGCCCTGCTTATAAATTATTGGTAGTTTCTGGAGAGTGCCATTTCACAAAATGTAATTGATTGATCGTAAATGGTATGTTTTATATTGTTTGTTAATAAACTGTGTGAACTGTCCAATGTCATGACAGGACATCGGTGACGTTAAAAAAGAGAAAGCAGAGTATCACGGCAAAAAAAAAAAAAAAAATGATTCAACATACATGGAAGCCATCGGTGTTCTCCTTAGTGTAAGTAAGTAAGTAAGTGTAAATTAACAGATCAAGTAACAGGATTTGAGTCCTCGAACGAAGAACAAAGAACGCAGACAGGTCAACTGCATCATCACAACGTGCAAAAATTAGGTAATTGGACGCAAAGTGGGTTTGAAACTGTGCATGAACGGCTATCAACCAATCTCTAATGGCATTCCGAAACAGGATGACTGTTGATGTATTGTTGAATGAGAGAGGTGGTGTTTGTGCTATGTTCAGTGAACAATGTTGCACATTTATTCCCAACAACACAGCGGTGGGTGGTCGTCTAACCAGGGCCATAGAGGTCTCAGGACTCTTCATGGTAAAATGAAAGGACAACTGGTCTGTGTATATATATATATATACACATATATATACACATATATATATATATATATATATATATATATTTGTTACTTTGGAATAAAGACATTAAATTGATGTAATTTTGTTTTAGAAAAATGCTGTAGTTTTTTTCTCTGAATACAACCTACAAACGGTTAAAAAGGACATTCTGAAATGGTTTTTTTTTGGGCTATCAAATATTTAGTTTGACACTCAAACCGCACACTATTCGTGTCAATTTGTTTGGTTCTATCTCCATGAGTATTTTTTTGTGGTGCATCAAAAGCGTGTTTTAACTTACTTAGGTAAGACAGGTTTAGTGGAGAGATGAGGCCAAACAGCATCACACATCTATGTGCAAGAGATGGCAACTGACAAAGAACCTTCACACCTACAATAACTGCCCCGATGTAATGTGGTGGCTGAAGATCCTCTTCCTCCCGGACAACAAACACCACCATGGTGCACTTGGCAGGCTCTTGATCCAATTCATCCTACAGACCACCATGATAAAAGACAAATTCATTAGAGTTATTTAGATGAAATTTTTTTCCACCATGAAAAAAAAACAAACAACATATATATGTGTGTGTGTGTGTGTGTGTGTGTGTGTGTGTGTGTGTGTGTGTGTGTTTATATATATATATATATATTTTTTTTTTTTTTTTTTTTGGAAGCATCTTTCAGGACACTCAAGGCCGCTGTACAGAGTAAAATACGAAAGTAAAAACACAAATACGGGTAGAAACACCAACACGTAAATCAAGCAGGATAAAATACAATAAAGTGGATGAGGGACATATCTGGAATTGGAGAGAGTAATTAAGGCGGAACAGATTGGTTTTGAGTTTAGTTTTAAACACAGGGAGGGTGGTGCAATTACAGAGGTCAGGTGGAGAGAGTTCCAGAGCTGGAGAACCGAATCGCTGAAGGCTCTGTCCCCCATGGTGGCAGGCAAGGGGTGGAGTGAGGAGGATGAAGACCGGAGAGCGCGGGATGGAGTGGGAATATGGATGATGTCTGAAAGGTAGGGAGGGGCGAGGTTGTGAAGAGATTTGAAAGTCATGTGTCATGTCATTATCCACACCGCTTATCCCGTACAGGGTCACGGGAGGGTGCTGGAGCCTATCCCAGCTGACTACGGGCGAAAGGCGCACTACACCCTGAACTGGTCGCCAGCCATAGATTTGAAAATATATAGAAGAATTTTGAAAATGATTTGTTGATTGACTGGAAGCCAGTGGATCTGCTGAAGGATGGGGGGTTGATGTGATAGGTGGAAGGTGATTGGAATCCATTGCACATCCTTGAGGCACCCTAAAGCTCCCGTATGTCTGTCACTGAGTCTTGAATTTTTACTTAGTAAACTGAATTTGAGCATATGCAGTATTGAATTTTTGGTGAGGAGACCTTTTTTTTGAGGAATTAAAAACGCATTTTAAAGTCCTACATTCAAGTTTATTGGGATATAGTTCTTAACAAAAACATTATGATCGAAAAATTCAGAATCAAATTAAAAATATACAATTTATGTAATTCGAATTCAGTTTTTCAATTCAATAATTCAGTGTTCAATTCAAAACATTCAGGTTTCAATTCAAATATCAAAGTTAAGATATTCACATTCAAATAACCAATATTCAGATTTAGTTTCAAGTGGGACAAATATCAGACCATAGTCCAGCAATTAATCCAAACTCTGTGTCAAATTAAGTGATGATTGTACTGCCTTTATTATTTTAGAGGAGGAGTAATACCTGCTGCTGTATCTTCTAGTGCTGGACGATTAATCAAAATTTAAATCGTGATTTAGATTTCTTAATTTTGAAAATGTTCTAATTGAGGGAAAAATGTTTCAGATTAAGAAAGAGTTCAAACAAATTACATATGTTCAATTTGAGAGAACCTGGCTAACCAAGATGGAACTTTACACCCTGGAATTGAAGGAGATACTTGGAAAAAAAGGCCGAGTTACTGGCACTGAAATAAGACCTATGCTCAGTTCACTCAGTCATGTAAGAGGGTTGTGTTTTATTACTGCAAATATAATTTGCATCAAACTATTTTGGATAAGTCCATCATAAGCATTAACAGAATAAAACAATAAAAGATCTGTTAGAGCTTATGGATATCTTGCTATTTTTTTTATTTAAAGTTGAGATGCACTTTTTGGGATGTAAGCAATGCATATGTGAGCTTTTATTTATTTAAGACACTTAATCATCTTGTGTCTTTTTAAATAGCAAAACGTTGAAGCTGGAAGGCATAATCCATTCCTTGATGAAATTCCTCGGACAGTCTGCAGAGGAACTCATCACGGACTACCAGGTAAATTACAACAGTATTACGTTTTTAAAGCTGCAATTAACTCATAGACTGTGCAGCAAACATTTTTATTTGTCACAATATTCAAATAAATTAATTGCTGCCAGTATGTGACCTGCTCTGGCTAAAGGGTTGGCATTTGGCAAAGGTTACTTTCGGGTAATTGACAAAATAAATCAGAAGGTCCAAAGTTTCGATTTTGAGATTTCGACAAAAATCCTATCCTTGAGGTTGAGGTTTCTATTTTAATTTCCGTTTTCATTGCCCTTTTTATTTATTTTTTGATTCTCATATATGCTGTTATAAACATGTAATGCAGATTGCAAATACTGTCACATATCACTGGTGTCCGGCTGAAACATGTTGTCATAATTTGAGTAATTTCATGTTTTTCTAGATCTAATCTATTGGTCAATCCACACGAGTGGGTGTTACTTGTAAATATTACTGACCAATCTCAAATGTTGAAAATGGTTTGCTCTCTTTGGATGATGCAGTGTTAATGATTGCAAAAACGTGCCATTGGAAGTCTCCTGCAAGGTGAAGATTCTGGAGCTTCTTGGATACTGCCTGAAGACAGCGATATTCAGAACTATAAAAAGCAAACACAAATTTGGGACATTATGCACCTAACCATGGATGTATATGCTCTTTCAGGAAGTCAGCAGAGAACAAGCAAAAGAGGACCAGGCCAAGCAAGTACTGAAGGTCTATGTCAGGGGTGTCAAACTCATTTTTATGGACGGGCCACATCGTAGTTGTGGTTTCCCTCAGAGGGACTGTGAACCCATATAAATTGATTGGAAAGCCAGTTTTGAAATCAGAAGCTAGTAAGTAATTGTTCAACAATTTTTCAATTTATTTTAAAAGGGGAGGATTGGTAACAAATAATTGGCAATATCTCATATCTCAGTGTTGTTGTGAAGAAAATATGCTAGAAACAGGAAGTTGATGCAGATGATTTGCCCTTTGCGGGCAACATAAAATTAGGTTGTGGGCCAGATCTGGCCCCGGGCCTTGAGTTTGACACACGTACTCTATGTCTTCCAAGCAAGTGAGGGACAAGAAGACACATCCCATGCCTCTGTTTCCATTGTTGCTTAAGAAAATGAGGTTGTGGAAATGTTGCCAGTCTCCTGCTCATGGGAATTAACTATGCGCTGAACTTACTAAATTTGCAGTACCCGTTTGAGGTGCATCAGAAGCTCTTTCTTGAGATAGATGGCCTGAAACTTGCACTCGGAGTCCATTCCCTGACTCTCCATTGAATGTTAGGCAAGCCCCCTCTCTGTCCACTTTTAAAACGTTTTGAAGACACATTTTTATTCTTTAGCTTTCGACTCAACATGTGACTGTCGTTGTTCTTCTTGTATCTACTGTACGTGTTTTAATTTGTGTTCTAATTTCCTGCTAATTTATACAACACCGTATGAAAAACACTTTGTTACAGCTCCAACTATTATAATTGCAAGTTATTTGTACATGGGTATTTCTTGTTTCGTGGACTAATACTGTGCGCAAATGCAAATGCTCGGCCTTTTATCACAAAAAATGTCCGAAGGGCAAGATCTTAATTCCTCCTCTAATATAAAACCTTCCCGAAGAACAAATCGTATAATTCTAACTTGCTAGATTTAGTCCAATGCACGATACATTTAGGCTAACTCGACGTCGCTCCAGTCAGTAAAGCACGCTTTATAGTTCACCAAAATGCATACCGTGAAATTCTTACCTTGTTTATGCGACGAGGATATTATCCCGTAAGGAGTTACACTGACGCTGTACTGCTTCTTTTTGTATTTCTCTGTTCAGGTCGTCCCTCCCGCATTTCGCCCAAAGTCAGACGGGATAGGCGGCAGCACCTCCCCGCAAGCCAGTACAAGATAGGCGGTGTGGAAGATAAAGATAACACGTCCCTCCGTTTGGATCGGGTATTGTGTTTTCTTTAGAGCTTTTGGTTCGTGTGCACTGTGCAACACAGTCTGAGCGCAAATACAAATGCTCGGCCTTTTATAAATAAAAAAAAAATCCGAAGAACAAGACCATCCTCGTCTAATATAAAACCTTCCCGATGAACGAACCTTATAAAACTTGCCCTCCGTCACAGCAAAACAATTTCTGCAACAATTTCATAATCCATTTGTAAAAAGACAACGGTAAGATTTCGTCCAGTGTACGATCAGTTTAAGCAAACTGGGTTTAGCTAGTCAGTAAAACACTCTTTATAGTGTAGCAACGTTAGTAACGCTAAATTCTTACCTAGTTTATGAGACGAGTGCTGTACTTGACTATTTTTTGTAATTTATTATTATTATTTTTTTTTTAATGCTTTATAGAGCAAATTGCACCTATGACAGTTGTTATTACCACAGAAGCCATCTCAAATGGTTGCAAACTCTGAGGGTGACTTTGAACCGGAAGTCCCGCCTCAATCGTCATCTGATTGACAGCGGAATCCTGGAGCCAGAGAAGAGAAAAGAATCAGACACGAAGTTGAAGAAGCGAAAAAAAATAAACATCGAATCTCCAAGTTCTCGCAACGAGGGTGACTGTTGGGGTCTGGAGAAGTGACCGGGAGATGGAGAGCCCCGTATTTTGGTCTTGGTAAGAGGGTAACTCACTTGATGTTGACGAGGGAACCTATGCCGCTATGCTATATACCGCCGTAAGAAAACTACGGCCCGGGGGCCACATGCGGCCCGGTAAACGTTTTAATCCGGCCCGCCGAATTTGAAAAAAAAAAAAAAAAACCTTGTTAATGTTTTATTTTCAAAATAGTGTGGTTTTTCAAAGACAAGCTTTTGTTCACTTTCATTTAAAATTAAATGTATTTTTTTTCTCAGATGAGATGAGGTTACCAAAACACTCCATCCATCTGCTCCTGGTCCAGCCCCTCTGTCAAATTTTAGAACCCATTGTGGCCCGCCAATAAAAAAGTTTTCCCACCCCTGCTATATACTATAAGCTATGTTAATGTCGTCAGGCCATTATAGAGTATTTCTTCTGACATTTTGAAGGAGAAATAATACTCAACGTTTTATTTTTTTATGATGTTTGAGGCATTCTGACTGAAATACAGTTCAATTGAGGTTACCAGTAGTCATTTCCATTACCTGTCAATGTAAATTAGAATGTAACTTACTACAGTGAACCCTCGGTTATCGCGGTTAATGGGGACCGAGACCACCCGCGAAAACTGAAAATCCGCGAAGTAGCGGCGCACCTTCAAAAATGCTTTTAAAAAAAAGTGCGAAGTAGCGGCGCACCTTCAAAAATGCTTAAAAAAATAAATAAATAAAATAATATATATATATATATATATATATATATATATATATATATACGGGTAGAGAGAGAGAGGGTGAAATTCATGTTATAACAAAAAAAAAAAATTATTAAAACATTTTTTTATTCCCCAGCCATTATTTTTGTATTTATTCAATTACTTCTTTTTGTATTTATTTAATTACTTCGACTTTTACCTGCTGGTACGCCGTCCGGTGTGCCCTGGCATTCTTCATTTATTTATTCATTTATTCATTCATAACTGACAGCCTCGCGCTCCGCTCATGCCCGGGCGGAAGGTGTTCCTCTTCGGCTTAACAACCACGCACGCCGGCCGGTCTCCTCCGGAGCTCTCGCACGGTCCCGAACGGAGCGAAATGTCGCCCCGCTAGTGCCCGGGCGGAAGTTGTTCCTCTTCGGCTTAACTGCCACGCACGCTGGCCGGAGCTCTGGTACGGTCCGAACCGCGCGAAACGTCGCCCCAAATCGTGCCCGGGGGAACGTGCTCTTCTTTGTCCACTCTCCTCTTCGCCCACGTTCTTCTTCGGCGGACGCCAGCCGTCTAACCACTCCAGCGCCCCGTCGTGCCGCTCGGCGAAACTACAATGCCCCCGAATATTTTTTAGACCCGCGAAGCACTGAACCCGCGAAAGGTGAACCGCGAAGTAGCGAGGGTTCACTGTATTGCAACCAGATACCTATAAAATGTCATTTAATTTGCACTGTTTTGATCGCCACTGTTTTGCTCATTGAACAACAAATGAAAAGATGAATCATACACAGTGTTTGTAAAGATAATTGTCAATGTTTTATTAAATGAAATTCCAATGTAAAATTGTGTAATATTGTGTTATATAATGGGTCTACAACATACATTTCTCACAGACAAGTAGAGCTTTTTCTCATGAAATGTGTTGAAAAAAAACTAACATTTGAACATTGTTTTGCGTTACAACATCCGTGTTTACTGGTCATAAATTATTAACTTAAGTTTAATATACACTACACGAGCTGGGTAGCCACCACGCCTCAACCACCATAACAAGTTCGCTAACCCTTTAAGTCGAACGAGGTAGCTAACATATCGGGTTCAATTTGTACCAAAAATATGCTGTTGTGCCTTGTGTCTCTGTATATGTCGTCATGACGTGTCATTTGACAAAGCCTTGTGTCGATGTTAGTTGTCGATGTAACAGTCTATGTTAGATGTCAATGTATGTCTATGTTAGATCTCAATGTGTCGATGTTAGATGTCAATCTATGTGTCTATATTAGATGTGTTTATGTTAGATGTCTATGTAAATGTTTGTTAGATGTCGATGTGTGTAAGATGTCTATGTAGAGGTTGGTTAGATGTCGATGTCTATGTAAATGTTTATGATGGATGTCGATGTGTCTGTTAGATGTCCGTGTTTGTTAGATGTGATTGTAATGGTTTATGTTATAGACGTCAATGTAAGTGTCAATGTTAGATGCCCATGCATGTTTGTTAGATGTCGATATATGTGTCATTGTTACATTTCAACGTAAATGTTGTTCGTGCAAGTTTCCAGTCCTCCAGCCACGTGACATCATGCGCGTCAAAGTGATAACTCGTACATTTCACGGAGGGAAAAAAAACAGACACCATTGGTAGTTTTGACCGGGAAAAAAAAAAATCATTTATTTTTTTCGAACACCTCATGTCTCTTTCAGCGTAAGAATAAACATGACACGACCAAAATAAAATATACCAACACAGGCAAATATTTAAGGAGCACTCAAGAGATACACTTCAGCTCATTTAATCCCACCTATTTTTACTAACGCAAACCCTTCAATTCTAGCGCCCACAGAATAGTGTGCTATAATGCTATAAAAATATGGAGCCTTTACCTGACAGCGTTTGAATATAACTGAATTCCCATTGCTCACGAAAAACTGAGAAACTAAGAACAAACATTTCAAGCACAAGCTTGACTTGACTTCAACAGTTCTATTTTTTCTTTTGTGACAGCTCAGACATCAAAATAATGCTTTCCTTCTATAAAATAAAAACAGCATGACAAAAGGTGCTGAAATAAACTATATACGGAAGTGCGTGAGTGACAGTGTGTGCATGTGTTTTTGCAACGCATGTGTACACCCCGCCATACAAATTACACAATTCGTTGGATATGTGGTATACACTTAAAAACAATTGCCTTGGAGCAAGTGAACACAACACGTCTCACACTGTATACATGCTGTAGAAGGGCTGGGCGATATGACCTCAAATCAATATCGCGAGAAATCGAGCAATTTTACCTCGATAACGATAAATGCACAATAAATTCCCACGTGGACTAAAATCAAAATAAATGCAGGAATTGCATATTGACTGTTTTTTTTATTGACCAACTGGTACACTTTACTTTCAATGAAAAATAAAAGTACAAAAATCATTTGTATGAACATTCCAAATAGCTTGCAGGGTTCGCGGTTAACTTTAAAAACTGCTTGCCCATAGGGCAAGTGCCACTAAAATTTGCCTTGCCCGAGTGGCCAAATTACTTGCCCGACTTGGGCAAGTGACAATTTTTTTTCTCTAAGAATAAAATGTTTATGGTTGTAAAATGTGCGCCACAAATGTAAATAAACATATAATCTGATAAGCATAAATTAATCTTGTTTTCATCATCAACCATGAAACCCTACTCACAAGAGCAAATGTATCATCCTGTGCAGTTATTGAAAATGTTAATTGTAGTTTTAATAATTAACAAATCTGCATGTTAAATTGGGAAAATGATATTACAGCAATCCAGATGATCAATTTTAAGTCCAGGAGAGCGTATTAATTGAGGAATCACATGAGTAAATTATGAGTGTGGCAAATTTGTGTATTCCTTTAAGACCAGTGCCTGTGGTGCTGCCTCCATAAGTTTCATAGCATAAACAGAACACAGTCACTGACACTATGTCAGGTCACATCATGGAGCTAATGAATTAACAGCCAATAATCAAATATTACTCCCTTCCTTACTCACAACTGAATTGTCTACTTAAAAATATTCGAGCTATTTTAGTCATGTCAGAGGAATCCGAAATGTTCGGATTTGAACGAACTCGTCGCCACTCGTAAACATGCGCAGAAGGTAAGAAAACTTCCGGCTGTCAATTTTCGGCCAAAATATCGTAGGTTTTTGTTGTGTTTTTCAAACTTCAAATGAGGATGCTACGACAGCGAGTTCCAATACTGCGGGATTTATTGACGTCCACTTTAACTCGACATTCACTGAACTAACTGATCCCCGTAGCGCCCGCCCATTACCCCCGATAAGGCCAATGGACCATACCAAAACATAAGGGGTTGTCTGGGTTAAACCATCACCATACAGTGCACACAAACAGATCACACCACCGTTTTCGTCAAAATTAAAGATATTTGGCTGCTTTAAAAAATGCTTGCCCGGTCGGGCAAGTTGCCCATAATTTTACCTTGCCCGTGGCCAAATTTCACTTGCCCCGGGCAATCGGGAAGCGGTTAACCGCGAACCCTGAGCTTGCTTTGCATGACTTGAACAATGTCACAAAGAAAAAGGGTACCTCTTGCGAAATCTTTTTCTGCAAATAGATTGCGCCAAGATGCTCTCATGATGTAAATAATGGCAAATAAAAAAACGCGAAATAAAATGAAAGAAAATGTCAATGCAAGCCAAATAAACAAGTGGGTATTATCGGGGAAAATGTGCCGTCTCGAGTACTCTGCTGCGCAGTCGCCACTTGTCATCTATGTAATGCACAGTTAGGCTCAATCAGGGATCCATGTTGCGACCCGACCACAAGTCGGATGTAGATGCAAAATGCTTGACATGTCTAAGCTCCCGGCCCGATGTAGTCCATATCGGGAAATACGGCTTTCATGAAGCGTTTAAATCCTGTGCGCGCCACGTAACTAGAGGAGCTTTATCTTTAGCTATGTGCTAGGCTATCGCGTCCACCTCTGAGACGTTCTCTCGTATGGTGTCGCCTCCGTTCATGGGCTGTTGTCACTTGTCGAACCTTGCTTCTCACTTTGAACTTTCAGCACAGCATGGTTGTGTTGTGGGTGGTGAGAAAGCTTCTGGATTTGAATCGCCAGCAACGAGAGCGACAGACGGGTGGAGTCACATGACTAGAGGCGCTGTAGCGGTCTTAAAGGGGCATGAACATTGCCGCAGACAAAAGGCTTTTCTTTTTTTATTCATCGAATTTACCGACATGGGCAAAATGATTTCGGTCATTGTAATAAATTTCGGTAACGGTAAATTTTCGGTTTATCGCCCAGCCCTATGCTGTAGCATGGCTTTCTTTGCCGTGGGTGTCAAATATTTTACTTTGTTTTCAGAGTGCTTACAGACCTCTTGGTTTTGCCTCAAAATAATTGTCTGCAAAGCAGTCTGTGCCATCTGCATCATTGATGTGCAGGAGTAGCTTGTTGGTAATAAATAGCTGCAAGAAGTCCGCTGTTTGCCGCAGCATCCAGTGGTCCAGCGCTCGCAGTGAAAGTCTTGTCTGGCAGCCCAAACCATCCCCAAACATTTCGAGATGCACGCCCACTAAATTCCAGAAATATAAACATGGACAAACTTGACATTCTTCCAGATTCTGTCTCTTTGCATTGTTTTGAAGTTACTCCTGCAACTTTTCCACTTCTTCGATCCTCCCCATTGTCTGAAAAAGAAGTGTATATTTTGATTTGAAATAATGACCTCAACATACCAATACATTTGTTTATCATCTGAACTGGATTATTTTGAAACAACATTTGGGATGGACATCTGGGATTTGTTGTTGTGTATATTCAGAATAATCCTTTTCTTGTATATAGCTAAAGCAATAGTCGCTGGCCTTGAAAATGGGTACAAGACTTGACCAAATTGAGATGCCATAAGGTCTAATTTGCCCCTTCTCTACCACAACCGATTTAGAGGCCATTAGTAACAGATTTGAGAAGACCACTTTTAAAGATATGAAGCCAGAGCTCGGCACCGGACCCATTTTTATTATTTATTATAATTTTAATGTATTATTGAGCAAATGACACAATATGTCAGTAGTGATTACCACAGAAGTCATGTCAAAATAGTGCAAATTCTGAGGTCGACTTCAAATCAGACAGGCGGAGACGAGCGCCAGAGAAGAGATGAGAATCAGAAGAGATGTTGAAGAAGCTAATAACAAAAAAAACAAAAAAACACATCAAATCTCCATGTAGTAGCAACGGGGATGGCTCATGGGGTCAGGAGAAGTGAGCGGGAGATGGGGAGTATGAGGTGCCGTTGGGGACAAAAGTCAGGAATCGCTTCACACTTCTGAAATGCACTCTTACACACCAGTGAAATTGTTGTTGCTCATGCATACTTATGAAACGCTATCATACATACGAGTGAAACGCTCTCATACACACTAGTGAAATAGTTGCTGCTCATACACTCGTCAAATGCGCTCATACACATAGGTGAAACATTCTCATACACACCAGTGAAAGGCGCTCAGGCACAATTGTGAAATTATTGTTATTCATAAATACAACTGAAACATGCTCATGCCCATACACGAGTGAAATGCTTTCATACAAACACCCACACTGTTGAAAATGCTGTCATGAACACAAGATCGCTTACAAATACTAAAATGTAAAAATTAATCATTTATTTAGCAGGGATGCATGGTGGGCGACTTGTTAGCACGATGGTCTCACAATGCAGAGGTCGCGGGATTGATTCCGGCTTTCCTGTTTGGAGTTTGCATGTTTCCCACACGCCTGCGTGGGTTCTCCGGTTTCCTCCCACATTCCAAACACATGCATGGCAGGTTGTTTGGACACCCTAAATTGGTGTGAGTGTGAGCGCGGATGGTTGTTTGTCTTTGTGTGACCTGCGATTGGCTGGCAACCAGTTTAGGGTGTACCCCACCTACTGCCCCAAGATAGCTGGGATAGGCTCCAGCACCCCCCGCAACCCTTGTGAGGAGAAGCCGTACAGATAATGGATGGTGGGATGGCATTCATAATGGACGGCCGCCACGGTGGGCGACTTGTGAGCACGATGGTCTCACAATGCAGAGGTTGTGGGATCGATTCCGGCTCCGGCCTTCCTGTGTAGAGTTTGCATGTTCTCCCAAGCCTGCGTAGTTTTCTCTGAGTTCGCCAGTTTCCTCGCACATTGCAAAAACATGCATCCATTTACTCTGATGCCAATGTTTTCTGTACCTTATGGCAGATTTTTCTCTTTGCCGAAGACTATTAGCACTTGTAGAGCGAGGACCTGTGCCACAGTCGTCAACTGCACCCTAAAATCAGATCATTTTGTATTTTAGACATTACACACTACACAGTTAAAGATGGTCCAAAAAAGAAAAATGGATTAATGTATTTCAACTTACATAATACTCTTTAAAGAGCTGACCAGCTCATTCCCAGAGGTACGTATTGGGGCGTATTGGTCGTCTTTACAGAAGACTCCAGGAGGTAACTCAGGTTTGACCTTCAGCCACAACAGAGTGTTGGGTGTGAGTGCTTCCAAGTCGTTGAGGTCGGAAGATGTCCTTGTGATAGGCCTGCTGTTTATAACTGCTTCAGCCTCACCAAGCAAGGTATATTGACTTTCTTCACCCGAAATTTGTTCTTTTACAGTGACATTCAGGATTTTTCTCACAGACCAAATAAGTCGCTCACAGCTTCCTCCGTGGTGGGAACCTGCTGGGGGATTGCTATGCCACTGAATACCTTTTTGCAGCAAGTGTTTCTCGATTTACTTAGTGTTCCATTCTTTGATTGATTTCTTCATTTCACTGTCAGCTGATCTAAAGTTGGTTCCGTTATCAGAATACATCTCTCTCACTTGTCCTCTTCTGACAAGAAATCTTCGGATTGCGTTGAGACAAGCATCTGTGTCACGTGAAGATGCAATTTCCAGATGTACGGCTCGTACAGCGAGACATGTAAAAATCACGCCGTATCTCTTTACTTGTCCTCTAACCCTACTTACTTAGAATGGACCAAAATAATCAACGCCAATTCTCTTGAAAGGCGGATCGTCAGGTAGCACTCTTCTGATGACTCTAGCAGCTCGAGGTATCCAAAACTGTTGATGCAGATTAGCCATCATGTGGTTCCTTCCAGCGTGAGCTGTAATCTCATGAATGTATCTCAGGACTAGCTTTGTGTTATGTGAATCCTTGGCAAGATGGCTTGCTGTTTTGCTGTTTCAGGCATGGCTGCGTGGCTCAACTGTCCACCAACCCTCATGACACCATCTTGAAGTACTATATTGAACTTGTAAAGTGGGCTACTTTTCTTCACCCTTTTTTGTTTTTCAAATATGGCTAAATCTTTTTTGAAACTTCGCCTTTGACAGTATTTCACAAGTTCTCTTTCTGCTTTATCCAAGTCGTCGCAGGTCAAATACTTTCCTTTGACAGTTCTCTTGAATAAATTCATCTTGCCTTCTTCACCTAATGTGATTAACTCCTTTCTATTTTCCTTTACTCTGTCAGTAAGTCTTTCAGCTTTAGAAACCAGGCTACGGCCTGCTTCAATGCTGTCCAAGACGAATAATGGTTCATCCACTGGCCCAGAGAATCTTTGGGCTACAGTGACTGAATTACATGCACTTGAGTCACTCATTTGACCTCCAGGTCATTAATTGGTAATTTGAAGTGGTTTTTGTGTTTAACTAAATTCCTGGACACTGCCTGATTTTTTTCAGAGCTGTACAACCACTAGAAAGGGTGGTTCCCACAATGTGAGTTTTGCTCAGGTGGCCCAACAATGTCAAAAAAAACAAGTAGGGGTGTGTGTGTGTGTTTGTATAAGCTACATGTTGGGGACCAACATCGGACAGCACACCCACTGTAGGGGACCAAAATTTTTGTGGGGACCAAAAATCTGGGCCCCACAAAAAAGAGCATTGAATTCAGTGATAAGAAGCTCAGGGGGAGGTCCTGTCAAAGTTTCAGGGCTTCCCAGG
Source organism: Idiotropiscis lumnitzeri (assembly GCF_059441095.1). Classification (NCBI taxonomy): domain Eukaryota; kingdom Metazoa; phylum Chordata; class Actinopteri; order Syngnathiformes; family Syngnathidae; genus Idiotropiscis; species Idiotropiscis lumnitzeri. The sequence goes on from NW_028283608.1 coordinate 504,801, forward strand.
AAGGTCACAAAAACAAGACGAGTGTGCTAGAAATGTGTGTGCGGAAAAATTACTCAGGATCGCTGTCTAGTGGTCGGTCCCGGTACTGCACTTACGCACACTTCACACACTCGGCTGGTCTGCGCATGTGCAGGACAGTCTGCTTTTTGTCAGGCAGCCACCCTCCCCTCCCCCACAGCCCAACCCGAAAAATTGAGATGTTAGTTAAGTATTTATTCCTATTATTGAGTGAGATTACATATTTTTACTTGGCAGCTGGCACAACAGCTAAGCTTGGAGCACAGTTATTGCAAAATAAAATAAATAAACAGTAACAACAATAACGATTGTTAATATTGTTATACTTTATAGCGTAACCTATTTATACAAATTTTCTGTATGCAATTTCAAGTGCAACTAATATAGTTGTGCATATAGATAGCCACCAAACTCCATACATTAGATAAAAATAAGAGCCACGATGTTAACCAATTAACAGTTCAAGAAAAAAGCAGACATCCAAGAACTTGCTTTGTTACTTTTGCGTGGCCAGAACTACAAACCCCAAAGCAGAGCAAACCCAAAACATCAGAGAAAGTACAATACTTTTGTCAAGGAGTGGTGCTGCTGCTTTGCGATCGCTGCCACCATAGTGAACGCGCTCCCACATTCGTGCACACGCACACATGCCACACACCTGTTTTCCACGTCCTGTCAGTCCACTCCGTCGGTCCGCATTTATTTCGTTGGTCAGCCATCACGGTTGGGTGCGCACTAGATCGCTGTTAAACCATCTTCTACGCCACAGTCCTCGTGTTCAACAAACATTTCTCCCGAATTCGCCTACCATGCACAACTCTCCACTTTCAAACCGAGCGCCGCTGTTACTTCCGGGTTTTTAGCGCCAAGCACTTGACGCTAGCGTGTGACGTCATGGCGAAATACTAGGTTTTAAAATAAAAATTTTCTTTTTTTTGTACAGTCTAAGTGCATGGGGTTATGATAGATCGAATGAGTATACCTTTATGTACTCACTAACATTTATGTTGATCATAAAATGTTGTTTTGATGAAGAAAACTGTTATTTTTTAGAATCAATTGGCTTAGGGCACTTGGGCAAACTACGGCCCGGGGGCCACTTGTGGCCCGTTAAACGTTTCAATCCAGCCCCCCAAACTTGAAAAAAATTAAATGAATAAGCCTTGTTAATGGTTTATTTTCTAAATACTGTGGTTTTTCAAAGACATATATATTGTTGTAATGCTTTTGTTCACTTTCGTTTAAAATTAAATGTATTTTAGGACTCATTGTGCCCCCCCCCCTCCCAATCAAAAAGTTTGCCCATCCCTGGCATAGTGGATGGGCCGAGGAGTTTAAAAGGCACACATCATGCATTTTTCAGTCAGTTTTAGCCAGGGCTTGGTATGGGGAAGACCAGCTGGTTTACATGTAATCATTAAATTTTCCCAAGTTTTATTTAAGTTAATTGGACAAAACAAAAAAACGCAATATTCTTCTGCCAGAGAGTATGTAATATTCTTCTGCCATTTTATTGTAGAGGGCCATTTTGAGCCCCTAACAATATTATTCAACCAAGAGATCATGAGTCGTCGCCCACTTACTTTCTGAAGTCAGCTGGGATGTCACGGCTGTGACCCTCGTGAGGATAAAGTGGTTCAGATGGAAAAGTAGGACTAAGGGCTTTTTCTCAGGTTTCCATGCGCAAATCCATGTATATTAGGTTAATTGGAGACTCTAAATTCTCTACTCATCAAATGACATTCGTGACTCTGATGGATAGATAAAATAGATTATTAATCTGCCATGGGAAGTCCAAGGTGTCTGGTAGAAAGAAATGCATTCATACACTCATTACACAGTCAACCAAGCAAAGACACAAAGCCTAGGGCAGGGGCGGGCAAACTTTTTGATTGGAGGACCACAATGGGTTCTAAAATATGACAGAGGGGCCGGACCAGGAGCAGATGGATGGAGTGTTTTGGAAACCTCACCTCATCTGAGAAAAAAAATACATTTAATTTTATATGAAAGTGAATAAAAGCATTCCAACAATAATATTTGTCTTTGAAAACCACAGTGTTTAGAAAATAAAACATTAACAAGGTTTATTCATTAAATTTTTTTCAAGTTCGGCGGCCCGGATTAAAACTTTTAACGGGCCGCATGTGGCCCCCGGGCCGTAGTTTGCCCTCGCCTGGCCTAGGGCATAAACACATACATGTAATATCCAATCCGCTTATTCTCACAAGGATAGCGTGCTGGAGCCTACCCAGCTGTCAACGGGCAGTAGGCGGGGCACACCCTGAAGTGGTTGCCAGCCAATCGCAGGGCACGCAAAGACGAACAACCATCTGCGCTCAAACTCACTCACAAATGCAACCTCCACACAGGAAAGCTGGGTCCCGGGATCGAACCCTGCACCTTGGGACTGCGAGCCGGATGTCCTAACCAGTCTTAACTCATTAAATACCAGCCATTTTCACTGGAGCAACCCACTCAATCCCAGAGTTTTCCTGGGTTTTGACTAATATTGCAAGGCCCACAGAATATTGTATTCTAATGCTATATAGACATGGAGCACACCCGAAGAAAGATGAGACTCTCTTCTTTCAACAGAAAAAAAATGTTTGTTCCTATCTTTTTCCATTCTTGAACAATCGGCATTTGAAAATAGCTAAATTTCATGAAAACTCCAATCCCTGGGGAAAAAACTGAGAAAATGAGCTTTTTGTAAACTGATGCATTTTGACCATAATTTGAACTTTGACACTATTATTTATGGCTTTTATGACACCTCTAACATCTAAATAATGCATGCCTTCTATAAAATAAAAAAAAGCACAAAAAATATGTTTTTGATAAAATAAATTTATTTGCACATAACACTAAACGACTGAACTGTTGAACTATGTACAAAAATGAAATACATCAGTGTCATACATACTTTTTTTTTGTGTGATATAAAATAAAACAGTTGCCTTGATGCAAGGGCACACAACATAGTTCACACCACATTCTTGTTTCACTCCGTTTGCCTTTGCGCAAACAGACCCGACACTTTCGTTGTGGTCTGGCTTTGCTGGTCCGTGGAAAATAGGCGAGCTTGTGTTTGTCCACTGGGGTTTGTGTGAAAATAATTGTCTGGGAAGTGATTGCTGGCATCCGCGATGTGCTGCAGAAGCTCATCCGTGAGAAACAGCTGCAGGAAATCAGCTGGCTCCTCAGACTCCAAATGGGCAGCGGCATTCAGTGGTCCAGGGGTTGCTGTAAAGTCGATTTTCCTCGGTTGCCATCCAGTGTGACGCCATCCGGAACCACTGCTTCCTGATGCACAACCTGTAAATTACAGAAATATAAACAATTGGAAATATATATTTATTGCTGCATTTTATTGCTGGCGTGTGAAGTTTCATATTATAATTTACCTTTCTTTACACCAACAAGACGAGGAGGAACTTTCTTGCCGCGGGATGCACAATCTGTGAATTTTAGAAAGTATGCATGATTACCACACCATTCAGTATTGTTGTTTCCTCGTCGGGGAGGAGATACGCTCGCGTCTAACTGCACATTTATGCGACATTTTCTGCCCGCAAGATGCATGATATGTACAATAAAAGCATGAGGGGTAAAACCACATGTTCAATGGTAACTTGCGAGCGCTTACCTCCTCGTTCGGGGGGATCTGGTGAGGACTCTCAGCTGCTTTGGCTATTGTCCGAAGGCAGGCGATGCAGGCCGCAAGGCACGCGCACCCTCTTTAGACGCCTGTTTGTTGAGACGACGACGAAGCGTCATCCTCTCAACAAAAGCGTCTCCATCGCCTTGATGCTTTTAGGAAGCTTTTTTTTTTACAAAAAAGCATTCCTCGATCGTCATTTGCTTGGAGGATTTCATTGCTAACGCTACTAATGCGACTGCTGCTAGTGCTGCCGATGCTGCTGCTACCCACGCTGCTCTCCACACTTATAAGTCTACCCCAGGATCCCGCCCCCCATTTGTACCTCTGGCGCAGATTCAAGGCGGATCTTTTGCACCTCTGCCCCCTGCTGGGTGATTTTTACATGATTCACAATGCGGACAAGGCTGATTCTCAGTCAGAGGTTGCATCAGACCCTTATGTACACTATGACGTAAAAAAGACAGTAAACGAATATAAACATATAGATGTCTTCAGGTACCGACTCTTTATGTACATGTGAAGTTTTGGATTTTTAGCAGCATGTGCATGAGAGTTATTAAGCATTTTGTCCATTGCGGCGAAGGAAATCTTAAGTGAAAACTTTGAAGCCCCGCCCCCGTCATATAGTATTTCGGAAACAAAAGATTTTAGCCCCAGTGTTTGTCCCAGGTCTTAAGATGCTACAGACAGAATTTTAAGGCAATCAGATGAAGCCTTTAGGATCAGGGTGCAAAAGAATGACCCCTGTAAACATGCAAAAAAGGGCAAAAGTCGGACTTTCAAAAATTCATAACTCACTTCCTGTTCATATTAGACGTTAAAATATCAAATTTTTCGCCATGCCCGATGAGACTGCCAAGTTTGGTGAGTTTTTGTGCATGTTTCGGGGGTCAAAAATGCGATCGAACAATCGGAAAAATAATAATAATAATAATTTCAACAAAAACAATAGCGACTTCGCAGCAGTCGCTGCTCAGGCCCTAATAATAATAATAATAATAATAATAAAAGTAATAATATTTTCTACAAAAACATTAGGGACCTCGCAGCCGTCGCAGCTCGGGCCCTAATAACAATTTCTACAAAAACAATAGCGACTTCGCAGCGGTCGCTGCTCAGGCCCTAATAATAATAATAATAATAATAATAAAAGTAATAATAATTTCCACAAAAACAATGGGGACCTCGTAGCGGTTGCTGCTCGGGCCCTAATAATAATTTCTACATAAACAATAGGGACCTCGCCGCGGTCGCTGCTCGGGCCCCAATAATAATTTCTACACAAAGTCCATTGTGGTGACCCGCCCCTTTTAAGTAAATTCAAAATGGCCGACTTCCTGTAAAACCTAGCTCATTGCTCCAAGAGACTTTTTGTAGGTCTTGGTCTTATACATACAGTGAACCCTCGCTACTTCGCGGTTCACCTTTCGCGGGTTCAGTGCTTCGCGGGTATAAAAAATATTCGGGGGCATTGTAGTTTCGCCGAGCGGCACGACGGGCGCTGGAGCGGTTAGACGGCCGGCGTGCGCCGAAGAAGAGCGTGGGCGAAGAGGAGAGTGGACGAAGAAGAGCACGTTCCCCCGGACACGATCGGTGGCGACGTTTCGCGCGGTTCGGACCGTACCAGGGCTCCGGCCGGCGTGCGTGGCAGTTAAGCCGTAGAGGAGCACCGTCCCCGGGCACGGGCGGTGCCAAGCGGCCCCTAAGTTTAACCGAATGGAAGCTCTGGAGGAGGAGGGCATGCTCGCGTCACAGTAAGCCGAAGAGGAGCACCTTCCCCGGGCACGGGCGGTTCCAAGCGGCCCCTAAGTTTAACCAAATGGAAGCTCCGGAGGAGGAGGGCATGCTCGCGTCACAGTAAGCCGAAGAGGAGCACCTTCGCCGGGCACGGGCGGTTCCAAGCGGCCCCTAAGTTTAACCGAATGGAAGCTCCGGAGGAGGCGGGCATGCTCGCGTCACAGTAAGCCGAAGAGGAGCACCTTCCCCGGGCACGGGCGGTGCCAAGCGGCCCCTAAGTTTAACCGAATGGAAGCTCCGGGGGAGGAGGGCGGGCGTGTGTCACAGTTAAGCCGAATTGGAACACCTCTTCCGCCCGGGCACGAACGGAGCGCGAAGCTGTCAGTTATGAATGAATAAATGAATAAATAAATAAATAAATAAAGAATGCCACCTTTCATTTCACAGGGAACACCGGACGGCGTACCAGCAGGTAAAAGTCGGAGTAATTAAATAAATACAAAAAGAATGGCTGGGGAATAAAAAAATAATACGTTTTAATAATAATTTGTTTTTTTTGTTATAACATGAATTTCACTCGCTCTCTCTCCCCGTATATATATATACATATATATATATATATATATATATATATATATATATATATATATATATATATATATATATATATATATATATATATTTATTATATATATTGTATTTTCTTTTAAGCATTTTTTAAGGTGCGCCGCTACTTCGCGGATTTTCAGTTTCCGCGGGTGGTCTCGGTCCCCATTAACCGCGATAACCGAGGGTTCACTGTACTCCATAAAATTTACAAAAAGCGAGGTGAAACACTCAACCAGGGCTGCTTTTTTGAACATTTCTCGAGGGCCATGGCGAGCCATTTCAAAAAAGCTGAACAACTAACGTATAAAATATTGATAAATTTGCTCTGCCTGATGTGTGTGTCAAGTTTCACGAGTTGTCGTTTATATTTAGAACCTCATAATCAGCGTTGTTTTATTGCCAAAAAGTGCAATGCCACTCCCACAACTTTTCACGAAAAAGGATGAATTTCGTATTGTGACATCCTCATGGCCGAAACAGTCCTCCGAGCATATATGAGGGCGACCTTGTTGAGTTGCACGGAGAAAAACATCCAAGAAAATAACTTGTATTAGCTTTTACCAGTTGGTGGCGCTACTACTACGATGAAAAATAAGTTGGTAGATGTCTTCAGGGCTGAAGTATCCTCAAATGTGTACAACTTCGAGAAGATAGGATCATCTGAGTCATGTTGCCGGAGCTTTTGTTGCCACAGAGTACAATCTGACTTTTCAGCACCGTAATAGCCACGCCTTTTGCCAAAACGTCACAAAATTCGGCAGAGAGTAAGATCATTGTCTTGAGTCTTTTCTGACTAATTTTCAGTCGGATTCGTCAAAAGGGCACCGTGCAGTATGTGAAAATTAAAATAAAAACACATTTTTGATTCCACTTGGCGGCGCTGTGTGTATAACAAAATAATAACATTAAGATGTCTTCAGGTCGGGACGTTTTATTTACAGGTGAAGGTTTGGATTTTTAGGAGCATGTGCAGGGGAGTTATTAAGCATTCATTTATTTGTATTAGGTTCATTTTGTCTTCTTATTATTGATATTTGACTGATTCATTAAAAGCAGACAATTATGTTTTAGGTTAATTTTTTACCTGACATGTTTCGGCGAGTCTTTCGCCTTCTTCAGAGTGTCGCATGATGGTGTCTTGAGACCCGTCTTTATCAGCTGATGTTCCATGAGGGTGTGACTTACCTGTCAAAAAAATTAAAAATCAGAGCAGTAAAAGAACAAGCACAACATGAACATTACAAATCAGCAATCACTGACCACTGCAAAAGGGAAAACCACATCATGGACCGGGAGAAGGGCAGGGTCATCCGCACCGAAGAGAACAAACAACAGCGCTGGATCAGAGAGGCCATTGAGATCTGCAAGCGAGGCATAAAAACCATGAACAGAGACAAGGGAGCCTTCATCCTCTCTACCACCTGGAGCAGCATCTTGGCAGAGTGAACGGACAGCGGGGGGCGTGACTTGCCTTCATTCTTGTGACAGGTAAGTCACGCCCTCATGGAACATCAGCTGATAAAGACGGGTCACAAGACACCATCATGTGACACTCTGAAGAAGGCGAAAGACTTTCGTATTGTGACATCCTCAAGGCCTAAACACTCATCCGAGCAAATATAAGGTAGATTTTGTTAACCTGCCCGGAGAAAAACATAAACGAAAATAATTTGTATTTGTTTTAACCAGTTGGTGGCGCTACCACTGCGATCAAAAATAAGTTGGCAGCCGTCTTCAGGGCCTGAATATCCTCAAATGTGAAAAATTTCGAGAAGATGGATCATCTGAATCATTTTGCAGGAACTTTTGTTGCCACGGAGATTAATCAGACTCTGCGGCACCGTAATAGCCACGCCCTTCGAAGGAAAGTCACAAAAATAGGGATAGAGTAAGATCAATGTCTTGAGTCTTTTCTAGCCAATTTTCAATCGGATTCGTTAAAAGGGCACCGTGCAGTACGTCAAAATGTAAAAAATGATATTGATTGGCGCAAGGTGTATAACTGAATATAAACATATAGATGTCTTCAGGTACCGACTCTTTATGTACATGTGAAGTTTTGGATTTTTAGCTGCATGTGCAGGAGAGTTATTAAGCATTTTGTCCATTGCGGCGAAGGAAATCTTAAGTGAAAACTTCGAAGCCCCGCCCCCGTTCATATAGTATTTCGGAAACAAAAAATTTTAGCCCCAGTGTTTGTCCCAGGTCTTAAGATGCTACAGACAGAATTTTAAGGCAATCAGATGAAGCCTTTAGGATCAGGGTGCAAAAGAATGACCCCTGTAAACATGCAAAAAAGGGCAAAAGTCGGACTTTCAAAAATTCATAACTCACTTCCTGTTCATATTAGACGTTAAAATATCAAATTTTTCGCCATGCCCGATGAGACTGCCAAGTTTGGTGAATTTTTGTGCATGTTTCGGGGGTCAAAAATGCGATCGAACAATCGGAAAAATAATAATAAGAATAATTTCTACAAAAACAATAGGGACTTCGCAGCGGTCGCTGCTCAGGCCCTAATAATAATAATAATAATAATAATAAAAGTAATAATATTTTCTACAAAAACAATAGGGACCTCGCAGCCGTCGCAGCTCGGGCCCTAATAACAATAGGGACCTCGCAACGGTCACTGCTCGGGCCCTAATAATAATAATAATAATAATTTCCACAAAAACAATGGGGACCTCGTAGCGGTCGCTGCTCGGGCCCTAATAATAATTTCTACATAAACAATAGGGACCTCGCCGCGGTCGCTGCTCGGGCCCCAATAATAATTTCTACACAAAGTCCATTGTGGTGACCCGCCCCCTTTTAAGTAAATTCAAAATGGCCGACTTCCTGTAAAACCTATCTCATTGCTCCAAGAGACTTTTTTGTAGGTCTTGGTCTTATACATACAGTGAACCCTCGCTACTTCGCGGTTCACCTTTCGCGGGTTCAGTGCTTCGCGGGTCTAAAAAATATTCGGGGGCATTGTAGTTTCGCCGAGCGGCACGACGGGGCGCTGGAGCGGTTAGACGGCCGGCGTGCGCCGAAGAAGAGCGTGGGCGAAGAGGAGAGTGGACGAAGAAGAGCACGTTCCCCCGGACACGATCGGTGGCGACGTTTCGCGCGGTTCGGACCGTACCAGAGCTCCGGCCGGCGTGCGTGGCAGTTAAGCCGTAGAGGAGCACCTTCCCCGGGCACGGGCGGTGCCAAGCGGCCCCTAAGTTTAACCGAATGGAAGCTCCGGAGGAGGAGGGCATGCTCGCGACACAGTAAGCCGAAGAGGAGCACCTTCCCCGGGCACGGGCGGTGCCAAGCGGCCCCTAAGTTTAACCGAATGGAAGCTCCGGGGGAGGAGGGTGGGCGTGTGTCACAGTTAAGCCGAATCGGAGCACCTCTTCCGCGCACGAGCGGAGCGCGAAGCTGTCAGTTATGAATGAATAAATGAATAAATAAATAAATAAATAAAGAATGGCACCTTTCATTTCACAGGGCACACCGGACGGCGTACCAGCAGGTAAAAGTCAGAGTAATTAAATAAATTAAAAAAGAATGGCTGGGGAATAAAAAAATAATACGTTTGAATAATAATTTGGTTTTTTTGTTATAACATGAATTTCACTCTCTCTCTCTCTCCCCGTATATATATATATATATATATATATATATATATTTATATATTTATTATATATATTGTATTTTTTTTTAAGCATTTTTGAAGGTGCGCCGCTACTTCGCGGATTTTCAGTTTTCGCGGGTGGTCTCGGTCCCCATTAACCGCGATAACCGAGGGTTCACTGTACTCCATAAAATTTACAAAAAGCGAGGTGAAACACTCAACCAGGGCTGCTTTTTTGAACATTTCTCGAGGGCCATGGCGAGCCATTTCAAAAAAGCTGCACAACTAACGTATAAAATATTGATAAATTTGCTCTGCCTGATGTGTGTGTAAAGTTTCACGAGTTGTCGTTCATATTTAGAACCTCATAATCAGCGTTGTTTTATTGCCGAACAGTGCAATGCCACTCCCACAACTTTTCACGAAAAAGGATGAATTTCGTATTGTGACATCCTCATGGCCGAAACAGTCATCCGAGCATATATGAGGGCGACCTTGTTGAGTTGCACGGAGAAAAACATCCAAGAAAATAACTTGTATTAGCTTTTACCAGTTGGTGGCGCTACTACTACGATGAAAAATAAGTTGGTAGATGTCTTCAGGGCTGAAGTATCCTCAAATGTGTACAACTTCGAGAAGATAGGATCATCTGAGTCATGTTGCCGGAGCTTTTGTTGCCACAAAGTACAATCGGACTTTTCAGCACCGTAATAGCCACGCCTTTTGCCAAAACGTCACAAAATTCGGCAGAGAGTAAGATCATTGTCTTGAGTCTTTTCTGACTAATTTTCAGTCGGATTCGTCAAAAGGGCACGTTGCAGTACGTGAAAATTAAAATAAAAACACATTTTTTATTCCACTTGGCGGCGCTGTGTGTATAACAAAATAATAACATTAAGATGTCTTCAGGTCGGGACGTTTTATTTACAGGTGAAGGTTTGGATTTTTAGGAGCATGTGCAGGGGAGTTATTAAGCATTCATTTATTTGTATTAGGTACATTTTGTCTTCTTATTATTGATATTTGACTGATTCATTAAAAGCAGACAATTATGTTTTAGGTTAATTTTTTACCTGACATGTTTCGGCGAGTCTTTCGCCTTCTTCAGAGTGTCGCATGATGGTGTCTTGAGACCCGTCTTTATCAGCTGATGTTCCATGAGGGTGTGACTTACCTGTCAAAAAAATGAAAAATCAGAGCAGTAAAAGAACAAGCACAACATGAACATTACAAATCAGCAATCACTGACCACTGCAAAAGGGAAAACCACATCATGGACCGGGAGAAGGGCAGGGTCATCCGCACCGAAGAGAACAAACAACAGCGCTGGATCAGAAGGCCATTGAGATCTGCAAGCGAGGCATAAAAACCATGAACAGAGACAAGGGAGCCTTCATCCTCTCTACCACCTGGAGCAACATCTTGGCGGAGTGAACGGACAGCGGGGGGCGTGACTTGCCTTCATTCTTGTGAATGGTAAGTCACGCCCTCATGGAACATCAGCTGATAAAGACGGGCCACAAGACACCATCATGTGACACTCTGAAGAAGGCGAAAGACTTTCGTATTGTGACATCCTCAAGGCTTAAACACTCATCCGAGCAAATATAAGGTAGATTTTGTAAACCTGCCCGGAGAAAAACATCAACGAAAATAATTTGTATTTGTTTTAACCAGTTGGTGGCGCTACCACTGCGATCAAAAATAAGTTGGCAGCCGTCTTCAGGGCCTGAATATCCTCAAATGTGAAAAATTTCAAGAAGATGGATCATCTGAATCATTTTGCAGGAACTTTTGTTGCCACGGAGAATAATCAGACTCTGCGGCACCGTAATAGCCACGCCCTTCGAAGGAAAGTCACAAAAATAGGGATAGAGTAAGATCAATGTCTTGAGTCTTTTCTAGCCAATTTTCAATCGGATTCGTTAAAAGGGCACCGTGCAGTACGTCAAAATGTAAAAAATGATATTGATTGGCGCAAGGTGTATAACTGAATATAAACATATAGATGTTTTCAGGTACCGACTCTTTATGTACATGTGAAGTTTTGGATTTTTAGCAGCATGTGCAAGAGAGTTATTAAGCATTTTGTCCATTGCGGCGAAGGAAATCTTAAGTGAAAACTTCGAAGCCCCGCCCCCGTCATATAGTATTTCGGAAACAAAAAATTTTAGCCCCAGTGTTTGTCCCAGGTCTTAAGATGCTACAGACAGAATTTTAAGGCAATCAGATGAAGCCTTTAGGATCAGGGTGCAAAAGAATGACCCCTGTAAACATGCAAAAAAGGGCAAAAGTCGGACTTTCAAAAATTCATAACTCACTTCCTATTCATATTAGACATTAAAATATCAAATTTTTCGCCATGCCCGATGAGACTGCCAAGTTTGGTGAATTTTTGTGCATGTTTCGGGGGTCAAAAATGCAATCGAACAATCGGAAAAATAATAATAATAATAATTTCTACAAAAACAATAGGGACTTCGCAGCGGTCGCTGCTCAGGCCCTAATAATAATAATAATAATAAGAGAAGATAAGATAAGATGTCCTTTATTAGTCCCACAATGGGGAAATTTGAAAGTAATAATATTTTCTACAAAAACAATAGGGACTTCGCAGCCGTCGCAGCTCGGGCCCTAATAACAATTTCTAGAAAAACAATAGGGACCTCGCAGCGGTCACTGCTCGGGCCCTAATAATAATAATAATAATAATTTCCACAAAAACAATGGGGACCTCGTAGCGGTCGCTGCTCGGGCCCTAATAATAATTTCTACATAAACAATAGGGACCTCGCCGCGGTCGCTGCTCGGGCCCCAATAATAATTTCTACACAAAGTCCATTGTGGTGACCCGCCCCCTTTTAATAAATTCAAAATGGCCGACTTCCTGTAAAACCTAGCTCATTGCTCCAAGAGACTTTTTTGTAGGTCTTGGTCTTATACATACAGTGAACCCTCGCTACTTCGCGGTTCACCTTTCGCGGGTTCAGTGCTTCGCGGGTATAAAAAATATTCGGGGGCATTGTAGTTTCGCCGAGCGGCACGACGGGGCGCTGGAGCGGTTAGACGGCCGGCGTGCGCCGAAGAAGAGCGTGGGCGAAGAGGAGAGTGGACGAAGAAGAGCACGTTCCCCCGGACACGATCGGTGGCGACGTTTCGCGCGGTTCGGACCGTACCAGAGCTCCGGCCGGCGTGCGTGGCAGTTAAGCCGTAGAGGAGCACCTTCCCCGGGCACGGGCGGTGCCAAGCGGCCCCTAAGTTTAACCGAATGGAAGCTCCGGAGGAGGAGGGCATGCTCGCGTCACAGTAAGCCGAAGAGGAGCACCTTCCCCGGGCACGGGCGGTTCCAAGCGGCCCCTAAGTTTAACCGAATGGAAGCTCCGGAGGAGGAGGGCATGCTCGCGACACAGTAAGCCGAAGAGGAGCACCTTCCCCGGGCACGGGCGGTTCCAAGCGGCCCCTAAGTTTAACCGAATGGAAGCTCCGGAGGAGGAGGGCATGCTCGCGTAACAGTAAGCCGAAGAGGAGCACCTTCCCCGGGCACGGGCGGTGCCAAGCGGCCCCTAAGTTTAACCGAATGGAAGCTCCGGGGGAGGAGGGCGGGTGTGTGTCACAGTTAAGCCGAATTGGAGCACCTCTTCCGCCCGGGCACGAGCGGAGCGCGAAGCTGTCAGTTATGAATGTATAAAAGAATAAATAAATAAATAAATAAAGAATGCCATATAACATGTATTTCACTCTCTCTCTCCCCGTATATATATATATATATATATATATATTTATTATATATATTGTATATTTTTTTAAGCATTTTTGAAGGTGCGCCGCTACTTCGCGGATTTTCAGTTTTCGCGGGTGGTCTCTGTCCCCATTAACCGCGATAACCGAGGATTCACTGTACTCCATAAAATTTACAAAAAGCGAGGTGAAACACTCAACCAGGGCTGCTTTTTTTAACATTTCTCGAGGGCCATGGCGAGCCATTTCAAAAAGGCTGCACAACTAGCGTATAAAATATTGATAAATTTGCTCGGCCTGATGTGTGTGTAAAGTTTCACGAGTTGTCGTTCATATTTAGAACCTCATAATCAGCGTTGTTTTATTGCCGAACAGTGCAATGCCACTCCCACAACTTTTCACGAAAAAGGATGAATTTCTTATTGTGACATCCTCATGGCCGAAACAGTCATCCGAGCATATATGAGGGCGACCTTGTTGAGTTGCACGGAGAAAAACATCCAAAAAAATAACTTGTATTAGCTTTTACCAGTTGGTGGCGCTACTACTACGATGAAAAATAAGTTGGTGGATGTCTTCAGGGCTGAAGTATCCTCAAATGTGTACAACTTCGAGAAGATAGTATCATCTGAGTAATGTTGCCGGAGCTTTTGTTGCCACAGAGTACAATCGGACTTTTCAGCACCGTAATAGCCACGCCTTTTGCCAAAACGTCACAAAATTCGGCAGAGAGTAAGTGAGTCTTTTCTGACTAATTTTCAGTCGGATTCGTCAAAAGGGCACCGTGCAGTACGTGAAAATTAAAATAAAAACAAATTTTTGATTCCACTTGGCGGCGCTGTGTGTATAACAAAATAATAACATTAAGATGTCTTCAGGTCGGGACGTTTTATTTACAGGTGAAGGTTTGGATTTTTAGGAGCATGTCCAGGGGAGTTATTAAGCATTCATTTATTTGTATTAGGTTCATTTTGTCTTCTTATTATTGATATTTGACTGATTCATTAAAAGCAGACAATTATGTTTTAGGTTAATTTTTTACCTGACATGTTTCGGCGAGCCTTTCGCCTTCTTCAGAGTGTCGCATGATGGTGTCTTGAGACCCGTCTTTATCAGCTGATGTTCCATGAGGGTGTGACTTACCTGTCAAAAAAATTAAAAAAATCAGAGCAGTAAAAGAACAAGCACAACATGAACATTACAAATCAGCAATCACTGACCACTGCAAAAGGGAAAACCACATCATGGACTGGGAGAAGGGCAGGGTCATCCGCACCGGAGAGAACAAACTACAGCGCTGGATCAAAGAAGCAATTGAGATCTGCAAGCGAGGCATAAAAACCATGAACAGAGACAAGGGAGCCTTCATCCTCTCTACCACCTGGAGCAGCATCTTGGCGGAGTGAACGGACAGCGGGGGGCGTGACTTGCCTTCATTCTTGTGACAGGTAAGGCACGCCTTCATGGAACATCAGCTGATAAAGACTGGTCACAAGACACCATCACAGGGTTCGAAGTTAACTTTAAAAACTGCTTCCCCATAGGGCAAGTGCCACTAAAATTTGCCTTGCCCGAGTGGCCAAATTACTTGCCCAACTTGGGCAAGTGACAATTTTTTTTCTCTTGCCCTGAGTGACTTTTTGTATGACAAAGTGTCTAATTACAAATTGCATGAATTTTTTGTTCGGACAGTTCCCGCCTAGAAAGAATTAAAAATACGTTACAATCATAAGTGTTGCTTATATAAAAATGTATCATGTATTAACACATTAATTAGGTGTCTGCTGACCCAGGATTATGTTATTGTTATGTTATGTTATATATCAAAGAGAATGTGGAATGACACTGAACGATGGAAGGTGGAAGGATGTGGAAAGATCGTGAATGACATTGAATGATTTGGAATGACACTGAAAGATTTTGAATAATACTGAATGACACTGAATGAAGTAAAACTCTCTGGGAACGGGCCAATTCAAGATAGCTGCCGCACTGTGGGGGAGGCTTTGGTACCAAATTTGGAAAGAGACCCAAACGGTTGGGTCCATTTTATATCAGTGTGGGGGTGAAACGTTGGTCTTGGCGGAGCTGTCTGAATATTGGAGAAGTGAGAAGACAAAGTAAAACAGAACAATTAAAATCACTCTTCAAATACATATTGTTTGGTAAGCAGAGCATGATTTACAGCTCACCATTTTATTGCATGCACCAAGCATGTTATACATTTTTCTGTCCACGGGATGGCGTAGTCAAGAAAAATGAAGCATCTCGAAGCCCATTCGTGTGTGAAGTATTTCCCTGCAGGGCTTGGCTGCTTTATGGGGCTTCATTTTGCCATCACTAGTTTTAGATAGTTTTAATTTTTGAAAGAGCATTTTCATTTTACAGTGAACCCTCGCTACTTCGCGGTTCACCTTTCGCGGGTTCAGTGCTTCGCGGGTCTAAAAAATATTCGGGGGCATTGTAGTTTCGCCGAGCGGCACGACGGGGCGCTGGAGCTGTTAGACGGCCGGCATGCGCCGAAGAAGAGCGTGGGCGAAGAGGAGAGTGGACGAAGAAGAGCACGTTCCCCCGGGCACGATTTGGGGCGACGTTTCGCGCGGTTCGGACCGTACCAGAGCTCCGGCCAGCGTGCGTGGCAGTTAAGCCGAAGAGGAACAACTTCCGCCCGGGCACTAGCGGGGCGACATTTCGCTCTGTTCGGGAGCGTACGAGAGCTCCGGAGGAGGCCGGCCGGCGTGCGTGGCAGTTAAGCCGAAGAGGAGCACCTTCCCCGGGCACGGGCGGTGTCAAGCGGCCCCTAAGTTTAACCGAATGGAAGCTCCGGAGGAGGAGGGCATGCTCGCGTCACAGTTAAGCCGAAGAGAAGCACCTTCCCCGGGCACGGGCGGTGCCAAGCGGCCCTTAAGTTTAACCGAATGGAAGCTCCGGGGGAGGAGGGCGGGCATGTGTCACAGTTAAGCCGAATAGGAGCACCTTCCCCGGGCACGGGCGGGGCGAAATGAAACCGAGTTCAATCGAACGGAGACACGCTTCGGGGGAGCAGGTCCGGCGTGCATGACAATTAAGCCGAAGAGGAGCACCTCTTCCGCCCGAGCACGAGCGGAGCGCGAGGCTGTCAGTTATGAATGAATAAATGAATAAAAAAAATAAATGAAGAATGCCACCTTTCATTTCACAGGGCACACCGGACGGCGTACCAGCAGGTAAAGGTCGAAGCAATTAAAAAAATACAAAAAGAAGTAATTGAATAAATACAAAAATAATGGCTGGGGAATAAAAAAATAATAAGTTTTAATAATAATAATTTTTTTTTTTGTTATAGCATGAATTTCACTCTCTCTCTCTCTACCCGTGTATATATATATATATATATATATATATATATATATTTATTAATTTTTTTTTTTTAAACATTTTTGAAGGTGCACCACTACTTCGCACTTTTTTTTTAAAGCATTTTTGAAGGTGCGCCGCTACTTCGCGGATTTTCAGTTTTCGCGGGTGGTCTCGGTCCCCATTAACCGCGATAACCGAGGGTTCACTGTATTTTTTTCATTATCGAATTTTATTTTTTTCTATTCAAGTTTTGAGTTCATTTTCGTTTACTAAAATAACCTTGGGCTGCAACTACTATCACAGCAACGGCTCATTATATTTTGGCTGCTAAATATGCCAATTTGTCAGAGAGAAGACCGTGACAAAGAATGGCCCAATCGCAATAAACACTCTACACCATACGTTCCTCGTTGACGTGTACATGGGGTGTTGCAGAGCACAGGTTCCAAGCGTACCGATATTGCAAAATTGGGACAATGCGTGTGACGACACCAACTTCCGCCTCCTATGTCATCGAGCTTGGCGGCACGTTATCATTATGTATTTATTTGTAACAATTTTGACGTTGAGAGTGATATTAAAACTTAAGTAATGTGGTAGTTAGGAAAAAACCCTGGCTTGGGACCCACCGGAACAAGCTATAGCTTCATTTGTACTATTTGAGGCGCTCTCACAATCTGCGGCGCATGCACACAAGGTCGCTAAGTACGCTAGCTGCACTGGGACAAAACACGTAGGTGACTTTAAAAGAGTGACCGAAATTGCACACATGCAACTGTTTATCATAATGTCATAATTCGATATGTAGATTTGAAGAGAATTTTTTTCAGCATGGGCACAAGAATTCCACCGAACATCGCCAGTTCAATGGGATTTTGGTTAAGTCCGCAAATAATTGTGGACAATATACTTTGGCTGCGCGCTCGAATAATTTTACTCGTATATACTTCAATGAGGGTGTAGTGTGGGTATCGGGATCTTTAACACGCCCTAACACGAAGCTGACTCTCCAACCGCCACAGCCTTTTAATGACGATATTATAAAATAAACAAAAACACTGTTCAACAACATAAAATAAAATAAAAAATCACATCATACTTACATTTATAAACTTTAATCCTCAAGAACATTATTCTCAGGTTGACCGAAAGACGAGGACACGGGAGCGCCTCGGGCATGTTCTTCTTCCTTGTGTAGGCGAATGACATTTTAAGGTGCTTGTCCGCCACCTGCTGTGCTGAACTATGTATTAAATAAGAAAAGCAAATTGTTGAATGTTTTTTCCCCAATGAAGACTGAATTGTAAAATACCCGGAAATGGCTTTTCTGTTTTATTGTGCATTTAAAAAAAATTCAGATTGTCCTTTTTTGTTGAGATAATTGTTGAATATTGAAATTGCACATGTAACTGGTAATTTAGTTTTAGATATTATTTGAACCAGTGGAGGGCCATGCATTTCACACCTGGGCCTTCAATGAAGTCCTACTTCGTCCTACTTGAATAAATCCCCCTCATAATACCATAATTTATGACACCACGGGTGGACAAACAATATACAGAAAAGCACTTAGACAGCACTGACCGAGTGTTGGACGATATAGCTTCTCTTGAAAGGTCCGTGTTGAAAATGGCCTCGCAAGTGAATCTTCAATTTCTAAAGATAAAGATGTCTTTTAATTGTCCCATAACGGGGACATTTGCAGTGTTACAGCAGCAAAGATATACATCACACAGTGGCACCGACGTAATGTAGCCGTTAATGTATAACATTGGCAGCAGGCATTCATAAAAAGCATGCAAATATACACAGTATATACGTATATACTCAGATCCCCATGTATATACACACTTACAGCCCACAACATATACAAGTGTAAGGAAACACTCCTAATGCCTGTCTATGGTTCAGAGGGGAAATAAATAAAAACGCTGCAATGATAAAAAAAAATACTGAATGATTGAAAATACTGCAATGATAAAAATACTGCAAGAATAAAAGTACTGTACCCAGCCAACATGTCCAACTGGGCCCCAAATGGGGTAAATGCGGGATTCCTGGGTACCAAGTGGGAATGGGCTAGAAGTGGGCAATGGTACAGGGTTCCATGTGGGCGCCATCTGGGATTGGTGGGCATGGGCTTAAACTGGGCAAATGTTGTGGGTGCAATACGGGTTGTGTATGGGCTAAGTGGGCATGGGTTAGAACTGGTAAAGATAAAGATAAAGATGTCCTTTATTAGTCCCACAATGGGGAAATTTGAGGTGTTACAGCAGCAAAGATATAGCTCACACAGAGTCGGCGGCGTAATGTAGCCGTTAATGTATAACATTAGCAGCAGACATTCATAAAAAGCATGCAAATATACACAGTATAAACGTATCTAAGTGTAAGGAAACACTCCTAATGTCTGTCCATTATACAGAGGGGAAAATGCTGTAATGATAAAAACTACTGAATCTACTACTGAAACCATTTATAGGTCCTATTTGGGTTATGTGTGGGCTAAGTGGGCATGGGTTAGAACTGGTCAACCATGTGAGGGTCTCATATGGGCTGTATATGGGCCAAGTGGGCATGGGTTAGAGCTGGTCAACCATGTCTGGGTCCTATTTGGGTTATGTGTGGGCTAAGTGGGCATGGGTTAGAAGTGGTCACCATTTATCGGTCCTGTTTGGGTTATGTGTGGGATAAGTGGGCATAGGTTAGAGCTGGTCAACCATGTCTGGGTCCTGTATGGGTTATAGATGAGCTAAGCGGGCATGGGTTTGAAAATTTGTTCTGGAGCCTTTTTGATATTTAATGCATGCTATGCTAATAGTAACCACCCGAAGACTATTCTCAGTAGAACTATTCAATGGATGCCAAAACGATAGAGACATGGCCATGGAGCCTATGCTGCGAGATTGTGAAAGGACTAAAATAAGTGTAGGATTTTTGAGGACCAGAAGTCAGCTTTTATTAGGTTTGACATTGATTTAACTTATGGAACAATGCAAATTATGGTCGGGTTGTTGTTGGACTTTTTCCGCTTTTGACTAAGGGACGGGTGTTTTTATTTTCTGGGACTCTTTAGAACAAGCGGCACGGTGGCGGACTGGTTAGCAAGTCCGCATCACAGTACAGAAGTGCAAGGTTCTCCCTGTGCCTGCTAGGGTTTTCGCCGGTTTCCTCCCACTTTCCAAAAACATTCATGATAGGTTGATTGGTCACTGGTCCAAGGTCTGAGTGTGAGAGCGGATGGTTGCTTGTCTCTGTGTGCCCTGCGATTGACTGGCAACCAGTTCAGGGTGTACCCTGTCGACTGCCCGAAGACAGCTGGGATAGGCTCCAGCACTCCCGGGGACCCTTGTGAGGACAAGAAGCAGTACAGAGGATTGATTGATTTATTAAAATTAAAATTAAATTCATGTATTTATCTATGCTAAATTTAACAAGGCTGGACGTTATATTTTGTGAATTTACATGTACCCCCAACTGTGACTTAATAACCCTTAAGGGACAAGATAACATTTTATAATATTCCAGACAGCTAAGATTGTCATCTATGAACTATTTGACAAGGCAGGTCCAGCATTGTCAGCCACATCCAACAGTCAACACAGTTACTTTTTTTTTAATAAACAAAATCAACATTATTAATTAATGTTATTTTATTAATTCTGTATGCTGTGAAAGATCTTTATTCAAAGTATATTTGAAGTTATTTCTACCTTATTGCTTGATTTTTGTAGATTCAAGTTGGAGTTGTCAAAATTACAGATTCTTTTGAAGGCAGCATATTCAAACTGTGAGAAAAGGAGCGAATGCAAGCTACGCGGTCTTTGAGGTGCGGCAGAAGAGCTGAAAGCACGGTGAGTCCCGAACGATAATTGAATTAATTAATTAATCTTGGGTAAATGTCTGGCTCTCATTTTTTAGACTTACTTTACAATGTGTTTTGTAATTTTTCAAGGTTGCCTGTGTTGGAAAACTGCTTGGTGCGTTAGCTAAAACACAGTATGCTAAAATGATAAGTGACGAGAACACAGAGGGTATATCAACAACGTACGTACTCGAATTATTTTGGGGAAAACTTAAGTACATTATAATCACCCTTTTAATAATACTGATAAGCGTTGTGTGTTTTATTTATTTTTATGAGGACCTTTACAACGAGCTACATATTGTTAGCATTGGGCCTACGACGCTAAACACAGTGTCCCTCGATCTCTCTCCAAAATTCTCCAAAAGACTTAAGCTTTCACTCAAATTAATACAATCTACTCCACTCGCTCATTTAAGGCTTTTTTGTGATGTGTTTGATTTGGGTAAGTAAAGCAAAACATATTAACTGTTGAATGTTGCCTGTTATTTAAATAATAGAAATTCAAGATGAAAGTTGAACAGATATTGAAATGCTAGATTGGCTCATTCAGAATCATGCCACAATGTGCTTTGTATGTTTTGTGTGTGGGTTTATCAAGCTCTAATTCAATGCAGTGTCCAAAACGAGCGCGCATAATTGTTGGATGAATGTTGGTTAATAGAGTCAGATAATAGTTAAAATTCCAACAGTTGAACAGATGTTGAAATGCTAGATTGGCTCATTCAGAATCATGCCACAATGTGCTTTGTATGTTTTGTGTGTAGGCTTATCAAGCTCTAATTCAATGCAGTGTTGAGCTGCATTTGAGAGGAACTACGTAAGTAACTAATGTGGAAAAATTGTGACTTCTTTGTGTACTTTTATTTTGAATATTCAAATTTTGTGGGTAAAGGTTAGAGAAAATAAGTTAAAAATGAGAGCTGTACAGGTATTTAAGTTTTTGGTTTGTAAAATACCCGAATGTGGGTTTCAGCAGGTGAGGCAATGATTGGACAGAGCAAAAGCTATGCTCCAAAATAGAAGTGATTACACCTTCACTAGACTAACCTGCAGCTAATTACATAATTATAAAATTAACACTTTAACCTGGCTTCCCCATCACAGATGTATTCTTTTAAATGCAAAGCTTTTTGTTCTAGCTTTTGTTGTTAAATGACATTCATGCCCAAGTGTCTATGCATCCATTGCAGGGATGTTTTCTCAAGTGACGAGTCTGAAGCCTGTGATGACGAAGTACCATCTACACCTCCCCATGGATTGTCACAGAGAAAAAGCTTCCTAACCAAGAGAGGCGCTGCAGAAGGTCCTTGAGTACGTCCAACGTGTTGAGTCTGTGAGTCTACTGCAGGATCTAATGCAGGTATGAAAATGATGAAATTTTAATGTATTATCTTCAAAATTATAAATAATTATTTAATTTCTTGAAATATAAAATTAGGTACCCTAAACCCAAGTAGGAACCCCAGTCCCAGTACATTCCTGATTCTGGAGCTACAGAGATCAAACCATCCTACTGTATCACTAAATAGCCCCACCTCTAAAACCCTGATTCGGAAGGCCGAGTTGAAAGACTTCAGAGTTCAAGATGGTCAACTGCAACTATGATAAGCCGAATGTGTTCACCCCAAGTCGGAAACTGAGAAAAAGACTCAATTTTCACATGATTTCAGTCCCTTCTATATTTAAAAGAATGTATTGGGGCTCTAAAAATGTGAAATATTTTTACAAGTATTTCTTTTACTACTCATAGGCAGTTTCATAATAATAGTACAATTTGGCATCGTGTATTGTTTTTTGGTTCCATTCAAAATGCACAAGACGTATAGACATATTTTGTTTGTGGATCGCTGCAGCATCACACGAGCGCACAGAGACAAACGTGGCAGCAACTTAAAACAATTAAAATATCGAATCGAAATCGAGAACTGAAAATCAAAAATCTAATCGGGGCTTGAGTGAATCGTTACCTCCCTAATCATAATCATTTTGGTAGAATGTTGGGCTCTTGCCCTTTGAGTGTATATGGCGTTACCGAAGCTGTTCACTTAATCAACAATTCCTTTCCTGTGACGTTTATCATACCCAGTTTAACTGCCAAAATATTTTTAAGTGTGTGATGATTATCTGGATCGAGTGACACCCATGTTATAATGGTTGCAGGTATTGGTGGATTGGACGATAGTGTCAGAACAATGATGGCGTTCATCATGACAAATCCTCTGTCTCTGAAGTACAATCTCTTTGGACATCGTAGCAAGAACAAGCGCCGAGACCTGCCTTTTTCTGATGTTCTATACGGTAATATATATATTTTTATTTTTTTTTTTTTAAGGGATTGTGGTGTGAAGACATTTCAGCATGTCCCATAAGGTTTCACAATCATTAAATAGCTTTACTAAGTTGGCTTCTTGTCTTTTTTGTTTTAGGAGCACTGAAAAGGAATGGAGCCACAAAGGACATCAACGAGAAGGACACAGGCAACCCTGTCCAAGTGGTTCATGGGAGCTTGTGATCAAGGTGGGAATAGGGCAGTTCGAGCTCGGAGATCTCAAGGCAACTGTCAGGTTTAAAACGTCCTGACGCCATTTTTAGACTGAAGGTGGCATAAATCCAGACCAAACCAGTTAGAGTTCTGTTTTTGACCATTCGCGAATGGGAGAGGAAGTCAGGAGGTGAAGCAGGCGTCTTGCCAGTTCAATCTCGCGCACTCTCTCTCACTCTCTACCACCCGTTCGGTCTTTTATCAGCAACCTAAGCAGACAATGGAGGTCTGTCTGAAATTCTAGCAGGCAGGCAGGAAGCAATCAACCACAGTAGTCAGTCAGGAATTCGAAACTAAAGTGTGTGCGTGTGTTCCAGTTGTGCGCGTGTGTGCTAAAGCAATAATGTGAGTGTCTGTGTGTGTGTGCGCAATTATAACTGATACAAATAGTGTATAAAAACATGATTAGAAATACACAAACTATTTACATATCCTCATCCCATCTCACATTCCCCCGTTTGTGGGTTTAAATCATGTCCTTACGGCTTTAAGACAGATCATCATAATGAAATCATACAACAGTGTGGTCATCCGTGGAGGGGCGAAAACCCTCAGTAGGGACAAAATTCCCCTCCTCCCTTCCGGCGTGGAACGAGATTCTCATGGTATGTTGGTCACTTGGGAATAAAACATAAAAAAACTTCAATATACCTAGTGAAAAATAACAAAACTGTCTCCACGCAGAGCTTGTCTCCACGCAGAGCTTGTCTCTGCGGCGACTTGATGGAGGCCCTTGCCTCGTTGTAGGAGGGGACAGCCGTCTTTACCTCCCGGATCTTCGTGTGTGGTGTATGTGTGTGCATGTGTGGGGGCAGGGGCAAAAGGGTCCATGTGTTATTTAGGTTTCAGTGTCCAGTTCGAGTTTGTCATTGTCCAGTTCGAATTCGTCATTCTCAACATCAATCAGGTTGTAATGGTACATTTGGGCAACAAACATGCAGTTAATAATCATCTTTGTCATAAGAATAATGCAACATGAACAGACTACAAATAACAAAAATGAAAACCATAATTATCCCGACATATTGTCTTTCAAATTCTTCGTAGTGGTCATAACATCAATAATTGTTTCATTTTATTAAAAATGTAAATGCAGTAATGTTCTCCAATCAAGGCTAAAATTCTTTATGTACGTCATTAATTTCCAAACAATATCTAATCTTTTTGTTCTGTGGCTTCAACATTCGTATCTGTGGCTGGTTGTGCGGTTCCGATGTGCGTGTGGTCCGATATTGTGACTCAGGTGGGCTCCTGTTCGAGGGATTCGCGTTGCTCGGCCTTTAGCTGGAAACCGGAGAAGCTTGTACTGCAACTGGTGGATCCAGCTGCCACGCCCCGCGACCTTTGCTGCCGTCGGGGTCACTGCAATCATCTGGCGAGGGCCATCTCAGCATTCACTTGTCCCAACGAAGTCGTTTCAGCACCTTGAAGAAGAGTTGGTCTCCCACACGGACGTGATTTCTCTGTGGATCAGAACACACTGGCCAGTAATTGCGTCTTTTTTTTTTTTTTTTTTTTTTTGGTCAAAACATGTTTCCCATGTGGACTGGGACTGATGTGCCAGTCGCTGGTGGTTCTGATGAACCTGAGAGTCGATAGGGGATAGTGTCCTAACTTCGGCTGGCACTATCCTCATTGCTGTGATTGAAACACAGTCTGGTCATTGTCTCCTTTTTTTCCCTCATATTCTTGATAAGTCTGCCCTTAACAGTCCCATTAGTGCGTTCCACAAGTCCTGCAGACTGTATGCACAATGACGCTTTGAGTCAATTTTGCAACAACTGTCCCACTTGTTACAACATCATTCACAAAATGCATAATTTTCACTTCAAATCACTTCTTGAAATTCCAAATGTCAGGATAATTTGTGTTAGGTTGAAGATGTATTTTATCCCATATTTTACTCTATTAGTATTGCAAAAGAATTGTTCCACAGCGTGACCCATGTTTGACCATATGGATGAGAAGACTTCACAGAGAAGCGGATGCCTGAAGACTGGATCAACGTCTGCAACATCAAAGGAGGTGTGCTGAGACACACCTCTGAAACAAAAGGACTGAGACTTTAGTACCAGAGCACTAAAAGGGCATATCTGCCTTTTCAATCAGTGGATGACTGCCATTGATGTCTGTCTTTCCTCTTGTGTCTGAGATGTTTACATGTTCCTGCTGGTGCTCCCCCCTTCATCCCTTAGTGCAAATACATTGTATTGTTAGGGACTTCCCTAATAAAATAGAGGGCTCGGCGGAGTGTGCTCCAGAACGAATTTGGAGATGTAACTGAGCACACCTCTGTTCGTTCTCCTCGCGAGTAAAAGATCAACTCTTGTCTTCCTTCCATTCATTTAGCCTATGTTCAGTGAATGCTTAGGTGATTGAACCTGACAATTTGATTACACAACACTTTTTCCAACTGTTTTAGCATCAACATATGTTGTCGGAAACAACTTAATCCATTTTGAAAACATATGAATTACAACCAAACAATATTGCATCTCAAACAAATAACACTGTCTAAAAAAAAGTTTTTTGTTGAAAAGTCTGTATGTGGGAACAATTTCATATCATACTACCCCTCTCTTGACTCATGGTTATGCTCGTGTGTCACTCTTATTACTTTTCCAATCAATGAATTAGGCAGCCAGGATTTGCCATCTGCCAATTTGCTGATCCTGTCCTCAGCAATGTTTGCACCTTTGTTCTCCCAATTTGTGCGTTCAATTACTGGTACCTTTTTCCCTGGCGTGGGATCAAATTGTCAAGTTGATTTTCTGCGTGTGTGTGCGTGTGGGGGTGTGTTCATTTTCCCTTTTAGCTGCGCTGTGTCGATATAAAGGCGAGGCAGTTTCCAATTGTAATTGTGTCATTTTCTGTTAAGTGAATTTTGCGTTCACAAATAACTATTTTAGACGTGCTTTATGCACAACTTTTCTTTTCCTGTTGTGGTTTTTAAAGCCCAATGTCGACAGAACGCATGAACATTTATCTTGACTGTCAGTCCACATTGTAACCATACAACTCATACAAGATGGGAAACCCCAAATTTTAATTAGCTCACACCCGCCTACGCTCTTCCTGCTTATCCTAACAATCTCTTATCCGTTGGTATCACAATGTTAGTACTCCCATCGCATAAAAGTCAGTTTGATTTCAGGCTGCGACCTTGGTTCTCAAACACTTTTACTTCTTATCAGTCTGGAATGCGCACCTGGTCTGTGTTACAAGTCTGAGTTCCTCCAGTCGGGAGGAAGGTCAAGTCGCGGTTTGGTGATAATTTGGACGGCTCCACAGTCGTGTGGCGCCTCCTAGATGATGCGGGGAAAAAATGACGCTGGGCTGAAATGCACCGCAACTTATCAGTATAATGTGTCCCTGTGACAATTAGGCCGGCGTGCAATGTGAATGTGGTGGGAAAAGAATGTAATTTTTTGATTCCTTAAAGCAGCAGTGAAAGCTCTTAATCACACTCTAAGTGGTTCTCTGCCACGAAATCCAAATTGTTGTGACTAAATATGCAAATGAATTCATTTTGCCCTGGTTCCTGCAGTAACCCAGGCTAATGAAGTCATTTTTTGCAGTCACTGTTTTGCTCAAATGGCTTATAATAATTTGGTAGTGCGTTAAGATGCTTTGTCGATACAATCTTGTAGTGTATCTTCACAAGTTCCAACATACACAACCCATTCCATGGCCATGACGATACTGTTTTAAAGATTACCTAGGCTTGTTGGACCTTTCTCTGCCACATAAATTACAGCCCTGAGAGGCACTGGGCCTCAACTTTATCTATGAAGGGTCAGGGATTTAATGGGGGTCACCGAGGCGTCCCAAGGAAAGTTTTTACAGAAAAGTGGTCTGGCAATATCTTTTCTCTTTCTTATCACTGACAATGCGCCCCTTTAAAGTTTTGACGTTTGTTTGAATTCGCCCGTGCTTATTAATTCTATTGAAGTCCAATTTTGTCAGTGTATCACGGCCTAATGAGTAAAACGCATGTTGATGTAGAACTCCTTCTACACACACTTTTATGTTTGACTTTTTACGTCACGTGATCCTCCATTGCTACCACAACTCGTCCTGAAAAGTTAATGTTTTGTAACAAGACTTACTGCTTCCTCCTTTCTTTCTTTTCTTTTTCCTTCCTTCTGCCCAACACGTTCATGCTTTCTGTGCATAATTTAGAATTTTCTTTTCCATTTTACAAGTTGGCCAATTTAAATTACTAGGTTGTTTTATTTGAAAAGCCTGTAATTCTCTTTTTTT
This sequence comes from Idiotropiscis lumnitzeri, assembly GCF_059441095.1. Taxonomy (NCBI): domain Eukaryota; kingdom Metazoa; phylum Chordata; class Actinopteri; order Syngnathiformes; family Syngnathidae; genus Idiotropiscis; species Idiotropiscis lumnitzeri. The sequence goes on from NW_028283608.1 coordinate 532,186, forward strand.
TCCCCTTTTCACCTAATCACAAATTTCTTATCACAAAAATGAACATGTTAATTCTATTGTATTTCCTATTTTTCCAATCTTGTGACTCATTTCACTTCAACCAGTTCTACCTTAAAGTGGACAAGTACACATCAATGTTTTTTGTCGTTTCTATTTTCTTCTCTGCTTTAATGAAAATTATAGCCCTTCTAGCCAAATTTTTCCTGTGTCATTTCTATCTCTGCATTTCATTCCATTTCTGGCCTACCTTAATACTAAAACAAAAATGCTCTTTCAAAAATTAAAACTATCTAAAACTAGTGATGGCAAAATGAAGCCCCATAAAGCAGCCAAGCCCTGCAGGGAAATACTTCACACACGAATGGGCTTCGAGATGCTTCATTTTTCTTGACTACGCCATCCCATGGACAGAAAAATGTATAACATGCTTGGTGCATGCAATAAAATGGTGAGCTGTAAATCATGCTCTGCCCACCAAACAATATGTATTTGAAGAGTGATTTTTATTGTTCTGTTTTACTTTGTCTTCTAACTTCTCCAATATTCAGACAGCTCCGCCGAGACCAACGTTTCACCCCCACACTGATATAAAATGGACCCAACCGTTTGGGTCTCTTTCCAAATTTGGTACCAAAGCCTCCCCCACAGTGCGGCAGCTATCTTGAATTGGCCCGTTCCCAGAAAGTTTTACTTCATTCAGTGTCATTCAGTATTATTCAAAATCTTTCAGTGTCATTCCAAATCATTCAATGTCATTCACAATCTTTCCACATCCTTCCACCTTCCATCGTTCAGTGTCATTCCACATTCTCTTTCATATATAACATAACATAACAATAACATAATCCTGGGTCAGCAGACACCTAATTAATGTGTTAATACATGATACATTTTTCTATAAGCAACCCTTATGATTGTAACGTATTTTTAATTCTTTCTAGGCGGGAACTGTCCGAACAAAAAATTCATGCAATTTGTAATTAGACACTTTGTCATACAAAAAGTCACTCAGGGCAAGAGAAAAAAAATTGTCACTTGCCCAAGTTGGGCAAGTAATTTGGCCACTCGGGCAAGGCAAATTTTAGTGGCACTTGCCCTATGGGCAAGCAGTTTTTAAAGTTAACTTCGAACCCTGTGATGGTGTCTTGTGACCTGTCTTTATCAGCTGATGTTCCATGAAGGCGTGCCTTACCTGTCACAAGAATGAAGGCAAGTCACGCCCCCCGCTGTCCATTCACTCCGCCAAGACGCTGCTCCAGGTGGTAGAGAGGATGAAGGCTCCCTTGTCTCTGTTCATGGTTTTTATGCCTCGCTTGCAGATCTCAATGGCCTCTCTGATCCAGCGCTGTAGTTTGTTCTCTTCTGTGCGGATGACCCTGCCCTTCTCCCGGTCCATGATGTGGTTTTCCCTTTTGCAGTGGTCAGTGATTGCTGATTTGTAATGTTCATGTTGTGCTTGTTCTTTTACTGCTCTGATTTTTTAATTTTTTTGACAGGTAAGTCACACACTCATGGAACATCAGCTGATAAAGACTGGTCTCAAGACACCATCATGCGACACTCTGAAGAAGGCGAAAGACTCGCCGAAACATGTCAGGTAAAAAATTAACCTAAAACATAAATGTCTGCTTTTAATGAATCAGTCAAATATCAATAATAAGAAGACAAAATGAACCTAATACAAATAAATGAATGCTTAATAACTCCCCTGCACATGCTCCTAAAAATCCAAACCTTCACCTGTAAATAAAACGTCCCGACCTGAAGACATCTTAATGTTATTATTTTGTTTTACACACAGCGCCGCCAAGTGGAATCAAAAATTTGTTTTTATTTTAATTTTCACGTACTGCACGGTGCCCTTCTGACGAATCCGACTGAAAATTAGTCAGAAAAGACTCAAGACAATGATCTTACTCTCTGCCGAATTTTGTGACGTTTTGGCAAAAGGCGTGGCTATTACGGTGCTGAAAAGTCCGATTGTACTTTGTGACAACAAAAGCTCCGGCAACATGACTCAGATGATCCTATCTTCTCGAAGTTGTACACATTTGAGGATACTTCAGCCCTGAAGACTTCTACCAACTTATTTTTCATCGTAGTAGTAGCGCCACCAACTGGTAAAAGCTAATACAAGTTATTTTCTTGGATGTTTTTCTCCGTGCAACTCGACAAGGTCGCCCTCATATATGCTCGGATTACTGTTTCGGCCATGAGGATGTCACAATACGAAATTCGTCCTTTTTCGTGAAAGGTTGTGGGAGTGGCATTGCACTGTTCGGCAATAAAACAACGCTGATTATGAGGTTGTAAATATGAACGACAACTCGTGAAACTTTACACACACATCAGGCCGAGCAAATTTATAAATATATATATATATATATATATATATATATATATATATATATATATATACGGGGAGAGAGAGAGTGAAATTCATGTTACAACAAAAAAAACAAATTATTATTAAAACATATTATTTTTTAATTCCCCAGCCATTCTTTTTGTATTTATTTAATTACTCCGACTTTTACCTGCTGGTACGCTGTCCGGTGTGCCCTGTGAAATGAAAGGTGGCATTCTTTATTTATTTATTCATTTATTCATTCATAACTGACAGCCTCGCGCTCCGCTCGTGCCCGGGCGGAAGAGGTGCTCCAATTCGGCTTAACTGTGACACACGCCCGCCCTCCTCCCCCGGAACTTCCATTCGGTTAAACTTAGGGGCCGCTTGGAACCGCCCGTGCCCGTGGAAGGTGCTCCTCTTCGGCTTACTGTGACGCGAGCATGCCCTCCTCCTCCGGAGCTTCCATTCGGTTAAACTTAGGGGCCGCTTGGCACCGCCCGTGCCCGGGGAAGGTGTTCCTCTACGGCTTAACTGCCACGCACGCCGGCCGGAGCTCTGGTACGGTTCAAACTGCGCGAAACGTCGCCACCGATCGTGTCCGGGGGAACGTGCTCTTCTTCGTCCACTCTCCTCTTCGCCCACGCTCTTCTTCGGCGCACGCCGGCCGTCTAACTGCTCCAGCGCCCCGTCGTGCCGCTCGGCGAAACTACAATGCCCCCGAATATTTTTTAGACCCGCGAAGCACTGAACCCGCGAAAGGTGAACCGCGAAGTAGCGAGGGTTCACTGTATGTATAAGACCAAGACCTACAAAAAAGTCTCTTGGAGCAATGAGCTAGGTTTTACAGGAAGTCGGCCATTTTTAATTTACTTAAAAGGGGGCGGGTCACCACAATGGACTTTGTGTAGAAATTATTATTGGGGCCCGAGCAGCGACGGCGGCGAGGTCCCTATTGTTTTTGAAGAAATTATTATTAGGGCCCGAGCAGCGACCGCTACGAGGTCCCCATTGTTTTTGTGGAAATTATTATTATTTTTATTATTATTATTAGGGCCCGAGCAGTGACCGCTGCGAGGTCCCTATTGTTTTTCTAGAAATTGTTATTAGGGCCCGAGCTGCGACGGCTGCGAGGTCCCTATTGTTTTTGTAGAAAATATTATTACTTTTATTATTATTATTATTATTATTATTAGGGCCTGAGCAGCGACCGCTGCGAAGTCCCTATTGTTTTTGTAGAAATTATTCTTATTATTATTTTTCCGATTGTTCGATCGCATTTTTGACCCCCGAAACATGCACAAAAATTCACCAAACTTGGCAGTCTCATCGGGCATGGCGAAAAATTTGATATTTTAACGTCTAATATGAACAGGAAGTGAGTTATGAATTTTTGAAAGTCCGACTTTTGCCCTTTTTTGCATGTTTACAGGGGTCATTCTTTTGCACCCTGATCCTAAAGGCTTCATCTGATTGCCTTAAAATTCTGTCTGTAGCATCTGAAGACCTGGGACAAACACTGGGGCTAAAATTTTTTGTTTCCGAAATACTATATGACGGGGGCGGGGCTTCAAAGTTTTCACTTAAGATTTCCTTCGCCGCAATGGACAAAATGCTTAATAACTCTCCTGCACATGCTGCTAAAAATCCAAAACTTCACATGTACATAAAAAGTCTGTACCTGAAGACATCTATATGTTTATATTCAGTTATACACCTTGCGCCAATCAATATCATTTTTTACATTTTGACGTACTGCACGGTGCCCTTTTAACGAATCTGATTGAAAATTGGCTAGAAAAGACTCAAGACATTGATCTTACTCTATCCCTATTTTTGTGACTTTCCTTCGAAGGGCGTGGCTATTACGGTGCCGCAGAGTCTGATTATTCTCCGTGGCAACAAAAGTTCCTGCAAAATGATTCAGATGATCCATCTTCTCGAAATTTTTCACATTTGAGGATATTCAGGCCCTGAAGACGGCTGCCAACTTATTTTTGATCGCAGTGGTAGCGCCACCAACTGGTTAAAACAAATACAAATTATTTTCGTTGATGTTTTTCTCCGGGCAGGTGAACAAAATCTACCTTATATTTGCTCGGATGAGTGTTTAGGCCTTGAGCATGTCACAATACGAAAGTCTTTCGCCTTCTTCAGAGTGTCACATGATGCTGTCTTGTGACCCGTCTTTATCAGCTGATGTTCCATGAGGGCGTGACTTACCTGTCACAAGAATGAAGGCAAGTCACGCCCCCCGCTGTCCGTTCACTCCGCCAAGATGCTGGTCCAGGTGGTAGAGAGGATGAAGGCTCCCTTGTCTCTGTTCATGGTTTTTATGCCTCGCTTGCAGATCTCAATGGCCTCTCTGATCCAGCGCTGTTGTTTGTTCTCTTCTGTGCGGATGACCCTGCCCTTCTCCCGGTCCATGATGTGGTTTTCCCTTTTGCAGTGGTCAGTGATTGCTGATTTGTAATGTTCATGTTGTGCTTGTTCTTTTACTGCTCTGATTTTTTTCATTTTTTTGACAGGTAAGTCACACCCTCATGGAACATCAGCTCAAGACACCATCATGCGACACTCTGAAGAAGGCGAAAGACTCGCCGAAACATGTCAGGTAAAAAATTAACCTAAAACATAATTGTCTGCTTTTAATGAATCAGTCAAATATCAATAATAAGAAGACAAAATGAACCTAATACAAATAAATGAATGCTAAATAACTCCCCTGCACATGCTCCTAAAAATCCAAACCTTCACCTGTAAATAAAACGTCCCGACCTGAAGACATCGTAATGTTATTATTTTGTTATACACACAGTGCCGCCAAGTGGAATCAAAAATTTGTTTTTATTTTAATTTTCACGTACTGCACGGTGCCCTTTTGACGAATCCGACTGAAAATTAGTCAGAAAAGACTCAAGACAATGATCTTACTCTCTGCCGAATTTTGTGACGTTTTGGCAAAAGGCGTGGCTATTAAGGTGCTGAAAAGTCCGATTGTACTCTGTGGCAACAAAAGCTCCGGCAACATGACTCAGATGATCCTATCTTCTCGAAGTTGTACACATTTGAGGATACTTCAGCCCTGAAGACATCTACCAACTTATTTTACATCGTAGTAGTAGTGCCACCAACTGGTAAAAGCTAATACAAGTTATTTTCTTGGATGTTTTTCTCCGTGCAACTCAACAAGGTCGCCCTCATATATGCTCGGATGACTGTTTCGGCCATGAGGATGTCACAATACGAAATTCGTCCTTTTTCGTGAAAAGTTGTGGGAGTGGCATTGCACTGTTCGGCAATAAAACAAAGCTGATTATGAGGTTCTAAATATGAACGACAACTCGTAAAACTTTACACACACATCAGGCCGAGCAAATTTATCAATATTTTATACGTTAGTTGTGCAGCTTTTTTGAAATGGCTCGCCATGGCCCTCGAGAAATGTTAAAAAAAGCAGCTCTGGTTGAGTGTTTCACCTCGCTTTTTGTAAATTTTATGGAGTACAGTGAACCCTCGGTTATCGCGGTTAACGGGGACCGAGACCACCCGCGAAAACTGAAAATCCGCGAAGTAGCGGCGCACCTTCAAAAATGCTTAAAAAAAATAAACAATATATATAATAAATATATATATATATATATATATATATATATATATATATATATATATATATATATACGGGGAGAGAGAGAGTGAAATTCATGTTATAACAAAAAAACCAAATTATTATTAAAACGTATTATTTTTTTCTTCCCCAGCCATTCTTTTAGTATTTATTTAATTACTCCGACTTTTACCTGCTGGTACGCCGTCCGGTGTGCCCTGTGAAATGAAAGGTGGCATTCTTTATTTATTTATTCATTTATTCATTCATAACTGACAGCCTCGCGCTCCGCTCGTGCCCGGGCAGAAGAGGTGCTCCAATTTGGCTTAACTGTGACACACGCCCGCCCTCCTCCCCCGGAGCTTCCATTCGGTTAAACTTAGGGGCCGCTTGGCACCGCCCGTGCCCGGGGAAGGTGCTCCTCTTCGGCTTACTGTGACGCGAGCATGCCCTCCTCCTCCGGAGCTTCCATTCGGTTAAACTTAGGGGCCGCTTGGAACCGCCCGTGCCCGGGGAAGGTGCTCCTCTACGGCTTAACTGCCACGCACGCCGGCCGGAGCTCTGGTACGGTCCGAACCGCGCGAAACGTCGCCACCGATCGTGTCCGGGGGAACGTGCTCTTCTTCGTCCACTCTCCTCTTCGCCCACGCTCTTCTTCGGCGCACGCCGGCCGTCTAACCGCTCCAGCGCCCCGTCGTGCCGCTCGGCGAAACTACAATGCCCCCGAATATTTTTTAGACCCGCGAAGCACTGAACCCGCGAAAGGTGAACCGCGAAGTAGCGAGGGTTCACTGTATGTATAAGACCAAGACCTACAAAAAAGTCTCTTGGAGCAATGAGCTAGGTTTTACAGGAAGTCGGCCATTTTGAATTTACTTAAAAGGGGGCGGGTCACCACAATGGACTTTGTGTAGAAATTATTATTGGGGCCCGAGCAGCGACCGCGGCGAGGTCCCTATTGTTTTTGTAGAAAACATTATTACTTTTATTGTTATTATTATTATTATTATTAGGGCCTGAGCAGCGACCGCTGCGAAGTCCCTATTGTTTTTGTAGAAATTATTATTATTATTATTTTTCCGATTGTTCGATCGCATTTTTGACCCCCGAAACATGCACAAAAACTCACCAAACTTGGCAGTCTCATCGGGCATGGCGAAAAATTTGATATTTTAACGTCTAATATGAACAGGAAGTGAGTTATGAATTTTTGAAAGTCCGACTTTTGCCCTTTTTTGCATGTTTACAGGGGTCATTCTTTTGCACCCTGTTCCTAAAGGCTTCATCTGATTGCCTTAAAATTCTGTCTGTAGCATCTGAAGACCTGGCACAAACACTGGGGCTAAAATTTTTTGTTTCCGAAATACTATATGACGGGGGCGGGGCATCAAAGTTTTCACTTAAGATTTCCTTCGCCGCAATGGACAAAATGCTTAATAACTCTCCTGCACATGCTGCTAAAAATCCAAAACTTCACATGTACATAAAGAGTCTGTACCTGAAGACATCTATATGTTTATATTCAGTTATACACCTTGCGCCAATCAATATCATTTTTTACATTTTGACGTACTGCACGGTGCCCTTTTAACGAATCTGATTGAAAATTGGCTAGAAAAGACTCAAGACATTGATCTTACTCTATCCCTATTTTTGTGACTTTCCTTCGAAGGGCGTGGCTATTACGGTGCCGCAGAGTCTGATTATTCTCCGTGGCAACAAAAGTTCCTGCAAAATGATTCAGATGATCCATCTTCTCGAAATTTTTCACATTTGAGGATATTCAGGCCCTGAAGACGGCTGCCAACTTATTTTTGATCGCAGTGGTAGCGCCACCAACTGGTTAAAACAAATACAAATTATTTTCGTTGATTTTTTTCTCCGGGCAGGTTAACAAAATCTACCTTACATTTGCTCGGATGAGTGTTTAGGCCTTGAGGATGTCACAATACGAAAGTCTTTCGCCTTCTTCAGAGTGTCACATGATGGTGTCTTGTGGCCCGTCTTTATCAGCTGATGTTCCATGAGGGCGTGACTTACCTGTCACAAGAATGAAGGCAAGTCACGCCCCCCGCTGTCCGTTCACTCCGCCAAAATGCTGCTCCAGGTGGTAGAGAGGATGAAGGCTCCCTTGTCTCTGTTCATGGTTTTTATGCCTCGCTTGCAGATCTCAATGGCCTCTCTGATCCAGCGCTGTTGTTTGTTCTCTTCGGTGCGGATGACCCTGCCCTTCTCCCGGTCCATGATGTGGTTTTCCCTTTTGCAGTGGTCAGTGATTGCTGATTTGTAATGTTCATGTTGTGCTTGTTCTTTTACTGCTCTGATTTTTCATTTTTTTGACAGGTAAGTCACACCCTCATGGAACATCAGCTGATGAAGACGGGTCTCAAGACACCATCATGCGACACTCTGAAGAAGGCGAAAGACTCGCCGAAACATGTCAGGTAAAAAATTAACCTAAAACATAATTGTCTGCTTTTAATGAATCAGTCAAATATCAATAATAAGAAGACAAAATGAACCTAATACAAATAAATGAATGCTTAATAACTCCCCTGCACATGCTCCTAAAAATCCAAACCTTCACCTGTAAATAAAACGTCCCGACCTGAAGACATCTTAATGTTATTATTTTGTTATACACACAGTGCCGCCAAGTGGAATCAAAAATTTGTTTTTATTTTAATTTTCACGTACTGCACGGTGCCTTTTTGACGAATCCGACTGAAAATTAGTCAGAAAAGACTCAAGACAATGATCTTACTCTCTGCCGAATTTTGTGACGTTTTGGCAAAAGGCGTGGCTATTAAGGTGCTGAAAAGTCCGATTGTACTTTGTGGCAACAAAAGCTCCGGCAACATGACTCAGATGATCCTATCTTCTCGAAGTTGTACACATTTGAGGATACTTCAGCCCTGAAGACATCTACCAACTTATTTTACATCGTAGTAGTAGCGCCACCAACTGGTAAAAGCTAATACAAGTTATTTTCTTGGATGTTTTTCTCCGTGCAACTCAACAAGGTCGCCCTCATATATGCTCGGATGACTGTTTCGGCCATGAGGATGTCACAATACGAAATTCGTGATTTTTCGTGAAAAGTTGTGGGAGTGGCATTGCACTGTTCGGCAATAAAACAAAGCTGATTATGAGGTTCTAAATATGAACGACAACTCGTAAAACTTTACACACACATCAGGCCGAGCAAATTCATCAATATTTTATAAGTTAGTTGTGCAGCTTTTTTGAAATGGCTCGCCATGGCCCTCGAGAAATGTTAAAAAAAAGCAGCTCTGGTTGAGTGTTTCACCTCGCTTTTTGTAAATTTTATGGAGTACAGTGAACCCTCGGTTATCGCGGTTAATGGGGACCGAGACCACCCGCGAAAACTGAAAATCCGCGAAGTAGCGGCGCACCTTCAAAAATGCTTAAAAAAAATATACAATATATATCATAAATATATATATATATATATATATATATATATATATATATATATATATATATATATACGGGGAGAGAGAGAGTGAAATTCATTTTATAACAAAAAAACCAAATTATTATTAAAACGTATTATTTTTTTATTCCCCAGCCATTCTTTTTGTATTTATTTAATTACTCCGACTTTTACCTGCTGGTACGCCGTCCGGTGTGCCCTGTGAAATGAAAGGTGGCATTCTTTATTTATTTATTCATTTATTCATTCATAACTGACAGCCTCGCGCTCCGCTCGTGCCCGGGCGGAAGAGGTGCTCCAATTCGGCTTAACTGTGACACACGCCCGCCCTCCTCCCCCGGAACTTCCATTCGGTTAAACTTAGGGGCCGCTTGGCACCGCCCGTGCCCGGGGAAGGTGCTCCTCTTCGGCTTACTGTGACGCGAGCATGCCCTCCTCCTCCGGAGCTTCCATTCAGTTAAACTTAGGGGCCGCTTGGAACCGCCCGTGCCCGGGGAAGGTGCTCCTCTTCGGCTTACTGTGACGCGAGCATGCCCTCCTCCTCCGGAGCTTCCATTCGGTTAAACTTAGGGGCCGCTTGGAACCGCCCGTGCCCGGGGAAGGTGCTCCTCTTCGGCTTACTGTGACGCGAGCATGCCCTCCTCCTCCGGAGCTTCCATTCGGTTAAACTTAGGGGCCGCTTGGCACCGCCCGTGCCCGGGGAAGGTGCTCCTCTACGGCTTAACTGCCACGCACGCCGGCCGGAGCTCTGGTACGGTCCGAACCGCGCGAAACGTCGCCACCGATCGTGTCCGGGAGAACGTGCTCTTCTTCGTCCACTCTCCTCTTCGCCCACGCTCTTCTTCGGCGCACGCCGGCCGTCTAACCGCTCCAGCGCCCCGTCGTGCCGCTCGGCGAAACTACAATGCCCCCGAATATTTTTTAGACCCGCGAAGCACTGAACCCGCGAAAGGTGAACCGCGAAGTAGCGAGGGTTCACTGTATGTATAAGACCAAGACCTACAAAAAAGTCTCTTGGAGCAATGAGCTAGGTTTTACAGGAAGTCGGCCATTTTGAATTTACTTAAAAGGGGGCGGGTCACCACAATGGACTTTGTGTAGAAATTATTATTGGGGCCCGAGCAGCGACCGCGGCGAGGTCCCTATTGTTTTTGTAGAAATTATTATTAGGGCCTGAGCAGCGACCGCTACGAGGTCCCCATTGTTTTTGTGGAAATTATTATTATTTTTATTATTATTATTATTAGGGCCCGAGCAGTGACCGCTGCGAGGTCCCTATTGTTTTTCTAGAAATTGTTATTAGGGCCCGAGCTGCGACGGCTGCGAGGTCCCTATTGTTTTTGTAGAAAATATTATTACTTTTATTATTATTAATATTATTATTATTATTATTAGGGCCTGAGCAGCGACCGCTGCGAAGTCCCTATTGTTTTTGTAGAAATTATTATTATTATTATTTTTCCGATTGTTCGATCGCATTTTTGACCCCCGAAACATGCACAAAAACTCACCAAACTTGGCAGTCTCATCGGGCATGGCGAAAAATTTGATATTTTAACGTCTAATATGAACAGGAAGTGAGTTATGAATTTTTGAAAGTCCGACTTTTGCCCTTTTTTGCATGTTTACAGGGGTCATTCTTTTGCACCCTGATCCTAAAGGCTTCATCTGATTGCCTTAAAATTCTGTCTGTAGCATCTGAAGACCTGGGACAAACACTGGGGCTAAAATTTTTTGTTTCCGAAATACTATATGACGGGGGCGGGGCTTCAAAGTTTTCACTTAAGATTTCCTTCGCCGCAATGGACAAAATGCTTAATAACTCTCCTGCACATGCTGCTAAAAATCCAAAACTTCACATGTACATAAAAAGTCTGTACCTGAAGACATCTATATGTTTATATTCAGTTATACACCTTGCGCCAATCAATATCATTTTTTACATTTTGACGTACTGCACGGTGCCCTTTTAACGAATCTGATTGAAAATTGGCTAGAAAAGACTCAAGACATTGATCTTACTCTATCCCTATTTTTGTGACTTTCCTTCGAAGGGCGTGGCTATTACGGTGCCGCAGAGTCTGATTATTCTCCGTGGCAACAAAAGTTCCTGCAAAATGATTCAGATGATCCATCTTCTCGAAATTTTTCACATTTGAGGATATTCAGGCCCTGAAGACGGCTGCCAACTTATTTTTGATCGCAGTGGTAGCGCCACCAACTGGTTAAAACAAATACAAATTATTTTCGTTGATGTTTTTCTCCGGGCAGGTGAACAAAATCTACCTTATATTTGCTCGGATGAGTGTTTAGGCCTTGAGCATGTCACAATACGAAAGTCTTTCGCCTTCTTCAGAGTGTCACATGATGCTGTCTTGTGACCCGTCTTTATCAGCTGATGTTCCATGAGGGCGTGACTTACCTGTCACAAGAATGAAGGCAAGTCACGCCCCCCGCTGTCCGTTCACTCCGCCAAGATGCTGGTCCAGGTGGTAGAGAGGATGAAGGCTCCCTTGTCTCTGTTCATGGTTTTTATGCCTCGCTTGCAGATCTCAATGGCCTCTCTGATCCAGCGCTGTTGTTTTGTTCTCTTCTGTGCGGATGACCCTGCCCTTCTCCCGGTCCATGATGTGGTTTTCCCTTTTGCAGTGGTCAGTGATTGCTGATTTGTAATGTTCATGTTGTGCTTGTTCTTTTACTGCTCTGATTTTTTTCATTTTTTTGACAGGTAAGTCACACCCTCATGGAACATCAGCTCAAGACACCATCATGCGACACTCTGAAGAAGGCGAAAGACTCGCCGAAACATGTCAGGTAAAAAATTAACCTAAAACATAATTGTCTGCTTTTAATGAATCAGTCAAATATCAATAATAAGAAGACAAAATGAACCTAATACAAATAAATGAATGCTTAATAACTCCCCTGCACATGCTCCTAAAAATCCAAACCTTCACCTGTAAATAAAACGTCCCGACCTGAAGACATCGTAATGTTATTATTTTGTTATACACACAGTGCCGCCAAGTGGAATCAAAAATTTGTTTTTATTTTAATTTTCACGTACTGCACGGTGCCCTTTTGACGAATCCGACTGAAAATTAGTCAGAAAAGACTCAAGACAATGATCTTACTCTCTGCCGAATTTTGTGGCGTTTTGGCAAAAGGCGTGGCTATTAAGGTGCTGAAAAGTCCGATTGTACTCTGTGGCAACAAAAGCTCCGGCAACATGACTCAGATGATCTTATCTTCTCGAAGTTGTACACATTTGAGGATACTTCAGCCCTGAAGACATCTACCAACTTATTTTACATCGTAGTAGTAGCGCCACCAACTGGTAAAAGCTAATACAAGTTATTTTCTTGGATGTTTTTCTCCGTGCAACTCAACAAGGTCGCCCTCATATATGCTCGGATGACTGTTTCGGCCATGAGGATGTCACAATACGAAATTCGTCCTTTTTCGTGAAAAGTTGTGGGAGTGGCATTGCACTGTTCGGCAATAAAACAAAGCTGATTATGAGGTTCTAAATATGAACGACAACTCGTAAAACTTTACACACACATCAGGCCGAGCAAATTTATCAATATTTTATACGTTAGTTGTGCAGCTTTTTTGAAATGGCTCGCCATGGCCCTCGAGAAATGTTAAAAAAAGCAGCTCTGGTTGAGTGTTTCACCTCGCTTTTTGTAAATTTTATGGAGTACAGTGAACCCTCGGTTATCGCGGTTAATGGGGACCGAGACCACCCGCGAAAACTGAAAATCCGCGAAGTAGCGGCGCACCTTCAAAAATGCTTAAAAAAAATATACAATATATATAATAAATATATATATATATATATATATATATATATATATATATATATATATATACGGGGAGAGAGAGAGTGAAATTCATGTTATAACAAAAAAAACAAATTATTATTAAAACGTATTATTTTTTTATTCCCCAGCCATTCTTTTAGTATTTATTTAATTACTCCGACTTTTACCTGCTGGTACGCCGTCCGGTGTGCCCTGTGAAATGAAAGGTGGCTTTCTTTATTTATTTATTCATTTATTCATTCATAGCTGACAGCCTCGCGCTCCGCTCGTGCCCGGGCAGAAGAGGTGCTCCAATTTGGCTTAACTGTGACACACGCCCGCCCTCCTCCCCCGGAGCTTCCATTCGGTTAAACTTAGGGGCCGCTTGGCACCGCCCGTGCCCGGCGAAGGTGCTCCTCTTCGGCTTACTGTGACGCGAGCATGCCCTCCTCCTCCGGAGCTTCCATTCGTTTAAACTTAGGGGCCGCTTGGAACCGCCCGTGCCCGGGGAAGGTGCTCCTCTACGGCTTCACTGCCACGCACGCCGGCCGGAGCTCTGGTACGGTCCGAACCGCGCGAAACGTCGCCACCGATCGTGTCCGGGGGAACGTGCTCTTCTTCGTCCACTCTCCTCTTCGCCCACGCTCTTCTTCGGCGCACGCCGGCCGTCTAACCGCTCCAGCGCCCCGTCGTGCCGCTCGGCGAAACTACAATGCCCCCGAATATTTTTTAGACCCGCGAAGCACTGAACCCGCGAAAGGTGAACCGCGAAGTAGCGAGGGTTCACTGTATGTATAAGACCAAGACCTACAAAAAAGTCTCTTGGAGCAATGAGCTAGGTTTTACAGGAAGTCGGCCATTTTGAATTTACTTAAAAGGGGGCGGGTCACCACAATGGACTTTGTGTAGAAATTATTATTGGGGCCCGAGCAGCGACCGCGGCGAGGTCCCTATTGTTTTTGTAGAAAACATTATTACTTTTATTATTATTATTATTATTATTATTAGGGCCTGAGCAGCGACCGCTGCGAAGTCCCTATTGTTTTTGTAGAAATTATTATTATTATTATTTTTCCGATTGTTCGATCGCATTTTTGACCCCCGAAACATGCACAAAAACTCACCAAACTTGGCAGTCTCATCGGGCATGGCGAAAAATTTGATATTTTAACGTCTAATATGAACAGGAAGTGAGTTATGAATTTTTGAAAGTCCGACTTTTGCCCTTTTTTGCATGTTTACAGGGGTCATTCTTTTGCACCCTGATCCTAAAGGCTTCATCTGATTGCCTTAAAATTCTGTCTGTAGCATCTGAAGACCTGGGACAAACACTGGGGCTAAAATTTTTTGTTTCCGAAATACTACATGACGGGGGCGGGGCTTCAAAGTTTTCACTTAAGATTTCCTTCGCCGCAATGGACAAAATGCTTAATAACTCTCCTGCACATGCTGCTAAAAATCCAAAACTTCACATGTACATAAAGAGTCTGTACCTGAAGACATCTATATGTTTATATTCAGTTATACACCTTGCGCCAATCAATATCATTTTTTACATTTTGACGTACTGCATGGTGCCCTTTTAACGAATCCGATTGAAAATTGGCTAGAAAAGACTCAAGACATTGATCTTACTCTATCCCTATTTTTATGACTTTCCTTCAAAGGGCGTGGCTATTACGGTGCCGCAGAGTCTGATTATTCTCCGTGGCAACAAAAGTTCCTGCAAAATGATTCAGATGATCCATCTTCTGGAAATCTTTCACATTTGAGGATATTCAGGCCCTGAAGACGGCTGCCAACTTATTTTTGATCGCAGTGGTAGCGCCACCAACTGGTTAAAACAAATACAAATTATTTTCGTTGATGTTTTTCTCCGGGCAGGTGAACAAAATCTACCTTATATTTGCTCGGATGAGTGTTTAGGCCTTGAGCATGTCACAATACAAAAGTCTTTCGCCTTCTTCAGAGTGTCACATGATGCTGTCTTGTGACCCGTCTTTATCAGCTGATGTTCCATGAGGGCGTGACTTACCTGTCACAAGAATGAAGGCAAGTCACGCCCCCCGCTGTCCGTTCACTCCGCCAAGATGCTGGTCCAGGTGGTAGAGAGGATGAAGGCTCCCTTGTCTCTGTTCATGGTTTTTATGCCTCGCTTGCAGATCTCAATGGCCTCTCTGATCCAGCGCTGTTGTTTGTTCTCTTCTGTGCGGATGACCCTGCCCTTCTCCCGGTCCATGATGTGGTTTTCCCTTTTGCAGTGGTCAGTGATTGCTGATTTGTAATGTTCATGTTGTGTTTGTTCTTTTACTGCTCTGATTTTTTCATTTTTTTGACAGGTAAGTCACACCCTCATGGAACATCAGCTGATAAAGACGGGTCTCAAGACACCATCATGCGACACTCTGAAGAAGGCGAAAGACTCGCCGAAACATGTCAGGTAAAAAATTAACCTAAAACATAATTGTCTGCTTTTAATGAATCAGTCAAATATCAATAATAAGAAGACAAAATGAACCTAATACAAATAAATGAATGCTTAATAACTCCCCTGCACATGCTCCTAAAAATCCAAACCTTCACCTGTAAATAAAACGTCCCGACCTGAAGACATCTTAATGTTATTATTTTGTTATACACACAGTGCCGCCAAGTGGAATCAAAAATTTTTTTTAATTTTAATTTTCACGTACTGCACGGTGCCCTTTTGACGAATCCGACTGAAAATTAGTCAGAAAAGACTCAAGACAATGATCTTACTCTCTGCCGAATTTTGTGACGTTTTTGCAAAAGGCGTGGCTATTAAGGTGCTGAAAAGTCCGATTGTACTCTGTGGCAACAAAAGCTCCGGCAACATGACTCAGATGATCCTATCTTCTCGAAGTTGTACACATTTGAGGATACTTCAGCCCTGAAGACATCTACCAACTTATTTTACATCGTAGTAGTAGCGCCACCAACTGGTAAAAGCTAATACAAGTTATTTTCTTGGATGTTTTTCTCCGTGCAACTCAACAAGGTCGCCCTCATATATGCTCGGATGACTGTTTCGGCCATGAGGATGTCACAATACGAAATTAGTCCTTTTTCGTGAAAAGTTGTGGGAGTGGCATTGCACTGTTCGGCAATAAAACAACGCTGATTATGAGGTTCTAAATATGAACGACAACTCGTGAAACTTTACACACACATGAGGCCGAGCAAATTTATCAATATTTTATACGTTAGTTGTGCAGCTTTTTTGAAATGGCTCGCCATGGCCCTCGAGAAATGTTAAAAAAAAGCAGCTCTGGTTGAGTGTTTCACCTCGCTTTTTGTAAATTTTATGGAGTACAGTGAACCCTCGGTTATCGCGGTTAATGGGGACCGAGACCACCCGCGAAAACTGAAAATCCGCGAAGTAGCGGCGCACCTTCAAAAATGCTTAAAAAAAATATACAATATATATAATAAATATATAAATATATATATATATATATATATATATATATATATATATATATACGGGGAGAGAGAGAGTGAAATTCATGTTATAACAAAAAAACCAAATTATTATTAAAACGTATTATTTTTTTATTCCCCAGCCATTCTTTTTGTATTTATTTAATTACTCCGACTTTTACCTGCTGGTACGCCGTCCGGTGTGCCCTGTGAAATGAAAGGTGGCATTCTTTATTTATTTATTCATTTATTCATTCATAACTGACAGCCTCGCGCTCCGCTCGTGCCCGGGCAGAAGAGGTGCTCCAATTTGGCTTAACTGTGACACACGCCCGTCCTCCTCCCCCGGAGCTTCCATTCGGTTAAACTTAGGGGCCGCTTGGCACCGCCCGTGCCCGGGGAAGGTGCTCCTCTTCGGCTTACTGTGACGCGAGCATGCCCTCCTCCTCCGGAGCTTCCATTCGGTTAAACTTAGGGGCCGCTTGGAACCGCCCGTGCCCGGGGAAGGTGCTCCTCTTCGGCTTACTGTGACGCGAGCATGCCCTCCTCCTCCGGAGCTTCCATTCGGTTAAACTTAGGGGCCGCTTGGAACCGCCCGTGCCCGGGGAAGGTGCTCCTCTTCGGCTTACTGTGACGCGAGCATGCCCTCCTCCTCCGGAGCTTCCATTCGGTTAAACTTAGGGGCCGCTTGGCACCGCCCGTGCCCGGGGAAGGTGCTCCTCTACGGCTTAACTGCCACGCACGCTGGCCGGAGCTCTGGTACGGTCCGAACCGCGCGAAACGTCGCCACCGATCGTGTCCGGGGGAACGTGCTCTTCTTCGTCCACTCTCCTCTTCGCCCACGCTCTTCTTCGGCGCACGCCGGCCGTCTAACCGCTCCAGCGCCCCGTCGTGCCGCTCGGCGAAACTACAATGCCCCCGAATATTTTTTAGACCCGCGAAGCACTGAACCCGCGAAAGGTGAACCGCGAAGTAGCGAGGGTTCACTGTATGTATAAGACCAAGACCTACAAAAAAGTCTCTTGGAGCAATGAGCTAGGTTTTACAGGAAGTCGGCCATTTTGAATTTACTTAAAAGGGGGCGGGTCACCACAATGGACTTTGTGTAGAAATTATTATTGGGGCCCGAGCAGCGACCGCGGCGAGGTCCCTATTGTTTTTGTAGAAAATATTATTACTTTTATTATTATTATTATTATTATTATTAGGGCCTGAGCAGCGACCGCTGCGAAGTCCCTATTGTTTTTGTAGAAATTATTATTATTATTATTTTTCGGATTGTTCGATCGCATTTTTGACCCCCGAAACATGCACAAAAACTCACCAAACTTGGCAGTCTCATCGGGCATGGCGAAAAATTTGATATTTTAACGTCTAATATGAACAAGAAGTGAGTTATGAATTTTTGAAAGTCCGACTTTTGCCCTTTTTTGCATGTTTACAGGGGTCATTCTTTTGCACCCTGATCCTAAAGGCTTCATCTGATTGCCTTAAAATTCTGTCTGTAGCATCTGAAGACCTGGGACAAACACTGGGGCTAAAATTTTTTGTTTCCGAAATACTATATGACGGGGGCGGGGCATCAAAGTTTTCACTTAAGATTTCCTTCGCCGCAATGGACAAAATGCTTAATAACTCTCCTGCACATGCTGCTAAAAATCCAAAACTTCACATGTACATAAAGAGTCTGTACCTGAAGACATCTATATGTTTATATTCAGTTATACACCTTGCGCCAATCAATATCATTTTTTACATTTTGACGTACTGCACGGTGCCCTTTTAACGAATCTGATTGAAAATTGGCTAGAAAAGACTCAAGACATTGATCTTACTCTATCCCTATTTTTGTGACTTTCCTTCGAAGGGCGTGGCTATTACGGTGCCGCAGAGTCTGATTATTCTCCGTGGCAACAAAAGTTCCTGCAAAATGATTCAGATGATCCATCTTCTCGAAATTTTTCACATTTGAGGATATTCAGGCCCTGAAGACGGCTGCCAACTTATTTTTGATCGCAGTGGTAGCGCCACCAACTGGTTAAAACAAATACAAATTATTTTCGTTGATTTTTTTCTCCGGGCAGGTTAACAAAATCTACCTTACATTTGCTCGGATGAGTGTTTAGGCCTTGAGGATGTCACAATACGAAAGTCTTTCGCCTTCTTCAGAGTGTCACATGATGGTGTCTTGTGGCCCGTCTTTATCAGCTGATGTTCCATGAGGGCGTGACTTACCTGTCACAAGAATGAAGGCAAGTCACGCCCCCCGCTGTCCGTTCACTCCGCCAAAATGCTGCTCCAGGTGGTAGAGAGGATGAAGGCTCCCTTGTCTCTGTTCATGGTTTTTATGCCTCGCTTGCAGATCTCAATGGCCTCTCTGATCCAGCGCTGTTGTTTGTTCTCTTCGGTGCGGATGACCCTGCCCTTCTCCCGGTCCATGATGTGGTTTTCCCTTTTGCAGTGGTCAGTGATTGCTGATTTGTAATGTTCATGTTGTGCTTGTTCTTTTACTGCTCTGATTTTTTCATTTTTTTGACAGGTAAGTCACACCCTCATGGAACATCAGCTGATAAAGACGGGTCTCAAGACACCATCATGCGACACTCTGAAGAAGGCAAAAGTCTCGCCGAAACATGTCAGGTAAAAAATTAACCTAAAACATAATTGTCTGCTTTTAATGAATCAGTCAAATATCAATAATAAGAAGACAAAATGAACCTAATACAAATAAATGAATGCTTAATAACTCCCCTGCACATGCTCCTAAAAATCCAAACCTTCACCTGTAAATAAAACGTCCCGACCTGAAGACATCTTAATGTTATTATTTTGTTATACACACAGCGCCGCCAAGTGGAATCAAAAATTTGTTTTTATTTAAATTTTCACGTACTGCACGGTGCCCTTTTGACGAATCCGACTGAAAATTAGTCAGAAAAGACTCAAGACAATGATCTTACTCTCTGCCGAATTTTGTGACGTTTTGGCAAAAGGCGTGGCTATTACGGTGCTGAAAAGTCCGATTGTACTCTGTGGCAACAAAAGCTCCGGCAACATGACTCAGATGATCCTATCTTCTCGAAGTTGTACACATTTGAGGATACTTCAGCCCTGAAGACATCTACCGACTTATTTTTCATCGTAGTAGTAGCGCCACCAACTGGTAAAAGCTAATACAAGTTATTTTCTTGGATGTTTTTCTCCGTGCAACTCAACAAGGTCGCCCTCATATATGCTCGGATGACTGTTTCGGCCATGAGGATGTCACAATACGAAATTAGTCCTTTTTCGTGAAAAGTTGTGGGAGTGGCATTGCACTGTTCGGCAATAAAACAACGCTGATTATGAGGTTCTAAATATGAACGACAACTCGTGAAACTTTACACACACATCAGGCCGAGCAAATTTATCAATATTTTATACGTTAGTTGTGCAGCTTTTTTGAAATGGCTCGCCATGGCCCTCGAGAAATGTTCAAAAAAGCAGCCCTGATTGAGTGTTTCACCTCGCTTTTTGTAAATTTTATGGAGTACAGTGAACCCTCGGTTATCGCGGTTTAATGGGGACCGAGACCACCCGCGAAAACTGAAAATCCGCGAAGTAGCGGCGCACCTTCAAAAATGCTTAAAAAAAATATACAATATATATAATAATATATATATATATATATATATATATATATATACGGGGAGAGAGAGAGTGAAATTCATTTTATAACAAAAAAACCAAATTATTATTAAAACGTATTATTTTTTTATTCCCCAGCCATTCTTTTTGTATTTATTTAATTACTCCGACTTTTACCTGCTGGTACGCCGTCCGGTGTGCCCTGTGAAATGAAAGGTGGCATTCTTTATTTATTTATTCATTCATAACTGACAGCCTCGCGCTCCGCTCGTGCCCGGGCGGAAGAGGTGCTCCAATTCGGCTTAACTGTGACACACGCCCGCCCTCCTCCCCCGGAACTTCCATTCGGTTAAACTTAGGGGCCGCTTGGCACCGCCCGTGCCCGGGGAAGGTGCTCCTCTTCGGCTTACTGTGACGCGAGCATGCCCTCCTCCTCAGGAGCTTCCATTCAGTTAAACTTAGGGGCCGCTTGGAACCGCCCGTGCCCGGGGAAGGTGCTCCTCTTCGGCTTACTGTGACGCGAGCATGCCCTCCTCCTCCGGAGCTTCCATTCGGTTAAACTTAGGGGCCGCTTGGAACCGCCCGTGCCCGGGGAAGGTGCTCCTCTTCGGCTTACTGTGACGCGAGCATGCCCTCCTCCTCCGGAGCTTCCATTCGGTTAAACTTAGGGGCCGCTTGGCACCGCCCGTGCCCGGGGAAGGTGCTCCTCTACGGCTTAACTGCCACGCACGCCGGCCGGAGCTCTGGTACGGTCCGAACCGCGCGAAACGTCGCCACCGATCGTGTCCGGGAGAACGTGCTCTTCTTCGTCCACTCTCCTCTTCGCCCACGCTCTTCTTCGGCGCACGCCGGCCGTCTAACCGCTCCAGCGCCCCGTCGTGCCGCTCGGCGAAACTACAATGCCCCCGAATATTTTTTAGACCCGCGAAGCACTGAACCCGCGAAAGGTGAACCGCGAAGTAGCGAGGGTTCACTGTATGTATAAGACCAAGACCTACAAAAAAGTCTCTTGGAGCAATGAGCTAGGTTTTACAGGAAGTCGGCCATTTTGAATTTACTTAAAAGGGGGCGGGTCACCACAATGGACTTTGTGTAGAAATTATTATTGGGGCCCGAGCAGCGACGGCGGCGAGGTCCCTATTGTTTTTGTAGAAATTATTATTAGGGCCTGAGCAGCGACCGCTACGAGGTCCCCATTGTTTTTGTGGAAATTATTATTATTTTTATTATTATTATTATTAGGGCCCGAGCAGTGACCGCTGCGAGGTCCCTATTGTTTTTCTAGAAATTGTGATTAGGGCCCGAGCTGCGACGGCTGCGAGGTCCCTATTGTTTTTGTAGAAAATATTATTACTTTTATTATTATTAATATTATTATTATTATTATTAGGGCCTGAGCAGCGACCGCTGCGAAGTCCCTATTGTTTTTGTAGAAATTATTATTATTATTATTTTTCCGATTGTTCGATCGCATTTTTGACCCCCGAAACATGCACAAAAACTCACCAAACTTGGCAGTCTCATCGGGCATGGCGAAAAATTTGATATTTTAACGTCTAATATGAACAGGAAGTGAGTTATGAATTTTTGAAAGTCCGACTTTTGCCCTTTTTTGCATGTTTACAGGGGTCATTCTTTTGCACCCTGATCCTAAAGGCTTCATCTGATTGCCTTAAAATTCTGTCTGTAGCATCTGAAGACCTGGGACAAACACTGGGGCTAAAATTTTTTGTTTCCGAAATACTATATGACGGGGGCGGGGCTTCAAAGTTTTCACTTAAGATTTCCTTCGCCGCAATGGACAAAATGCTTAATAACTCTCCTGCACATGCTGCTAAAAATCCAAAACTTCACATGTACATAAAGAGTCTGTACCTGAAGACATCTATATGTTTATATTCAGTTATACACCTTGCGCCAATCAATATCATTTTTTACATTTTGACGTACTGCACGGTGCCCTTTTAACGAATCTGATTGAAAATTGGCTAGAAAAGACTCAAGACATTGATCTTACTCTATCCCTATTTTTGTGACTTTCCTTCGAAGGGCGTGGCTATTACGGTGCCGCAGAGTCTGATTATTCTCCGTGGCAACAAAAGTTCCTGCAAAATGATTCAGATGATCCATCTTCTCGAAATTTTTCACATTTGAGGATATTCAGGCCCTGAAGACGGCTGCCAACTTATTTTTGATCGCAGTGGTAGCGCCACCAACTGGTTAAAACAAATACAAATTATTTTCGTTGATGTTTTTCTCCGGGCAGGTGAACAAAATCTACCTTATATTTGCTCGGATGAGTGTTTAGGCCTTGAGCATGTCACAATACGAAAGTCTTTCGCCTTCTTCAGAGTGTCACATGATGCTGTCTTGTGACCCGTCTTTATCAGCTGATGTTCCATGAGGGCGTGACTTACCTGTCACAAGAATGAAGGCAAGTCACGCCCCCCGCTGTCCGTTCACTCCGCCAAGATGCTGGTCCAGGTGGTAGAGAGGATGAAGGCTCCCTTGTCTCTGTTCATGGTTTTTATGCCTCGCTTGCAGATCTCAATGGCCTCTCTGATCCAGCGCTGTTGTTTGTTCTCTTCTGTGCGGATGACCCTGCCCTTCTCCCGGTCCATGATGTGGTTTTCCCTTTTGCAGTGGTCAGTGATTGCTGATTTGTAATGTTCATGTTGTGCTTGTTCTTTTACTGCTCTGATTTTTTTCATTTTTTTGACAGGTAAGTCACACCCTCATGGAACATCAGCTCAAGACACCATCATGCGACACTCTGAAGAAGGCGAAAGACTCGCCGAAACATGTCAGGTAAAAAATTAACCTAAAACATAATTGTCTGCTTTTAATGAATCAGTCAAATATCAATAATAAGAAGACAAAATGAACCTAATACAAATAAATGAATGCTAAATAACTCCCCTGCACATGCTCCTAAAAATCCAAACCTTCACCTGTAAATAAAACGTCCCGACCTGAAGACATCGTAATGTTATTATTTTGTTATACACACAGTGCCGCCAAGTGGAATCAAAAATTTGTTTTTATTTTAATTTTCACGTACTGCACGGTGCCCTTTTGACGAATCCGACTGAAAATTAGTCAGAAAAGACTCAAGACAATGATCTTACTCTCTGCCGAATTTTGTGACGTTTTGGCAAAAGGCGTGGCTATTAAGGTGCTGAAAAGTCCGATTGTACTCTGTGGCAACAAAAGCTCCGGCAACATGACTCAGATGATCCTATCTTCTCGAAGTTGTACACATTTGAGGATACTTCAGCCCTGAAGACATCTACCAACTTATTTTACATCGTAGTAGTAGTGCCACCAACTGGTAAAAGCTAATACAAGTTATTTTCTTGGATGTTTTTCTCCGTGCAACTCAACAAGGTCGCCCTCATATATGCTCGGATGACTGTTTCGGCCATGAGGATGTCACAATACGAAATTCGTCCTTTTTCGTGAAAAGTTGTGGGAGTGGCATTGCACTGTTCGGCAATAAAACAAAGCTGATTATGAGGTTCTAAATATGAACGACAACTCGTAAAACTTTACACACACATCAGGCCGAGCAAATTTATCAATATTTTATACGTTAGTTGTGCAGCTTTTTTGAAATGGCTCGCCATGGCCCTCGAGAAATGTTAAAAAAAGCAGCTCTGGTTGAGTGTTTCACCTCGCTTTTTGTAAATTTTATGGAGTACAGTGAACCCTCGGTTATCGCGGTTAACGGGGACCGAGACCACCCGCGAAAACTGAAAATCCGCGAAGTAGCGGCGCACCTTCAAAAATGCTTAAAAAAAATAAACAATATATATAATAAATATATATATATATATATATATATATATATATATATATATATATATATATATATATATATATATATATATATACGGGGAGAGAGAGAGTGAAATTCATGTTATAACAAAAAAACCAAATTATTATTAAAACGTATTATTTTTTTCTTCCCCAGCCATTCTTTTAGTATTTATTTAATTACTCCGACTTTTACCTGCTGGTACGCCGTCCGGTGTGCCCTGTGAAATGAAAGGTGGCATTCTTTATTTATTTATTCATTTATTCATTCATAACTGACAGCCTCGCGCTCCGCTCGTGCCCGGGCAGAAGAGGTGCTCCAATTTGGCTTAACTGTGACACACGCCCGCCCTCCTCCCCCGGAGCTTCCATTCGGTTAAACTTAGGGGCCGCTTGGCACCGCCCGTGCCCGGGGAAGGTGCTCCTCTTCGGCTTACTGTGACGCGAGCATGCCCTCCTCCTCCGGAGCTTCCATTCGGTTAAACTTAGGGGCCGCTTGGAACCGCCCGTGCCCGGGGAAGGTGCTCCTCTACGGCTTAACTGCCACGCACGCCGGCCGGAGCTCTGGTACGGTCCGAACCGCGCGAAACGTCGCCACCGATCGTGTCCGGGGGAACGTGCTCTTCTTCGTCCACTCTCCTCTTCGCCCACGCTCTTCTTCGGCGCACGCCGGCCGTCTAACCGCTCCAGCGCCCCGTCGTGCCGCTCGGCGAAACTACAATGCCCCCGAATATTTTTTAGACCCGCGAAGCACTGAACCCGCGAAAGGTGAACCGCGAAGTAGCGAGGGTTCACTGTATGTATAAGACCAAGACCTACAAAAAAGTCTCTTGGAGCAATGAGCTAGGTTTTACAGGAAGTCGGCCATTTTGAATTTACTTAAAAGGGGGCGGGTCACCACAATGGACTTTGTGTAGAAATTATTATTGGGGCCCGAGCAGCGACCGCGGCGAGGTCCCTATTGTTTTTGTAGAAAACATTATTACTTTTATTGTTATTATTATTATTATTATTAGGGCCTGAGCAGCGACCGCTGCGAAGTCCCTATTGTTTTTGTAGAAATTATTATTATTATTATTTTTCCGATTGTTCGATCGCATTTTTGACCCCCGAAACATGCACAAAAACTCACCAAACTTGGCAGTCTCATCGGGCATGGCGAAAAATTTGATATTTTAACGTCTAATATGAACAGGAAGTGAGTTATGAATTTTTGAAAGTCCGACTTTTGCCCTTTTTTGCATGTTTACAGGGGTCATTCTTTTGCACCCTGTTCCTAAAGGCTTCATCTGATTGCCTTAAAATTCTGTCTGTAGCATCTGAAGACCTGGCACAAACACTGGGGCTAAAATTTTTTGTTTCCGAAATACTATATGACGGGGGCGGGGCATCAAAGTTTTCACTTAAGATTTCCTTCGCCGCAATGGACAAAATGCTTAATAACTCTCCTGCACATGCTGCTAAAAATCCAAAACTTCACATGTACATAAAGAGTCTGTACCTGAAGACATCTATATGTTTATATTCAGTTATACACCTTGCGCCAATCAATATCATTTTTTACATTTTGACGTACTGCACGGTGCCCTTTTAACGAATCTGATTGAAAATTGGCTAGAAAAGACTCAAGACATTGATCTTACTCTTTCCCTATTTTTGTGACTTTCCTTCGAAGGGCGTGGCTATTACGGTGCCGCAGAGTCTGATTATTCTCCGTGGCAACAAAAGTTCCTGCAAAATGATTCAGATGATCCATCTTCTCGAAATTTTTCACATTTGAGGATATTCAGGCCCTGAAGACGGCTGCCAACTTATTTTTGATCGCAGTGGTAGCGCCACCAACTGGTTAAAACAAATACAAATTATTTTCGTTGATTTTTTTCTCCGGGCAGGTTAACAAAATCTACCTTACATTTGCTCGGATGAGTGTTTAGGCCTTGAGGATGTCACAATACGAAAGTCTTTCGCCTTCTTCAGAGTGTCACATGATGGTGTCTTGTGGCCCGTCTTTATCAGCTGATGTTCCATGAGGGCGTGACTTACCTGTCACAAGAATGAAGGCAAGTCACGCCCCCCGCTGTCCGTTCACTCCGCCAAAATGCTGCTCCAGGTGGTAGAGAGGATGAAGGCTCCCATGTCTCTGTTCATGGTTTTTATGCCTCGCTTGCAGATCTCAATGGCCTCTCTGATCCAGCGCTGTTGTTTGTTCTCTTCGGTGCGGATGACCCTGCCCTTCTCCCGGTCCATGATGTGGTTTTCCCTTTTGCAGTGGTCAGTGATTGCTGATTTGTAATGTTCATGTTGTGCTTGTTCTTTTACTGCTCTGATTTTTCATTTTTTTGACAGGTAAGTCACACCCTCATGGAACATCAGCTGATAAAGACGGGTCTCAAGACACCATCATGCGACACTCTGAAGAAGGCGAAAGACTCGCCGAAACATGTCAGGTAAAAAATTAACCTAAAACATAATTGTCTGCTTTTAATGAATCAGTCAAATATCAATAATAAGAAGACAAAATGAACCTAATACAAATAAATGAATGCTTAATAACTCCCCTGCACATGCTCCTAAAAATCCAAACCTTCACCTGTAAATAAAACGTCCCGACCTGAAGACATCTTAATGTTATTATTTTGTTATACACACAGTGCCGCCAAGTGGAATCAAAAATTTGTTTTTATTTTAATTTTCACGTACTGCACGGTGCCCTTTTGACGAATCCGACTGAAAATTAGTCAGAAAAGACTCAAGACAATGATCTTACTCTCTGCCGAATTTTGTGACGTTTTGGCAAAAGGCGTGGCTATTAAGGTGCTGAAAAGTCCGATTGTACTTTGTGGCAACAAAAGCTCCGGCAACATGACTCAGATGATCCTATCTTCTCGAAGTTGTACACATTTGAGGATACTTCAGCCCTGAAGACATCTACCAACTTATTTTACATCGTAGTAGTAGCGCCACCAACTGGTAAAAGCTAATACAAGTTATTTTCTTGGATGTTTTTCTCCGTGCAACTCAACAAGGTCGCCCTCATATATGCTCGGATGACTGTTTCGGCCATGAGGATGTCACAATACGAAATTCGTGATTTTTCGTGAAAAGTTGTGGGAGTGGCATTGCACTGTTCGGCAATAAAACAAAGCTGATTATGAGGTTCTAAATATGAACGACAACTCGTAAAACTTTACACACACATCAGGCCGAGCAAATTCATCAATATTTTATAAGTTAGTTGTGCAGCTTTTTTGAAATGGCTCGCCATGGCCCTCGAGAAATGTTAAAAAAAAGCAGCTCTGGTTGAGTGTTTCACCTCGCTTTTTGTAAATTTTATGGAGTACAGTGAACCCTCGGTTATCGCGGTTAATGGGGACCGAGACCACCCGCGAAAACTGAAAATCCGCGAAGTAGCGGCGCACCTTCAAAAATGCTTAAAAAAAATATACAATATATATCATAAATATATATATATATATATATATATATATATATATATATATATATATATATACGGGGAGAGAGAGAGTGAAATTCATTTTATAACAAAAAAACCAAATTATTATTAAAACGTATTATTTTTTTATTCCCCAGCCATTCTTTTTGTATTTATTTAATTACTCCGACTTTTACCTGCTGGTACGCCGTCCGGTGTGCCCTGTGAAATGAAAGGTGGCATTCTTTATTTATTTATTCATTTATTCATTCATAACTGACAGCCTCGCGCTCCGCTCGTGCCCGGGCGGAAGAGGTGCTCCAATTCGGCTTAACTGTGACACACGCCCGCCCTCCTCCCCCGGAACTTCCATTCGGTTAAACTTAGGGGCCGCTTGGCACCGCCCGTGCCCGGGGAAGGTGCTCCTCTTCGGCTTACTGTGACGCGAGCATGCCCTCCTCCTCCGGAGCTTCCATTCGGTTAAACTTAGGGGCCGCTTGGCACCGCCCGTGCCCGGGGAAGGTGCTCCTCTACGGCTTAACTGCCACGCACGCCGGCCGGAGCTCTGGTACGGTCCGAACCGCGCGAAACGTCGCCACCGATCGTGTCCGGGAGAACGTGCTCTTCTTCGTCCACTCTCCTCTTCGCCCACGCTCTTCTTCGGCGCACGCCGGCCGTCTAACCGCTCCAGCGCCCCGTCGTGCCGCTCGGCGAAACTACAATGCCCCCGAATATTTTTTAGACCCGCGAAGCACTGAACCCGCGAAAGGTGAACCGCGAAGTAGCGAGGGTTCACTGTATGTATAAGACCAAGACCTACAAAAAAGTCTCTTGGAGCAATGAGCTAGGTTTTACAGGAAGTCGGCCATTTTGAATTTACTTAAAAGGGGGCGGGTCACCACAATGGACTTTGTGTAGAAATTATTATTGGGGCCCGAGCAGCGACCGCGGCGAGGTCCCTATTGTTTTTGTAGAAAACATTATTACTTTTATTATTATTATTATTATTATTATTAGGGCCTGAGCAGCGACCGCTGCGAAGTCCCTATTGTTTTTGTAGAAATTATTATTATTATTATTTTTCCGATTGTTCGATCGCATTTTTGACCCCCGAAACATGCACAAAAACTCACCAAACTTGGCAGTCTCATCGGGCATGGCGAAAAATTTGATATTTTAACGTCTAATATGAACAGGAAGTGAGTTATGAATTTTTGAAAGTCCGACTTTTGCCCTTTTTTGCATGTTTACAGGGGTCATTCTTTTGCACCCTGATCCTAAAGGCTTCATCTGATTGCCTTAAAATTCTGTCTGTAGCATCTGAAGACCTGGGACAAACACTGGGGCTAAAATTTTTTGTTTCCGAAATACTACATGACGGGGGCGGGGCTTCAAAGTTTTCACTTAAGATTTCCTTCGCCGCAATGGACAAAATGCTTAATAACTCTCCTGCACATGCTGCTAAAAATCCAAAACTTCACATGTACATAAAGAGTCTGTACCTGAAGACATCTATATGTTTATATTCAGTTATACACCTTGCGCCAATCAATATCATTTTTTACATTTTGACGTACTGCATGGTGCCCTTTTAACGAATCCGATTGAAAATTGGCTAGAAAAGACTCAAGACATTGATCTTACTCTATCCCTATTTTTATGACTTTCCTTCAAAGGGCGTGGCTATTACGGTGCCGCAGAGTCTGATTATTCTCCGTGGCAACAAAAGTTCCTGCAAAATGATTCAGATGATCCATCTTCTGGAAATCTTTCACATTTGAGGATATTCAGGCCCTGAAGACGGCTGCCAACTTATTTTTGATCGCAGTGGTAGCGCCACCAACTGGTTAAAACAAATACAAATTATTTTCGTTGATGTTTTTCTCCGGGCAGGTGAACAAAATCTACCTTATATTTGCTCGGATGAGTGTTTAGGCCTTGAGCATGTCACAATACAAAAGTCTTTCGCCTTCTTCAGAGTGTCACATGATGCTGTCTTGTGACCCGTCTTTATCAGCTGATGTTCCATGAGGGCGTGACTTACCTGTCACAAGAATGAAGGCAAGTCACGCCCCCCGCTGTCCGTTCACTCCGCCAAGATGCTGGTCCAGGTGGTAGAGAGGATGAAGGCTCCCTTGTCTCTGTTCATGGTTTTTATGCCTCGCTTGCAGATCTCAATGGCCTCTCTGATCCAGCGCTGTTGTTTGTTCTCTTCTGTGCGGATGACCCTGCCCTTCTCCCGGTCCATGATGTGGTTTTCCCTTTTGCAGTGGTCAGTGATTGCTGATTTGTAATGTTCATGTTGTGTTTGTTCTTTTACTGCTCTGATTTTTTCATTTTTTTGACAGGTAAGTCACACCCTCATGGAACATCAGCTGATAAAGACGGGTCTCAAGACACCATCATGCGACACTCTGAAGAAGGCGAAAGACTCGCCGAAACATGTCAGGTAAAAAATTAACCTAAAACATAATTGTCTGCTTTTAATGAATCAGTCAAATATCAATAATAAGAAGACAAAATGAACCTAATACAAATAAATGAATGCTTAATAACTCCCCTGCACATGCTCCTAAAAATCCAAACCTTCACCTGTAAATAAAACGTCCCGACCTGAAGACATCTTAATGTTATTATTTTGTTATACACACAGTGCCGCCAAGTGGAATCAAAAATTTTTTTTAATTTTAATTTTCACGTACTGCACGGTGCCCTTTTGACGAATCCGACTGAAAATTAGTCAGAAAAGACTCAAGACAATGATCTTACTCTCTGCCGAATTTTGTGACGTTTTTGCAAAAGGCGTGGCTATTAAGGTGCTGAAAAGTCCGATTGTACTCTGTGGCAACAAAAGCTCCGGCAACATGACTCAGATGATCCTATCTTCTCGAAGTTGTACACATTTGAGGATACTTCAGCCCTGAAGACATCTACCAACTTATTTTACATCGTAGTAGTAGCGCCACCAACTGGTAAAAGCTAATACAAGTTATTTTCTTGGATGTTTTTCTCCGTGCAACTCAACAAGGTCGCCCTCATATATGCTCGGATGACTGTTTCGGCCATGAGGATGTCACAATACGAAATTAGTCCTTTTTCGTGAAAAGTTGTGGGAGTGGCATTGCACTGTTCGGCAATAAAACAACGCTGATTATGAGGTTCTAAATATGAACGACAACTCGTGAAACTTTACACACACATGAGGCCGAGCAAATTTATCAATATTTTATACGTTAGTTGTGCAGCTTTTTTGAAATGGCTCGCCATGGCCCTCGAGAAATGTTAAAAAAAAGCAGCTCTGGTTGAGTGTTTCACCTCGCTTTTTGTAAATTTTATGGAGTACAGTGAACCCTCGGTTATCGCGGTTAATGGGGACCGAGACCACCCGCGAAAACTGAAAATCCGCGAAGTAGCGGCGCACCTTCAAAAATGCTTAAAAAAAATATACAATATATATAATAAATATATAAATATATATATATATATATATATATATATATATATATATATATATATATATACGGGGAGAGAGAGAGTGAAATTCATGTTATAACAAAAAAACCAAATTATTATTAAAACGTATTATTTTTTTATTCCCCAGCCATTCTTTTTGTATTTATTTAATTACTCCGACTTTTACCTGCTGGTACGCCGTCCGGTGTGCCCTGTGAAATGAAAGGTGGCATTCTTTATTTATTTATTCATTTATTCATTCATAACTGACAGCCTCGCGCTCCGCTCGTGCCCGGGCAGAAGAGGTGCTCCAATTTGGCTTAACTGTGACACACGCCCGTCCTCCTCCCCCGGAGCTTCCATTCGGTTAAACTTAGGGGCCGCTTGGCACCGCCCGTGCCCGGGGAAGGTGCTCCTCTTCGGCTTACTGTGACGCGAGCATGCCCTCCTCCTCCGGAGCTTCCATTCGGTTAAACTTAGGGGCCGCTTGGAACCGCCCGTGCCCGGGGAAGGTGCTCCTCTTCGGCTTACTGTGACGCGAGCATGCCCTCCTCCTCCGGAGCTTCCATTCGGTTAAACTTAGGGGCCGCTTGGAACCGCCCGTGCCCGGGGAAGGTGCTCCTCTTCGGCTTACTGTGACGCGAGCATGCCCTCCTCCTCCGGAGCTTCCATTCGGTTAAACTTAGGGGCCGCTTGGCACCGCCCGTGCCCGGGGAAGGTGCTCCTCTACGGCTTAACTGCCACGCACGCTGGCCGGAGCTCTGGTACGGTCCGAACCGCGCGAAACGTCGCCACCGATCGTGTCCGGGGGAACGTGCTCTTCTTCGTCCACTCTCCTCTTCGCCCAC
This sequence comes from Idiotropiscis lumnitzeri, assembly GCF_059441095.1. Taxonomy (NCBI): domain Eukaryota; kingdom Metazoa; phylum Chordata; class Actinopteri; order Syngnathiformes; family Syngnathidae; genus Idiotropiscis; species Idiotropiscis lumnitzeri. The sequence continues at coordinate 564,021 of NW_028283608.1, forward strand.
GCTCTTCTTCGGCGCACGCCGGCCGTCTAACCGCTCCAGCGCCCCGTCGTGCCGCTCGGCGAAACTACAATGCCCCCGAATATTTTTTAGACCCGCGAAGCACTGAACCCGCGAAAGGTGAACCGCGAAGTAGCGAGGGTTCACTGTATGTATAAGACCAAGACCTACAAAAAAGTCTCTTGGAGCAATGAGCTAGGTTTTACAGGAAGTCGGCCATTTTGAATTTACTTAAAAGGGGGCGGGTCACCACAATGGACTTTGTGTAGAAATTATTATTGGGGCCCGAGCAGCGACCGCGGCGAGGTCCCTATTGTTTTTGTAGAAAATATTATTACTTTTATTATTATTATTATTATTATTATTAGGGCCTGAGCAGCGACCGCTGCGAAGTCCCTATTGTTTTTGTAGAAATTATTATTATTATTATTTTTCGGATTGTTCGATCGCATTTTTGACCCCCGAAACATGCACAAAAACTCACCAAACTTGGCAGTCTCATCGGGCATGGCGAAAAATTTGATATTTTAACGTCTAATATGAACAAGAAGTGAGTTATGAATTTTTGAAAGTCCGACTTTTGCCCTTTTTTGCATGTTTACAGGGGTCATTCTTTTGCACCCTGATCCTAAAGGCTTCATCTGATTGCCTTAAAATTCTGTCTGTAGCATCTGAAGACCTGGGACAAACACTGGGGCTAAAATTTTTTGTTTCCGAAATACTATATGACGGGGGCGGGGCATCAAAGTTTTCACTTAAGATTTCCTTCGCCGCAATGGACAAAATGCTTAATAACTCTCCTGCACATGCTGCTAAAAATCCAAAACTTCACATGTACATAAAGAGTCTGTACCTGAAGACATCTATATGTTTATATTCAGTTATACACCTTGCGCCAATCAATATCATTTTTTACATTTTGACGTACTGCACGGTGCCCTTTTAACGAATCTGATTGAAAATTGGCTAGAAAAGACTCAAGACATTGATCTTACTCTATCCCTATTTTTGTGACTTTCCTTCGAAGGGCGTGGCTATTACGGTGCCGCAGAGTCTGATTATTCTCCGTGGCAACAAAAGTTCCTGCAAAATGATTCAGATGATCCATCTTCTCGAAATTTTTCACATTTGAGGATATTCAGGCCCTGAAGACGGCTGCCAACTTATTTTTGATCGCAGTGGTAGCGCCACCAACTGGTTAAAACAAATACAAATTATTTTCGTTGATTTTTTTCTCCGGGCAGGTTAACAAAATCTACCTTACATTTGCTCGGATGAGTGTTTAGGCCTTGAGGATGTCACAATACGAAAGTCTTTCGCCTTCTTCAGAGTGTCACATGATGGTGTCTTGTGGCCCGTCTTTATCAGCTGATGTTCCATGAGGGCGTGACTTACCTGTCACAAGAATGAAGGCAAGTCACGCCCCCCGCTGTCCGTTCACTCCGCCAAAATGCTGCTCCAGGTGGTAGAGAGGATGAAGGCTCCCTTGTCTCTGTTCATGGTTTTTATGCCTCGCTTGCAGATCTCAATGGCCTCTCTGATCCAGCGCTGTTGTTTGTTCTCTTCGGTGCGGATGACCCTGCCCTTCTCCCGGTCCATGATGTGGTTTTCCCTTTTGCAGTGGTCAGTGATTGCTGATTTGTAATGTTCATGTTGTGCTTGTTCTTTTACTGCTCTGATTTTTTCATTTTTTTGACAGGTAAGTCACACCCTCATGGAACATCAGCTGATAAAGACGGGTCTCAAGACACCATCATGCGACACTCTGAAGAAGGCAAAAGTCTCGCCGAAACATGTCAGGTAAAAAATTAACCTAAAACATAATTGTCTGCTTTTAATGAATCAGTCAAATATCAATAATAAGAAGACAAAATGAACCTAATACAAATAAATGAATGCTTAATAACTCCCCTGCACATGCTCCTAAAAATCCAAACCTTCACCTGTAAATAAAACGTCCCGACCTGAAGACATCTTAATGTTATTATTTTGTTATACACACAGCGCCGCCAAGTGGAATCAAAAATTTGTTTTTATTTAAATTTTCACGTACTGCACGGTGCCCTTTTGACGAATCCGACTGAAAATTAGTCAGAAAAGACTCAAGACAATGATCTTACTCTCTGCCGAATTTTGTGACGTTTTGGCAAAAGGCGTGGCTATTACGGTGCTGAAAAGTCCGATTGTACTCTGTGGCAACAAAAGCTCCGGCAACATGACTCAGATGATCCTATCTTCTCGAAGTTGTACACATTTGAGGATACTTCAGCCCTGAAGACATCTACCGACTTATTTTTCATCGTAGTAGTAGCGCCACCAACTGGTAAAAGCTAATACAAGTTATTTTCTTGGATGTTTTTCTCCGTGCAACTCAACAAGGTCGCCCTCATATATGCTCGGATGACTGTTTCGGCCATGAGGATGTCACAATACGAAATTAGTCCTTTTTCGTGAAAAGTTGTGGGAGTGGCATTGCACTGTTCGGCAATAAAACAACGCTGATTATGAGGTTCTAAATATGAACGACAACTCGTGAAACTTTACACACACATCAGGCCGAGCAAATTTATCAATATTTTATACGTTAGTTGTGCAGCTTTTTTGAAATGGCTCGCCATGGCCCTCGAGAAATGTTCAAAAAAGCAGCCCTGATTGAGTGTTTCACCTCGCTTTTTGTAAATTTTATGGAGTACAGTGAACCCTCGGTTATCGCGGTTTAATGGGGACCGAGACCACCCGCGAAAACTGAAAATCCGCGAAGTAGCGGCGCACCTTCAAAAATGCTTAAAAAAAATATACAATATATATAATAAATATATATATATATATATATATATATATATATACGGGGAGAGAGAGAGTGAAATTCATTTTATAACAAAAAAACCAAATTATTATTAAAACGTATTATTTTTTTATTCCCCAGCCATTCTTTTTGTATTTATTTAATTACTCCGACTTTTACCTGCTGGTACGCCGTCCGGTGTGCCCTGTGAAATGAAAGGTGGCATTCTTTATTTATTTATTCATTCATAACTGACAGCCTCGCGCTCCGCTCGTGCCCGGGCGGAAGAGGTGCTCCAATTCGGCTTAACTGTGACACACGCCCGCCCTCCTCCCCCGGAACTTCCATTCGGTTAAACTTAGGGGCCGCTTGGCACCGCCCGTGCCCGGGGAAGGTGCTCCTCTTCGGCTTACTGTGACGCGAGCATGCCCTCCTCCTCAGGAGCTTCCATTCAGTTAAACTTAGGGGCCGCTTGGAACCGCCCGTGCCCGGGGAAGGTGCTCCTCTTCGGCTTACTGTGACGCGAGCATGCCCTCCTCCTCCGGAGCTTCCATTCGGTTAAACTTAGGGGCCGCTTGGAACCGCCCGTGCCCGGGGAAGGTGCTCCTCTTCGGCTTACTGTGACGCGAGCATGCCCTCCTCCTCCGGAGCTTCCATTCGGTTAAACTTAGGGGCCGCTTGGCACCGCCCGTGCCCGGGGAAGGTGCTCCTCTACGGCTTAACTGCCACGCACGCCGGCCGGAGCTCTGGTACGGTCCGAACCGCGCGAAACGTCGCCACCGATCGTGTCCGGGAGAACGTGCTCTTCTTCGTCCACTCTCCTCTTCGCCCACGCTCTTCTTCGGCGCACGCCGGCCGTCTAACCGCTCCAGCGCCCCGTCGTGCCGCTCGGCGAAACTACAATGCCCCCGAATATTTTTTAGACCCGCGAAGCACTGAACCCGCGAAAGGTGAACCGCGAAGTAGCGAGGGTTCACTGTATGTATAAGACCAAGACCTACAAAAAAGTCTCTTGGAGCAATGAGCTAGGTTTTACAGGAAGTCGGCCATTTTGAATTTACTTAAAAGGGGGCGGGTCACCACAATGGACTTTGTGTAGAAATTATTATTGGGGCCCGAGCAGCGACGGCGGCGAGGTCCCTATTGTTTTTGTAGAAATTATTATTAGGGCCTGAGCAGCGACCGCTACGAGGTCCCCATTGTTTTTGTGGAAATTATTATTATTTTTATTATTATTATTATTAGGGCCCGAGCAGTGACCGCTGCGAGGTCCCTATTGTTTTTCTAGAAATTGTGATTAGGGCCCGAGCTGCGACGGCTGCGAGGTCCCTATTGTTTTTGTAGAAAATATTATTACTTTTATTATTATTAATATTATTATTATTATTATTAGGGCCTGAGCAGCGACCGCTGCGAAGTCCCTATTGTTTTTGTAGAAATTATTATTATTATTATTTTTCCGATTGTTCGATCGCATTTTTGACCCCCGAAACATGCACAAAAACTCACCAAACTTGGCAGTCTCATCGGGCATGGCGAAAAATTTGATATTTTAACGTCTAATATGAACAGGAAGTGAGTTATGAATTTTTGAAAGTCCGACTTTTGCCCTTTTTTGCATGTTTACAGGGGTCATTCTTTTGCACCCTGATCCTAAAGGCTTCATCTGATTGCCTTAAAATTCTGTCTGTAGCATCTGAAGACCTGGGACAAACACTGGGGCTAAAATTTTTTGTTTCCGAAATACTATATGACGGGGGCGGGGCTTCAAAGTTTTCACTTAAGATTTCCTTCGCCGCAATGGACAAAATGCTTAATAACTCTCCTGCACATGCTGCTAAAAATCCAAAACTTCACATGTACATAAAGAGTCTGTACCTGAAGACATCTATATGTTTATATTCAGTTATACACCTTGCGCCAATCAATATCATTTTTTACATTTTGACGTACTGCACGGTGCCCTTTTAACGAATCTGATTGAAAATTGGCTAGAAAAGACTCAAGACATTGATCTTACTCTATCCCTATTTTTGTGACTTTCCTTCGAAGGGCGTGGCTATTACGGTGCCGCAGAGTCTGATTATTCTCCGTGGCAACAAAAGTTCCTGCAAAATGATTCAGATGATCCATCTTCTCGAAATTTTTCACATTTGAGGATATTCAGGCCCTGAAGACGGCTGCCAACTTATTTTTGATCGCAGTGGTAGCGCCACCAACTGGTTAAAACAAATACAAATTATTTTCGTTGATGTTTTTCTCCGGGCAGGTGAACAAAATCTACCTTATATTTGCTCGGATGAGTGTTTAGGCCTTGAGCATGTCACAATACGAAAGTCTTTCGCCTTCTTCAGAGTGTCACATGATGCTGTCTTGTGACCCGTCTTTATCAGCTGATGTTCCATGAGGGCGTGACTTACCTGTCACAAGAATGAAGGCAAGTCACGCCCCCCGCTGTCCGTTCACTCCGCCAAGATGCTGGTCCAGGTGGTAGAGAGGATGAAGGCTCCCTTGTCTCTGTTCATGGTTTTTATGCCTCGCTTGCAGATCTCAATGGCCTCTCTGATCCAGCGCTGTTGTTTGTTCTCTTCTGTGCGGATGACCCTGCCCTTCTCCCGGTCCATGATGTGGTTTTCCCTTTTGCAGTGGTCAGTGATTGCTGATTTGTAATGTTCATGTTGTGCTTGTTCTTTTACTGCTCTGATTTTTTTCATTTTTTTGACAGGTAAGTCACACCCTCATGGAACATCAGCTCAAGACACCATCATGCGACACTCTGAAGAAGGCGAAAGACTCGCCGAAACATGTCAGGTAAAAAATTAACCTAAAACATAATTGTCTGCTTTTAATGAATCAGTCAAATATCAATAATAAGAAGACAAAATGAACCTAATACAAATAAATGAATGCTAAATAACTCCCCTGCACATGCTCCTAAAAATCCAAACCTTCACCTGTAAATAAAACGTCCCGACCTGAAGACATCGTAATGTTATTATTTTGTTATACACACAGTGCCGCCAAGTGGAATCAAAAATTTGTTTTTATTTTAATTTTCACGTACTGCACGGTGCCCTTTTGACGAATCCGACTGAAAATTAGTCAGAAAAGACTCAAGACAATGATCTTACTCTCTGCCGAATTTTGTGACGTTTTGGCAAAAGGCGTGGCTATTAAGGTGCTGAAAAGTCCGATTGTACTCTGTGGCAACAAAAGCTCCGGCAACATGACTCAGATGATCCTATCTTCTCGAAGTTGTACACATTTGAGGATACTTCAGCCCTGAAGACATCTACCAACTTATTTTACATCGTAGTAGTAGTGCCACCAACTGGTAAAAGCTAATACAAGTTATTTTCTTGGATGTTTTTCTCCGTGCAACTCAACAAGGTCGCCCTCATATATGCTCGGATGACTGTTTCGGCCATGAGGATGTCACAATACGAAATTCGTCCTTTTTCGTGAAAAGTTGTGGGAGTGGCATTGCACTGTTCGGCAATAAAACAAAGCTGATTATGAGGTTCTAAATATGAACGACAACTCGTAAAACTTTACACACACATCAGGCCGAGCAAATTTATCAATATTTTATACGTTAGTTGTGCAGCTTTTTTGAAATGGCTCGCCATGGCCCTCGAGAAATGTTAAAAAAAGCAGCTCTGGTTGAGTGTTTCACCTCGCTTTTTGTAAATTTTATGGAGTACAGTGAACCCTCGGTTATCGCGGTTAACGGGGACCGAGACCACCCGCGAAAACTGAAAATCCGCGAAGTAGCGGCGCACCTTCAAAAATGCTTAAAAAAAATAAACAATATATATAATAATATATATATATATATATATATATATATATATATATATATATATATATATATATATATATATATATACGGGGAGAGAGAGAGTGAAATTCATGTTATAACAAAAAAACCAAATTATTATTAAAACGTATTATTTTTTTCTTCCCCAGCCATTCTTTTAGTATTTATTTAATTACTCCGACTTTTACCTGCTGGTACGCCGTCCGGTGTGCCCTGTGAAATGAAAGGTGGCATTCTTTATTTATTTATTCATTTATTCATTCATAACTGACAGCCTCGCGCTCCGCTCGTGCCCGGGCAGAAGAGGTGCTCCAATTTGGCTTAACTGTGACACACGCCCGCCCTCCTCCCCCGGAGCTTCCATTCGGTTAAACTTAGGGGCCGCTTGGCACCGCCCGTGCCCGGGGAAGGTGCTCCTCTTCGGCTTACTGTGACGCGAGCATGCCCTCCTCCTCCGGAGCTTCCATTCGGTTAAACTTAGGGGCCGCTTGGAACCGCCCGTGCCCGGGGAAGGTGCTCCTCTACGGCTTAACTGCCACGCACGCCGGCCGGAGCTCTGGTACGGTCCGAACCGCGCGAAACGTCGCCACCGATCGTGTCCGGGGGAACGTGCTCTTCTTCGTCCACTCTCCTCTTCGCCCACGCTCTTCTTCGGCGCACGCCGGCCGTCTAACCGCTCCAGCGCCCCGTCGTGCCGCTCGGCGAAACTACAATGCCCCCGAATATTTTTTAGACCCGCGAAGCACTGAACCCGCGAAAGGTGAACCGCGAAGTAGCGAGGGTTCACTGTATGTATAAGACCAAGACCTACAAAAAAGTCTCTTGGAGCAATGAGCTAGGTTTTACAGGAAGTCGGCCATTTTGAATTTACTTAAAAGGGGGCGGGTCACCACAATGGACTTTGTGTAGAAATTATTATTGGGGCCCGAGCAGCGACCGCGGCGAGGTCCCTATTGTTTTTGTAGAAAACATTATTACTTTTATTGTTATTATTATTATTATTATTAGGGCCTGAGCAGCGACCGCTGCGAAGTCCCTATTGTTTTTGTAGAAATTATTATTATTATTATTTTTCCGATTGTTCGATCGCATTTTTGACCCCCGAAACATGCACAAAAACTCGCCAAACTTGGCAGTCTCATCGGGCATGGCGAAAAATTTGATATTTTAACGTCTAATATGAACAGGAAGTGAGTTATGAATTTTTGAAAGTCCGACTTTTGCCCTTTTTTGCATGTTTACAGGGGTCATTCTTTTGCACCCTGTTCCTAAAGGCTTCATCTGATTGCCTTAAAATTCTGTCTGTAGCATCTGAAGACCTGGCACAAACACTGGGGCTAAAATTTTTTGTTTCCGAAATACTATATGACGGGGTCGGGGCATCAAAGTTTTCACTTAAGATTTCCTTCGCCGCAATGGACAAAATGCTTAATAACTCTCCTGCACATGCTGCTAAAAATCCAAAACTTCACATGTACATAAAGAGTCTGTACCTGAAGACATCTATATGTTTATATTCAGTTATACACCTTGCGCCAATCAATATCATTTTTTACATTTTGACGTACTGCACGGTGCCCTTTTAACGAATCTGATTGAAAATTGGCTAGAAAAGACTCAAGACATTGATCTTACTCTTTCCCTATTTTTGTGACTTTCCTTCGAAGGGCGTGGCTATTACGGTGCCGCAGAGTCTGATTATTCTCCGTGGCAACAAAAGTTCCTGCAAAATGATTCAGATGATCCATCTTCTCGAAATTTTTCACATTTGAGGATATTCAGGCCCTGAAGACGGCTGCCAACTTATTTTTGATCGCAGTGGTAGCGCCACCAACTGGTTAAAACAAATACAAATTATTTTCGTTGATTTTTTTCTCCGGGCAGGTTAACAAAATCTACCTTACATTTGCTCGGATGAGTGTTTAGGCCTTGAGGATGTCACAATACGAAAGTCTTTCGCCTTCTTCAGAGTGTCACATGATGGTGTCTTGTGGCCCGTCTTTATCAGCTGATGTTCCATGAGGGCGTGACTTACCTGTCACAAGAATGAAGGCAAGTCACGCCCCCCGCTGTCCGTTCACTCCGCCAAAATGCTGCTCCAGGTGGTAGAGAGGATGAAGGCTCCCATGTCTCTGTTCATGGTTTTTATGCCTCGCTTGCAGATCTCAATGGCCTCTCTGATCCAGCGCTGTTGTTTGTTCTCTTCGGTGCGGATGACCCTGCCCTTCTCCCGGTCCATGATGTGGTTTTCCCTTTTGCAGTGGTCAGTGATTGCTGATTTGTAATGTTCATGTTGTGCTTGTTCTTTTACTGCTCTGATTTTTCATTTTTTTGACAGGTAAGTCACACCCTCATGGAACATCAGCTCAAGACACCATCATGCGACACTCTGAAGAAGGCGAAAGACTCGCCGAAACATGTCAGGTAAAAAATTAACCTAAAACATAATTGTCTGCTTTTAATGAATCAGTCAAATATCAATAATAAGAAGACAAAATGAACCTAATACAAATAAATGAATGCTTAATAACTCCCCTGCACATGCTCCTAAAAATCCAAACCTTCACCTGTAAATAAAACGTCCCGACCTGAAGACATCGTAATGTTATTATTTTGTTATACACACAGTGCCGCCAAGTGGAATCAAAAATTTGTTTTTATTTTAATTTTCACGTACTGCACGGTGCCCTTTTGACGAATCCGACTGAAAATTAGTCAGAAAAGACTCAAGACAATGATCTTACTCTCTGCCGAATTTTGTGGCGTTTTGGCAAAAGGCGTGGCTATTAAGGTGCTGAAAAGTCCGATTGTACTCTGTGGCAACAAAAGCTCCGGCAACATGACTCAGATGATCTTATCTTCTCGAAGTTGTACACATTTGAGGATACTTCAGCCCTGAAGACATCTACCAACTTATTTTACATCGTAGTAGTAGCGCCACCAACTGGTAAAAGCTAATACAAGTTATTTTCTTGGATGTTTTTCTCCGTGCAACTCAACAAGGTCGCCCTCATATATGCTCGGATGACTGTGAGGATGTCACAATACGAAATTCGTCCTTTTTCGTGAAAAGTTGTGGGAGTGGCATTGCACTGTTCGGCAATAAAACAAAGCTGATTATGAGGTTCTAAATATGAACGACAACTCGTAAAACTTTACACACACATCAGGCCGAGCAAATTTATCAATATTTTATACGTTAGTTGTGCAGCTTTTTTGAAATGGCTCGCCATGGCCCTCGAGAAATGTTAAAAAAAGCAGCTCTGGTTGAGTGTTTCACCTCGCTTTTTGTAAATTTTATGGAGTACAGTGAACCCTCGGTTATCGCGGTTAATGGGGACCGAGACCACCCGCGAAAACTGAAAATCCGCGAAGTAGCGGCGCACCTTCAAAAATGCTTAAAAAAAATATACAATATATATAATAAATATATATATATATATATATATATATATATATATATATATATATATATATATACGGGGAGAGAGAGAGTGAAATTCATGTTATAACAAAAAAAACAAATTATTATTAAAACGTATTATTTTTTTATTCCCCAGCCATTCTTTTAGTATTTATTTAATTACTCCGACTTTTACCTGCTGGTACGCCGTCCGGTGTGCCCTGTGAAATGAAAGGTGGCTTTCTTTATTTATTTATTCATTTATTCATTCATAGCTGACAGCCTCGCGCTCCGCTCGTGCCCGGGCAGAAGAGGTGCTCCAATTTGGCTTAACTGTGACACACGCCCGCCCTCCTCCCCCGGAGCTTCCATTCGGTTAAACTTAGGGGCCGCTTGGCACCGCCCGTGCCCGGGGAAGGTGCTCCTCTTCGGCTTACTGTGACGCGAGCATGCCCTCCTCCTCCGGAGCTTCCATTCGGTTAAACTTAGGGGCCGCTTGGAACCGCCCGTGCCCGGGGAAGGTGCTCCTCTACGGCTTCACTGCCACGCACGCCGGCCGGAGCTCTGGTACGGTCCGAACCGCGCGAAACGTCGCCACCGATCGTGTCCGGGGGAACGTGCTCTTCTTCGTCCACTCTCCTCTTCGCCCACGCTCTTCTTCGGCGCACGCCGGCCGTCTAACCGCTCCAGCGCCCCGTCGTGCCGCTCGGCGAAACTACAATGCCCCCGAATATTTTTTAGACCCGCGAAGCACTGAACCCGCGAAAGGTGAACCGCGAAGTAGCGAGGGTTCACTGTATGTATAAGACCAAGACCTACAAAAAAGTCTCTTGGAGCAATGAGCTAGGTTTTACAGGAAGTCGGCCATTTTGAATTTACTTAAAAGGGGGCGGGTCACCACAATGGACTTTGTGTAGAAATTATTATTGGGGCCCGAGCAGCGACCGCGGCGAGGTCCCTATTGTTTTTGTAGAAAACATTATTACTTTTATTATTATTATTATTATTATTATTAGGGCCTGAGCAGCGACCGCTGCGAAGTCCCTATTGTTTTTGTAGAAATTATTATTATTATTATTTTTCCGATTGTTCGATCGCATTTTTGACCCCCGAAACATGCACAAAAACTCACCAAACTTGGCAGTCTCATCGGGCATGGCGAAAAATTTGATATTTTAACGTCTAATATGAACAGGAAGTGAGTTATGAATTTTTGAAAGTCCGACTTTTGCCCTTTTTTGCATGTTTACAGGGGTCATTCTTTTGCACCCTGATCCTAAAGGCTTCATCTGATTGCCTTAAAATTCTGTCTGTAGCATCTGAAGACCTGGGACAAACACTGGGGCTAAAATTTTTTGTTTCCGAAATACTATATGACGGGGGCGGGGCTTCAAAGTTTTCACTTAAGATTTCCTTCGCCGCAATGGACAAAATGCTTAATAACTCTCCTGCACATGCTGCTAAAAATCCAAAACTTCACATGTACATAAAAAGTCTGTACCTGAAGACATCTATATGTTTATATTCAGTTATACACCTTGCGCCAATCAATATCATTTTTTACATTTTGACGTACTGCACGGTGCCCTTTTAACGAATCTGATTGAAAATTGGCTAGAAAAGACTCAAGACATTGATCTTACTCTATCCCTATTTTTGTGACTTTCCTTCGAAGGGCGTGGCTATTACGGTGCCGCAGAGTCTGATTATTCTCCGTGGCAACAAAAGTTCCTGCAAAATGATTCAGATGATCCATCTTCTCGAAATTTTTCACATTTGAGGATATTCAGGCCCTGAAGACGGCTGCCAACTTATTTTTGATCGCAGTGGTAGCGCCACCAACTGGTTAAAACAAATACAAATTATTTTCGTTGATGTTTTTCTCCGGGCAGGTGAACAAAATCTACCTTATATTTGCTCGGATGAGTGTTTAGGCCTTGAGCATGTCACAATACGAAAGTCTTTCGCCTTCTTCAGAGTGTCACATGATGCTGTCTTGTGACCCGTCTTTATCAGCTGATGTTCCATGAGGGCGTGACTTACCTGTCACAAGAATGAAGGCAAGTCACGCCCCCCGCTGTCCGTTCACTCCGCCAAGATGCTGGTCCAGGTGGTAGAGAGGATGAAGGCTCCCTTGTCTCTGTTCATGGTTTTTATGCCTCGCTTGCAGATCTCAATGGCCTCTCTGATCCAGCGCTGTTGTTTGTTCTCTTCTGTGCGGATGACCCTGCCCTTCTCCCGGTCCATGATGTGGTTTTCCCTTTTGCAGTGGTCAGTGATTGCTGATTTGTAATGTTCATGTTGTGCTTGTTCTTTTACTGCTCTGATTTTTTTCATTTTTTTGACAGGTAAGTCACACCCTCATGGAACATCAGCTCAAGACACCATCATGCGACACTCTGAAGAAGGCGAAAGACTCGCCGAAACATGTCAGGTAAAAAATTAACCTAAAACATAATTGTCTGCTTTTAATGAATCAGTCAAATATCAATAATAAGAAGACAAAATGAACCTAATACAAATAAATGAATGCTTAATAACTCCCCTGCACATGCTCCTAAAAATCCAAACCTTCACCTGTAAATAAAACGTCCCGACCTGAAGACATCGTAATGTTATTATTTTGTTATACACACAGTGCCGCCAAGTGGAATCAAAAATTTGTTTTTATTTTAATTTTCACGTACTGCACGGTGCCCTTTTGACGAATCCGACTGAAAATTAGTCAGAAAAGACTCAAGACAATGATCTTACTCTCTGCCGAATTTTGTGGCGTTTTGGCAAAAGGCGTGGCTATTAAGGTGCTGAAAAGTCCGATTGTACTCTGTGGCAACAAAAGCTCCGGCAACATGACTCAGATGATCTTATCTTCTCGAAGTTGTACACATTTGAGGATACTTCAGCCCTGAAGACATCTACCAACTTATTTTACATCGTAGTAGTAGCGCCACCAACTGGTAAAAGCTAATACAAGTTATTTTCTTGGATGTTTTTCTCCGTGCAACTCAACAAGGTCGCCCTCATATATGCTCGGATGACTGTGAGGATGTCACAATACGAAATTCGTCCTTTTTCGTGAAAAGTTGTGGGAGTGGCATTGCACTGTTCGGCAATAAAACAAAGCTGATTATGAGGTTCTAAATATGAACGACAACTCGTAAAACTTTACACACACATCAGGCCGAGCAAATTTATCAATATTTTATACGTTAGTTGTGCAGCTTTTTTGAAATGGCTCGCCATGGCCCTCGAGAAATGTTAAAAAAAGCAGCTCTGGTTGAGTGTTTCACCTCGCTTTTTGTAAATTTTATGGAGTACAGTGAACCCTCGGTTATCGCGGTTAATGGGGACCGAGACCACCCGCGAAAACTGAAAATCCGCGAAGTAGCGGCGCACCTTCAAAAATGCTTAAAAAAAATATACAATATATATAATAAATATATATATATATATATATATATATATATATATATATATATATATATATATATATATATATACGGGGAGAGAGAGAGTGAAATTCATGTTATAACAAAAAAAACAAATTATTATTAAAACGTATTATTTTTTTATTCCCCAGCCATTCTTTTAGTATTTATTTAATTACTCCGACTTTTACCTGCTGGTACGCCGTCCGGTTTGCCCTGTGAAATGAAAGGTGGCATTCTTTATTTATTTATTCATTTATTCATTCATAACTGACAGCCTCGCGCTCCGCTCGTGCCCGGGTAGAAGAGGTGCTCCAATTTGGCTTAACTGTGACACACGCCCGCCCTCCTCCCCCGGAGCTTCCATTCGGTTAAACTTAGGGGCCGCTTGGCACCGCCCGTGCCCGGGGAAGGTGCTCCTCTTCGGCTTACTGTGACGCGAGCATGCCCTCCTCCTCCGGAGCTTCCATTCGGTTAAACTTAGGGGCCGCTTGGAACCGCCCGTGCCCGGGGAAGGTGCTCCTCTACGGCTTAACTGCCACGCACGCCGGCCGGAGCTCTGGTACGGTCCGAACCGCGCGAAACGTCGCCACCGATCGTGTCCGGGGGAACGTGCTCTTCTTCGTCCACTCTCCTCTTCGCCCACGCTCTTCTTCGGCGCACGCCGGCCGTCTAACCGCTCCAGCGCCCCGTCGTGCCGCTCGGCGAAACTACAATGCCCCCGAATATTTTTTAGACCCGCGAAGCACTGAACCCGCGAAAGGTGAACCGCGAAGTAGCGAGGGTTCACTGTATGTATAAGACCAAGACCTACAAAAAAGTCTCTTGGAGCAATGAGCTAGGTTTTACAGGAAGTCGGCCATTTTGAATTTACTTAAAAGGGGGCGGGTCACCACAATGGACTTTGTGTAGTAATTATTATTGGGGCCCGAGCAGCGACCGCGGCGAGGTCCCTATTGTTTTTGTAGAAATTATTATTATTATTATTTTTCCGATTGTTCGATCGCATTTTTGACCCCTGAAACATGCACAAAAACTCACCAAACTTGGCAGTCTCATCGGGCATGGCGAAAAATTTGATATTTTAACGTCTAATATGAACAGGAAGTGAGTTATGAATTTTTGAAAGTCCGACTTTTGCCCTTTTTTGCATGTTTACAGGGGTCATTCTTTTGCACCCTGATCCTAAAGGCTTCATCTGATTGCCTTAAAATTCTGTCTGTAGCATCTGAAGACCTGGGACAAACACTGGGGCTAAAATTTTTTGTTTCCGAAATACTATATGACGGGGGCGGGGCTTCAAAGTTTTCACTTAAGATTTCCTTCGCCGCAATGGACAAAATGCTTAATAACTCTCCTGCACATGCTGCTAAAAATCCAAAACTTCACATGTACATAAAGAGTCTGTACCTGAAGACATCTATATGTTTATATTCAGTTATACACCTTGCGCCAATCAATATCATTTTTTACATTTTGACGTACTGCATGGTGCCCTTTTAACGAATCCGATTGAAAATTGGCTAGAAAAGACTCAAGACATTGATCTTACTCTATCCCTATTTTTATGACTTTCCTTCAAAGGGCGTGGCTATTACGGTGCCGCAGAGTCTGATTATTCTCCGTGGCAACAAAAGTTCCTGCAAAATGATTCAGATGATCCATCTTCTGGAAATCTTTCACATTTTAGGATATTCAGGCCCTGAAGACGGCTGCCAACTTATTTTTGATCGCAGTGGTAGCGCCACCAACTGGTTAAAACAAATACAAATTATTTTCGTTGATGTTTTTCTCCGGGCAGGTGAACAAAATCTACCTTATATTTGCTCGGATGAGTGTTTAGGCCTTGAGCATGTCACAATACAAAAGTCTTTCGCCTTCTTCAGAGTGTCACATGATGCTGTCTTGTGACCCGTCTTTATCAGCTGATGTTCCATGAGGGCGTGACTTACCTGTCACAAGAATGAAGGCAAGTCACGCCCCCCGCTGTCCGTTCACTCCGCCAAGATGCTGGTCCAGGTGGTAGAGAGGATGAAGGCTCCCTTGTCTCTGTTCATGGTTTTTATGCCTCGCTTGCAGATCTCAATGGCCTCTCTGATCCAGCGCTGTTGTTTGTTCTCTTCTGTGCGGATGACCCTGCCCTTCTCCCGGTCCATGATGTGGTTTTCCCTTTTGCAGTGGTCAGTGATTGCTGATTTGTAATGTTCATGTTGTGTTTGTTCTTTTACTGCTCTGATTTTTTCATTTTTTTGACAGGTAAGTCACACCCTCATGGAACATCAGCTGATAAAGACGGGTCTCAAGACACCATCATGCGACACTCTGAAGAAGGCGAAAGACTCGCCGAAACATGTCAGGTAAAAAATTAACCTAAAACATAATTGTCTGCTTTTAATGAATCAGTCAAATATCAATAATAAGAAGACAAAATGAACCTAATACAAATAAATGAATGCTTAATAACTCCCCTGCACATGCTCCTAAAAATCCAAACCTTCACCTGTAAATAAAACGTCCCGACCTGAAGACATCTTAATGTTATTATTTTGTTATACACACAGTGCCGCCAAGTGGAATCAAAAATTTTTTTTAATTTTAATTTTCACGTACTGCACGGTGCCCTTTTGACGAATCCGACTGAAAATTAGTCAGAAAAGACTCAAGACAATGATCTTACTCTCTGCCGAATTTTGTGACGTTTTTGCAAAAGGCGTGGCTATTAAGGTGCTGAAAAGTCCGATTGTACTCTGTGGCAACAAAAGCTCCGGCAACATGACTCAGATGATCCTATCTTCTCGAAGTTGTACACATTTGAGGATACTTCAGCCCTGAAGACATCTACCAACTTATTTTACATCGTAGTAGTAGCGCCACCAACTGGTCAAAGCTAATACAAGTTATTTTCTTGGATATTTTTCTCCGTGCAACTCAACAAGGTCGCCCTCATATATGCTCGGATGACTGTTTCGGCCATGAGGATGTCACAATACGAAATTAGTCCTTTTTCGTGAAAAGTTGTGGGAGTGGCATTGCACTGTTCGGCAATAAAACAACGCTGATTATGAGGTTCTAAATATGAACGACAACTCGTGAAACTTTACACACACATGAGGCCGAGCAAATTTATCAATATTTTATACGTTAGTTGTGCAGCTTTTTTGAAATGGCTCGCCATGGCCCTCGAGAAATGTTAAAAAAAAGCAGCTCTGGTTGAGTGTTTCACCTCGCTTTTTGTAAATTTTATGGAGTACAGTGAACCCTCGGTTATCGCGGTTAATGGGGACCGAGACCACCCGCGAAAACTGAAAATCCGCGAAGTAGCGGCGCACCTTCAAAAATGCTTAAAAAAAATATACAATATATATAATAAATATATAAATATATATATATATATAGAATAGAATAGAATAGAAATCCCTTTATTGTATATATATATATATATATATATATATATATATACGGGGAGAGAGAGAGTGAAATTCATGTTATAACAAAAAAACCAAATTATTATTAAAACGTATTATTTTTTTATTCCCCAGCCATTCTTTTTGTATTTATTTAATTACTCCGACTTTTACCTGCTGGTACGCCGTCCGGTGTGCCCTGTGAAATGAAAGGTGGCATTCTTTATTTATTTATTCATTTATTCATTCATAACTGACAGCCTCGCGCTCCGCTCGTGCCCGGGCAGAAGAGGTGCTCCAATTTGGCTTAACTGTGACACACGCCCGTCCTCCTCCCCCGGAGCTTCCATTCGGTTAAACTTAGGGGCCGCTTGGCACCGCCCGTGCCCGGGGAAGGTGCTCCTCTTCGGCTTACTGTGACGCGAGCATGCCCTCCTCCTCCGGAGCTTCCATTCGGTTAAACTTAGGGGCTGCTTGGAACCGCCCGTGCCCGGGGAAGGTGCTCCTCTTCGGCTTACTGTGACGCGAGCATGCCCTCCTCCTCCGGAGCTTCCATTCGGTTAAACTTAGGGGCCGCTTGGAACCGCCCGTGCCCGGGGAAGGTGCTCCTCTTCGGCTTACTGTGACGCGAGCATGCCCTCCTCCTCCGGAGCTTCCATTCGGTTAAACTTAGGGGCCGCTTGGCACCGCCCGTGCCCGGGGAAGGTGCTCCTCTACGGCTTAACTGCCACGCACGCTGGCCGGAGCTCTGGTACGGTCCGAACCGCGCGAAACGTCGCCACCGATCGTGTCCGGGGGAACGTGCTCTTCTTCGTCCACTCTCCTCTTCGCCCACGCTCTTCTTCGGCGCACGCCGGCCGTCTAACCGCTCCAGCGCCCCGTCGTGCCGCTCGGCGAAACTACAATGCCCCCGAATATTTTTTAGACCCGCGAAGCACTGAACCCGCGAAAGGTGAACCGCGAAGTAGCGAGGGTTCACTGTATGTATAAGACCAAGACCTACAAAAAAGTCTCTTGGAGCAATGAGCTAGGTTTTACAGGAAGTCGGCCATTTTGAATTTACTTAAAAGGGGGCGGGTCACCACAATGGACTTTGTGTAGAAATTATTATTGGGGCCCGAGCAGCGACCGCGGCGAGGTCCCTATTGTTTTTGTAGAAAATATTATTACTTTTATTATTATTATTATTATTATTATTAGGGCCTGAGCAGCGACCGCTGCGAAGTCCCTATTGTTTTTGTAGAAATTATTATTATTATTATTTTTCGGATTGTTCGATCGCATTTTTGACCCCCGAAACATGCACAAAAACTCACCAAACTTGGCAGTCTCATCGGGCATGGCGAAAAATTTGATATTTTAACGTCTAATATGAACAAGAAGTGAGTTATGAATTTTTGAAAGTCCGACTTTTGCCCTTTTTTGCATGTTTACAGGGGTCATTCTTTTGCACCCTGATCCTAAAGGCTTCATCTGATTGCCTTAAAATTCTGTCTGTAGCATCTGAAGACCTGGGACAAACACTGGGGCTAAAATTTTTTGTTTCCGAAATACTATATGACGGGGGCGGGGCATCAAAGTTTTCACTTAAGATTTCCTTCGCCGCAATGGACAAAATGCTTAATAACTCTCCTGCACATGCTGCTAAAAATCCAAAACTTCACATGTACATAAAGAGTCTGTACCTGAAGACATCTATATGTTTATATTCAGTTATACACCTTGCGCCAATCAATATCATTTTTTACATTTTGACGTACTGCACGGTGCCCTTTTAACGAATCTGATTGAAAATTGGCTAGAAAAGACTCAAGACATTGATCTTACTCTATCCCTATTTTTGTGACTTTCCTTCGAAGGGCGTGGCTATTACGGTGCCGCAGAGTCTGATTATTCTCCGTGGCAACAAAAGTTCCTGCAAAATGATTCAGATGATCCATCTTCTCGAAATTTTTCACATTTGAGGATATTCAGGCCCTGAAGACGGCTGCCAACTTATTTTTGATCGCAGTGGTAGCGCCACCAACTGGTTAAAACAAATACAAATTATTTTCGTTGATTTTTTTCTCCGGGCAGGTTAACAAAATCTACCTTACATTTGCTCGGATGAGTGTTTAGGCCTTGAGGATGTCACAATACGAAAGTCTTTCGCCTTCTTCAGAGTGTCACATGATGGTGTCTTGTGGCCCGTCTTTATCAGCTGATGTTCCATGAGGGCGTGACTTACCTGTCACAAGAATGAAGGCAAGTCACGCCCCCCGCTGTCCGTTCACTCCGCCAAAATGCTGCTCCAGGTGGTAGAGAGGATGAAGGCTCCCTTGTCTCTGTTCATGGTTTTTATGCCTCGCTTGCAGATCTCAATGGCCTCTCTGATCCAGCGCTGTTGTTTGTTCTCTTCGGTGCGGATGACCCTGCCCTTCTCCCGGTCCATGATGTGGTTTTCCCTTTTGCAGTGGTCAGTGATTGCTGATTTGTAATGTTCATGTTGTGCTTGTTCTTTTACTGCTCTGATTTTTTCATTTTTTTGACAGGTAAGTCACACCCTCATGGAACATCAGCTGATAAAGACGGGTCTCAAGACACCATCATGCGACACTCTGAAGAAGGCAAAAGTCTCGCCGAAACATGTCAGGTAAAAAATTAACCTAAAACATAATTGTCTGCTTTTAATGAATCAGTCAAATATCAATAATAAGAAGACAAAATGAACCTAATACAAATAAATGAATGCTTAATAACTCCCCTGCACATGCTCCTAAAAATCCAAACCTTCACCTGTAAATAAAACGTCCCGACCTGAAGACATCTTAATGTTATTATTTTGTTATACACACAGCGCCGCCAAGTGGAATCAAAAATTTGTTTTTATTTAAATTTTCACGTACTGCACGGTGCCCTTTTGACGAATCCGACTGAAAATTAGTCAGAAAAGACTCAAGACAATGATCTTACTCTCTGCCGAATTTTGTGACGTTTTGGCAAAAGGCGTGGCTATTACGGTGCTGAAAAGTCCGATTGTACTCTGTGGCAACAAAAGCTCCGGCAACATGACTCAGATGATCCTATCTTCTCGAAGTTGTACACATTTGAGGATACTTCAGCCCTGAAGACATCTACCGACTTATTTTTCATCGTAGTAGTAGCGCCACCAACTGGTAAAAGCTAATACAAGTTATTTTCTTGGATGTTTTTCTCCGTGCAACTCAACAAGGTCGCCCTCATATATGCTCGGATGACTGTTTCGGCCATGAGGATGTCACAATACGAAATTAGTCCTTTTTCGTGAAAAGTTGTGGGAGTGGCATTGCACTGTTCGGCAATAAAACAACGCTGATTATGAGGTTCTAAATATGAACGACAACTCGTGAAACTTTACACACACATCAGGCCGAGCAAATTTATCAATATTTTATACGTTAGTTGTGCAGCTTTTTTGAAATGGCTCGCCATGGCCCTCGAGAAATGTTCAAAAAAGCAGCCCTGATTGAGTGTTTCACCTCGCTTTTTGTAAATTTTATGGAGTACAGTGAACCCTCGGTTATCGCGGTTAATGGGGACCGAGACCACCCGCGAAAACTGAAAATCCGCGAAGTAGCGGCGCACCTTCAAAAATGCTTAAAAAAAATATACAATATATATAATAAATATATATATATATATATATATATATATATATATATATATATATATATATACGGGGAGAGAGAGAGTGAAATTCATTTTATAACAAAAAAACCAAATTATTATTAAAACGTATTATTTTTTTATTCCCCAGCCATTCTTTTTGTATTTATTTAATTACTCCGACTTTTACCTGCTGGTACGCCGTCCGGTGTGCCCTGTGAAATGAAAGGTGGCATTCTTTATTTATTTATTCATTCATAACTGACAGCCTCGCGCTCCGCTCGTGCCCGGGCGGAAGAGGTGCTCCAATTCGGCTTAACTGTGACACACGCCCGCCCTCCTCCCCCGGAACTTCCATTCGGTTAAACTTAGGGGCCGCTTGGCACCGCCCGTGCCCGGGGAAGGTGCTCCTCTTCGGCTTACTGTGACGCGAGCATGCCCTCCTCCTCCGGAGCTTCCATTCAGTTAAACTTAGGGGCCGCTTGGAACCGCCCGTGCCCGGGGAAGGTGCTCCTCTTCGGCTTACTGTGACGCGAGCATGCCCTCCTCCTCCGGAGCTTCCATTCGGTTAAACTTAGGGGCCGCTTGGAACCGCCCGTGCCCGGGGAAGGTGCTCCTCTTCGGCTTACTGTGACGCGAGCATGCCCTCCTCCTCCGGAGCTTCCATTCGGTTAAACTTAGGGGCCGCTTGGCACCGCCCGTGCCCGGGGAAGGTGCTCCTCTACGGCTTAACTGCCACGCACGCCGGCCGGAGCTCTGGTACGGTCCGAACCGCGCGAAACGTCGCCACCGATCGTGTCCGGGAGAACGTGCTCTTCTTCGTCCACTCTCCTCTTCGCCCACGCTCTTCTTCGGCGCACGCCGGCCGTCTAACCGCTCCAGCGCCCCGTCGTGCCGCTCGGCGAAACTACAATGCCCCCGAATATTTTTTAGACCCGCGAAGCACTGAACCCGCGAAAGGTGAACCGCGAAGTAGCGAGGGTTCACTGTATGTATAAGACCAAGACCTACAAAAAAGTCTCTTGGAGCAATGAGCTAGGTTTTACAGGAAGTCGGCCATTTTGAATTTACTTAAAAGGGGGCGGGTCACCACAATGGACTTTGTGTAGAAATTATTATTGGGGCCCGAGCAGCGACCGCGGCGAGGTCCCTATTGTTTTTGTAGAAGATATTATTACTTTTATTATTATTATTATTAGGGTCTGAGCAGCGACCGCTGCGAAGTCCCTATTGTTTTTGTAGAAATTATTTTTATTATTATTTTTCCGATTGTTCGATCGCATTTTTGACCCCCGAAACATGCACAAAAACTCACCAAACTTGGCAGTCTCATCGGGCATGGCGAAAAATTTGATATTTTAACGTCTAATATGAACAGGAAGTGAGTTATGAATTTTTGAAAGTCCGACTTTTGCCCTTTTTTGCATGTTTACAGGGGTCATTCTTTTGCACCCTGATCCTAAAGGCTTCATCTGATTGCCTTAAAATTCTGTCTGTAGCATCTGAAGACCTGGCACAAACACTGGGGCTAAAATTTTTTGTTTCCGAAATACTATATGACGGGGGCGAGGCATCAAAGTTTTCACTTAAGATTTCCTTCGCCGCAATGGACAAAATGCTTAATAACTCTCCTGCACATGCTGCTAAAAATCCAAAACTTCACATGTACATAAAGAGTCTGTACCTGAAGACATCTATATATTTATATTCATTTATACACCTTGCGCCAATCAATATCATTTTTTACATTTTGACGTACTGCACGGTGCCCTTTTAACGAATCTGATTGAAAATTGGCTAGAAAAGACTCAAGACATTGATCTTACTCTATCCCTATTTTTGTGACTTTCCTTCGAAGGGCGTGGCTATTACGGTGCCGCAGAGTCTGATTATTCTCTGTGGCAACAAAAGTTCCTGCAAAATGATTCAGATGATCCATCTTCTCGAAATTTTTCACATTTGAGGATATTCAGGCCCTGAAGACGGCTGCCAACTTATTTTTGATCGCAGTGGTAGCGCCACCAACTGGTTAAAACAAATACAAATTATTTTCGTTGATTTTTTTCTCCGGGCAGGTTAACAAAATCTACCTTACATTTGCTCGGATGAGTGTTTAGGCCTTGAGGATGTCACAATACGAAAGTCTTTCGCCTTCTTCAGAGTGTCACATGATGGTGTCTTGTGGCCCGTCTTTATCAGCTGATGTTCCATGAGGGCGTGACTTACCTGTCACAAGAATGAAGGCAAGTCACGCCCCCCGCTGTCCGTTCACTCCGCCAAAATGCTGCTCCAGGTGGTAGAGAGGATGAAGGCTCCCTTGTCTCTGTTCATGGTTTTTATGCCTCGCTTGCAGATCTCAATGGCCTCTCTGATCCAGCGCTGTTGTTTGTTCTCTTCGGTGCGGATGACCCTGCCCTTCTCCCGGTCCATGATGTGGTTTTCCCTTTTGCAGTGGTCAGTGATTGCTGATTTGTAATGTTCATGTTGTGCTTGTTCTTTTACTGCTCTGATTTTTTCATTTTTTTGACAGTTAAGTCACACCCTCATGGAACATCAGCTGATAAAGACGGGTCTCAAGACACCATCATGCGACACTCTGAAGAAGGCAAAAGACTCGCCGAAACATGTCAGGTAAAAAATTAACCTAAAACATAATTGTCTGCTTTTAATGAATCAGTCAAATATCAATAATAAGAAGACAAAATGAACCTAATACAAATAAATGAATGCTTAATAACTCCCCTGCACATGCTCCTAAAAATCCAAACCTTCACCTGTAAATAAAACGTCCCGACCTGAAGACATCTTAATGTTATTATTTTGTTATACACACAGCGCCGCCAAGTGGAATCAAAAATTTGTTTTTATTTTAATTTTCACGTACTGCACGGTGCCCTTTTGACGAATCCGACTGAAAATTAGTCAGAAAAGACTCAAGACAATGATCTTACTCTCTGCCGAATTTTGTGACGTTTTGGCAAAAGGCGTGGCTATTAAGGTGCTGAAAAGTCCGATTGTACTCTGTGGCAACAAAAGCTCCGGCAACATGACTCAGATGATCCTATCTTCTCGAAGTTGTACACATTTGAGGATACTTCAGCCCTGAAGACATCTACCGACTTATTTTTCATCGTAGTAGTAGCGCCACCAACTGGTAAAAGCTAATACAAGTTATTTTCTTGGATGTTTTTCTCCGTGCAACTCAACAAGGTCGCCCTCATATATGCTCGGATGACTGTTTCGGCCATGAGGATGTCACAACACGAAATTAGTCCTTTTTCGTGAAAAGTTGTGGGAGTGGCATTGCACTGTTCGGCAATAAAACAACGCTGATTATGAGGTTCTAAATATGAACGACAACTCGTGAAACTTTACACACACATCAGGCCGAGCAAATTTATCAATATTTTATACGTTAGTTGTGCAGCTTTTTTGAAATGGCTCGCCATGGCCCTCGAGAAATGTTCAAAAAAGCAGCCCTGATTGAGTGTTTCACCTCGCTTTTTGTAAATTTTATGGAGTACAGTGAACCCTCGGTTATCGCGGTTAATGGGGACCGAGACCACCCGCGAAAACTGAAAATCCGCGAAGTAGCGGCGCACCTTCAAAAATGCTTAAAAAAAATATACAATATATATAATAAATATATATATATATATATATATATATATATATATATATATATATATATATATATACGGGGAGAGAGAGAGTGAAATTCATTTTATAACAAAAAAACCAAATTATTATTAAAACGTATTATTTTTTTATTCCCCAGCCATTCTTTTTGTATTTATTTAATTACTCCGACTTTTACCTGCTGGTACGCCGTCCGGTGTGCCCTGTGAAATGAAAGGTGGCATTCTTTATTTATTTATTCATTTATTCATTCATAACTGACAGCCTCGCGCTCCGCTCGTGCCCGGGCGGAAGAGGTGCTCCAATTCGGCTTAACTGTGACACACGCCCGCCCTCCTCCCCCGGAACTTCCATTCGGTTAAACTTAGGGGCCGCTTGGCACCGCCCGTGCCCGGGGAAGGTGCTCCTCTTCGGCTTACTGTGACGCGAGCATGCCCTCCTCCTCCGGAGCTTCCATTCAGTTAAACTTAGGGGCCGCTTGGAACCGCCCGTGCCCGGGGAAGGTGCTCCTCTTCGGCTTACTGTGACGCGAGCATGCCCTCCTCCTCCGGAGCTTCCATTCGGTTAAACTTAGGGGCCGCTTGGAACCGCCCGTGCCCGGGGAAGGTGCTCCTCTTCGGCTTACTGTGACGCGAGCATGCCCTCCTCCTCCGGAGCTTCCATTCGGTTAAACTTAGGGGCCGCTTGGCACCGCCCGTGCCCGGGGAAGGTGCTCCTCTACGGCTTAACTGCCACGCACGCCGGCCGGAGCTCTGGTACGGTCCGAACCGCGCGAAACGTCGCCACCGATCGTGTCCGGGAGAACGTGCTCTTCTTCGTCCACTCTCCTCTTTGCCCACGCTCTTCTTCGGCGCACGCCGGCCGTCTAACCGCTCCAGCGCTCCGTCGTGCCGCTCGGCGAAACTACAATGCCCCCGAATATTTTTTAGACCCGCGAAGCACTGAATCCGCGAAAGGTGAACCGCGAAGTAGCGAGGGTTCACTGTATGTATAAGACCAAGACCTACAAAAAAGTCTCTTGGAGCAATGAGCTAGGTTTTACAGGAAGTCGGCCATTTTGAATTTACTTAAAAGGGGGCGGGTCACCACAATGGACTTTGTGTAGAAATTATTATTGGGGCCCGAGCAGCGACGGCGGCGAGGTCCCTATTGTTTTTGTAGAAATTATTATTAGGGCCTGAGCAGCGACCGCTACGAGGTCCCCATTGTTTTTGTGGAAATTATTATTATTTTTATTATTATTATTATTAGGGCCCGAGCAGTGACCGCTGCGAGGTCCCTATTGTTTTTCTAGAAATTGTTATTAGGGCCCGAGCTGCGACGGCTGCGAGGTCCCTATTGTTTTTGTAGAAAATATTATTACTTTTATTATTATTAATATTATTATTATTATTATTAGGGCCTGAGCAGCGACCGCTGCGAAGTCCCTATTGTTTTTGTAGAAATTATTATTATTATTATTTTTCCGATTGTTCGATCGCATTTTTGACCCCCGAAACATGCACAAAAACTCACCAAACTTGGCAGTCTCATCGGGCATGGCGAAAAATTTGATATTTTAACGTCTAATATGAACAGGAAGTGAGTTATGAATTTTTGAAAGTCCGACTTTTGCCCTTTTTTGCATGTTTACAGGGGTCATTCTTTTGCACCCTGATCCTAAAGGCTTCATCTGATTGCCTTAAAATTCTGTCTGTAGCATCTGAAGACCTGGGACAAACACTGGGGCTAAAATTTTTTGTTTCCGAAATACTATATGACGGGGGCGGGGCTTCAAAGTTTTCACTTAAGATTTCCTTCGCCGCAATGGACAAAATGCTTAATAACTCTCCTGCACATGCTGCTAAAAATCCAAAACTTCACATGTACATAAAAAGTCTGTACCTGAAGACATCTATATGTTTATATTCAGTTATACACCTTGCGCCAATCAATATCATTTTTTACATTTTGACGTACTGCACGGTGCCCTTTTAACGAATCTGATTGAAAATTGGCTAGAAAAGACTCAAGACATTGATCTTACTCTATCCCTATTTTTGTGACTTTCCTTCGAAGGGCGTGGCTATTACGGTGCCGCAGAGTCTGATTATTCTCTGTGGCAACAAAAGTTCCTGCAAAATGATTCAGATGATCCATCTTCTCGAAATTTTTCACATTTGAGGATATTCAGGCCCTGAAGACGGCTGCCAACTTATTTTTGATCGCAGTGGTAGCGCCACCAACTGGTTAAAACAAATACAAATTATTTTCGTTGATGTTTTTCTCCGGGCAGGTGAACAAAATCTACCTTATATTTGCTCGGATGAGTGTTTAGGCCTTGAGCATGTCACAATACGAAAGTCTTTCGCCTTCTTCAGAGTGTCACATGATGCTGTCTTGTGACCCGTCTTTATCAGCTGATGTTCCATGAGGGCGTGACTTACCTGTCACAAGAATGAAGGCAAGTCACGCCCCCCGCTGTCCGTTCACTCCGCCAAGATGCTGGTCCAGGTGGTAGAGAGGATGAAGGCTCCCTTGTCTCTGTTCATGGCTTTTATGCCTCGCTTGCAGATCTCAATGGCCTCTCTGATCCAGCGCTGTTGTTTGTTCTCTTCTGTGCGGATGACCCTGCCCTTCTCCCGGTCCATGATGTGGTTTTCCCTTTTGCAGTGGTCAGTGATTGCTGATTTGTAATGTTCATGTTGTGCTTGTTCTTTTACTGCTCTGATTTTTTTAATTTTTTTGACAGGTAAGTCACACCCTCATGGAACATCAGCTCAAGACACCATAATGCGACACTCTGAAGAAGGCGAAAGACTCGCCGAAACATGTCAGGTAAAAAATTAACCTAAAACATAATTGTCTGCTTTTAATGAATCAGTCAAATATCAATAATAAGAAGACAAAATGAACCTAATACAAATAAATGAATGCTTAATAACTCCCCTGCAGATGCTCCTAAAAATCCAAACCTTCACCTGTAAATAAAACGTCCCGACCTGAAGACATCGTAATGTTATTATTTTGTTATACACACAGTGCCGCCAAGTGGAATCAAAAATTTGTTTTTATTTTAATTTTCACGTACTGCACGGTGCCCTTTTGACGAATCCGACTGAAAATTAGTCAGAAAAGATTCAAGACAATGATCTTACTCTCTGCCGAATTTTGTGACGTTTTGGCAAAAGGCGTGGCTATGAAGGTGCTGAAAAGTCCGATTGTACTCTGTGGCAACAAAAGCTCCGGCAACATGATTCAGATGATCCTATCTTCTCGAAGTTGTACACATTTGAGGATACTTCAGCCCTGAAGACAGCTTCCGACTTATTTTACATCGTAGTAGTAGCGCCACCAACTGGTAAAAGCTAATACAAGTTATTTTCTTGGATGTTTTTCTCCGTGCAACTCAACAAGGTCGCCCTCATATATGCTCGGATGACTGTTTCGGCCATGAGGATGTCACAATACGAAATTCGTCCTTTTTCGTGAAAAGTTGTGGGAGTGGCATTGCACTGTTCGGCAATAAAACAAAGCTGATTATGAGGTTCTAAATATGAACGACAACTCGTAAAACTTTACACACACATCAGGCCGAGCAAATTTATCAATATTTTATACGTTAGTTGTGCAGCTTTTTTGAAATGGCTCGCCATGGCCCTCGAGAAATGTTAAAAAAAGCAGCTCTGGTTGAGTGTTTCACCTCGCTTTTTGTAAATTTTATGGAGTACAGTGAACCCTCGGTTATCGCGGTTAATGGGGACCGAGACCACCCGCGAAAACTGAAAATCCGCGAAGTAGCGGCGCACCTTCAAAAATGCTTAAAAAAAATATACAATATATATAATAAATATATATATATATATATATATATATATATATATATATATATATATATATATATATATATACGGGGAGAGAGAGAGTGAAATTCATGTTATAACAAAAAAAACAAATTATTATTAAAACGTATTATTTTTTTATTCCCCAGCCATTCTTTTAGTATTTATTTAATTACTCCGACTTTTACCTGCTGGTACGCCGTCCGGTTTGCCCTGTGAAATGAAAGGTGGCATTCTTTATTTATTTATTCATTTATTCATTCATAACTGACAGCCTCGCGCTCCGCTCGTGCCCGGGTAGAAGAGGTGCTCCAATTTGGCTTAACTGTGACACACGCCCGCCCTCCTCCCCCGGAGCTTCCATTCGGTTAAACTTAGGGGCCGCTTGGCACCGCCCGTGCCCGGGGAAGGTGCTCCTCTTCGGCTTACTGTGACGCGAGCATGCCCTCCTCCTCCGGAGCTTCCATTCGGTTAAACTTAGGGGCCGCTTGGAACCGCCCGTGCCCGGGGAAGGTGCTCCTCTACGGCTTAACTGCCACGCACGCCGGCCGGAGCTCTGGTACGGTCCGAACCGCGCGAAACGTCGCCACCGATCGTGTCCGGGGGAACGTGCTCTTCTTCGTCCACTCTCCTCTTCGCCCACGCTCTTCTTCGGCGCACGCCGGCCGTCTAACCGCTCCAGCGCCCCGTCGTGCCGCTCGGCGAAACTACAATGCCCCCGAATATTTTTTAGACCCGCGAAGCACTGAACCCGCGAAAGGTGAACCGCGAAGTAGCGAGGGTTCACTGTATGTATAAGACCAAGACCTACAAAAAAGTCTCTTGGAGCAATGAGCTAGGTTTTACAGGAAGTCGGCCATTTTGAATTTACTTAAAAGGGGGCGGGTCACCACAATGGACTTTGTGTAGTAATTATTATTGGGGCCCGAGCAGCGACCGCGGCGAGGTCCCTATTGTTTTTGTAGAAATTATTATTATTATTATTTTTCCGATTGTTCGATCGCATTTTTGACCCCTGAAACATGCACAAAAACTCACCAAACTTGGCAGTCTCATCGGGCATGGCGAAAAATTTGATATTTTAACGTCTAATATGAACAGGAAGTGAGTTATGAATTTTTGAAAGTCCGACTTTTGCCCTTTTTTGCATGTTTACAGGGGTCATTCTTTTGCACCCTGATCCTAAAGGCTTCATCTGATTGCCTTAAAATTCTGTCTGTAGCATCTGAAGACCTGGGACAAACACTGGGGCTAAAATTTTTTGTTTCCGAAATACTATATGACGGGGGCGGGGCTTCAAAGTTTTCACTTAAGATTTCCTTCGCCGCAATGGACAAAATGCTTAATAACTCTCCTGCACATGCTGCTAAAAATCCAAAACTTCACATGTACATAAAGAGTCTGTACCTGAAGACATCTATATGTTTATATTCAGTTATACACCTTGCGCCAATCAATATCATTTTTTACATTTTGACGTACTGCATGGTGCCCTTTTAACGAATCCGATTGAAAATTGGCTAGAAAAGACTCAAGACATTGATCTTACTCTATCCCTATTTTTATGACTTTCCTTCAAAGGGCGTGGCTATTACGGTGCCGCAGAGTCTGATTATTCTCCGTGGCAACAAAAGTTCCTGCAAAATGATTCAGATGATCCATCTTCTGGAAATCTTTCACATTTTAGGATATTCAGGCCCTGAAGACGGCTGCCAACTTATTTTTGATCGCAGTGGTAGCGCCACCAACTGGTTAAAACAAATACAAATTATTTTCGTTGATGTTTTTCTCCGGGCAGGTGAACAAAATCTACCTTATATTTGCTCGGATGAGTGTTTAGGCCTTGAGCATGTCACAATACAAAAGTCTTTCGCCTTCTTCAGAGTGTCACATGATGCTGTCTTGTGACCCGTCTTTATCAGCTGATGTTCCATGAGGGCGTGACTTACCTGTCACAAGAATGAAGGCAAGTCACGCCCCCCGCTGTCCGTTCACTCCGCCAAGATGCTGGTCCAGGTGGTAGAGAGGATGAAGGCTCCCTTGTCTCTGTTCATGGTTTTTATGCCTCGCTTGCAGATCTCAATGGCCTCTCTGATCCAGCGCTGTTGTTTGTTCTCTTCTGTGCGGATGACCCTGCCCTTCTCCCGGTCCATGATGTGGTTTTCCCTTTTGCAGTGGTCAGTGATTGCTGATTTGTAATGTTCATGTTGTGTTTGTTCTTTTACTGCTCTGATTTTTTCATTTTTTTGACAGGTAAGTCACACCCTCATGGAACATCAGCTGATAAAGACGGGTCTCAAGACACCATCATGCGACACTCTGAAGAAGGCGAAAGACTCGCCGAAACATGTCAGGTAAAAAATTAACCTAAAACATAATTGTCTGCTTTTAATGAATCACTCAAATATCAATAATAAGAAGACAAAATGAACCTAATACAAATAAATGAATGCTTAATAACTCCCCTGCACATGCTCCTAAAAATCCAAACCTTCACCTGTAAATAAAACGTCCCGACCTGAAGACATCTTAATGTTATTATTTTGTTATACACACAGTGCCGCCAAGTGGAATCAAAAATTTTTTTTAATTTTAATTTTCACGTACTGCACGGTGCCCTTTTGACGAATCCGACTGAAAATTAGTCAGAAAAGACTCAAGACAATGATCTTACTCTCTGCCGAATTTTGTGACGTTTTTGCAAAAGGCGTGGCTATTAAGGTGCTGAAAAGTCCGATTGTACTCTGTGGCAACAAAAGCTCCGGCAACATGACTCAGATGATCCTATCTTCTCGAAGTTGTACACATTTGAGGATACTTCAGCCCTGAAGACATCTACCAACTTATTTTACATCGTAGTAGTCGCGCCACCAACTGGTAAAAGCTAATACAAGTTATTTTCTTGGATGTTTTTCTCCGTGCAACTCAACAAGGTCGCCCTCATATATGCTCGGATTACTGTTTCGGCCATGAGGATGTCACAATACGAAATTAGTCCTTTTTCGTGAAAAGTTGTGGGAGTGGCATTGCACTGTTCGGCAATAAAACAACGCTGATTACGAGGTTCTAAATATGAACGACAACTCGTGAAACTTTACACACACATGAGGCCGAGCAAATTTATCAATATTTTATACGTTAGTTGTGCAGCTTTTTTGAAATGGCTCGCCATGGCCCTCGAGAAATGTTAAAAAAAAGCAGCTCTGGTTGAGTGTTTCACCTCGCTTTTTGTAAATTTTATGGAGTACAGTGAACCCTCGGTTATCGCGGTTAATGGGGACCGAGACCACCCGCGAAAACTGAAAATCCGCGAAGTAGCGGCGCACCTTCAAAAATGCTTAAAAAAAATATACAATATATATAATAAATATGTAAATATATATATATATATATATATATATATATATAAAAAAAAAATATATATATATATATATATATATATATATGTATATACGGGGAGAGAGAGAGTGAAATTCATGTTATAACAAAAAAACCAAATTATTATTAAAACGTATTATTTTTTTATTCCCCAGCCATTCTTTTTGTATTTATTTAATTACTCCGACTTTTACCTGCTGGTACGCCGTCCGGTGTGCCCTGTGAAATGAAAGGTGGCATTCTTTATTTATTTATTCATTTATTCATTCATAACTGACAGCCTCGCGCTCCGCTCGTGCCCGGGCAGAAGAGGTGCTCCAATTTGGCTTAACTGTGACACACGCCCGTCCTCCTCCCCCGGAGCTTCCATTCGGTTAAACTTAGGGGCCGCTTGGCACCGCCCGTGCCCGGGGAAGGTGCTCCTCTTCGGCTTACTGTGACGCGAGCATGCCCTCCTCCTCCGGAGCTTCCATTCGGTTAAACTTAGGGGCCGCTTGGAACCGCCCGTGCCCGGGGAAGGTGCTCCTCTTCGGCTTACTGTGACGCGAGCATGCCCTCCTCCTCCGGGCTTCCATTCGGTTAAACTTAGGGCCCGCTTGGCACCGCCCGTGCCCGGGGATGGTGCTCCTCTACGGCTTAACTGCCACGCACGCTGGCCGGAGCTCTGGTACGGTCCGAACCGCGCGAAACGTCGCCACCGATCGTGTCCGGGGGAACGTGCTCTTCTTCGTCCACTCTCCTCTTCGCCCACGCTCTTCTTCGGCGCACGCCGGCCGTCTAACCGCTCCAGCGCCCCGTCGTGCCGCTCGGCGAAACTACAATGCCCCCGAATATTTTTTAGACCCGCGAAGCACTGAACCCGCGAAAGGTGAACCGCGAAGTAGTGAGGGTTCACTGTATGTATAAGACCAAGACCTACAAAAAAGTCTCTTGGAGCAATGAGCTAGGTTTTACAGGAAGTCGGCCATTTTGAATTTACTTAAAAGGGGGCGGGTGACCACAATGGACTTTGTGTAGAAATTATTATTGGGGCCCGAGCAGCGACCGCGGCGAGGTCCCTATTGTTTTTGTAGAAGATATTATTACTTTTATTATTATTATTATTATTATTATTAGGGCCTGAGCAGCGACCGCTGCGAAGTCCCTATTGTTTTTGTAGAAATTATTATTATTAGTATTTTTCCGATTGTTCGATCGCATTTTTGACCCCCGAAACATGCACAAAAACTCACCAAACTTGGCAGTCTCATCGGGCATGGCGAAAAATTTGATATTTTAACGTCTAATATGAACAGGAAGTGAGTTATGAATTTTTGAAAGTCCGACTTTTGCCCTTTTTTGCATGTTTACAGGGGTCATTCTTTTGCACCCTGATCCTAAAGGCTTCATCTGATTGCCTTAAAATTCTGTCTGTAGCATCTGAAGACCTGGCACAAACACTGGGGCTAAAATTTTTTGTTTCCAAAATACTATATGACGGGGGCGGGGCATCAAAGTTTTCACTTAAGATTTCCTTCGCCGCAATGGACAAAATGCTTAATAACTCTCCTGCACATGCTGCTAAAAATCCAAAACTTCACATGTACATAAAGAGTCTGTACCTGAAGACATCTATATGTTTATATTCAGTTATACACCTTGCGCCAATCAATATCATTTTTTACATTTTGACGTACTGCACGGTGCCCTTTTAACGAATCTGATTGAAAATTGGCTAGAAAAGACTCAAGACATTGATCTTACTCTATCCCTATTTTTGTGACTTTCCTTCGAAGGGCGTGGCTATTACGGTGCCGCAGAGTCTGATTATTCTCCGTGGCAACAAAAGTTCCTGCAAAATGATTCAGATGATCCATCTTCTCGAAATTTTTCACATTTGAGGATATTCAGGCCCTGAAGACGGCTGCCAACTTATTTTTGATCGCAGTGGTAGCGCCACCAACTGGTTAAAACAAATACAAATTATTTTCGTTGATTTTTTTCTCCGGGCAGGTTAACAAAATCTACCTTACATTTGCTCGGATGAGTGTTTAGGCCTTGAGGATGTCACAATACGAAAGTCTTTCGCCTTCTTCAGAGTGTCACATGATGGTGTCTTGTGGCCCGTCTTTATCAACTGATGTTCCATGAGGGCGTGACTTACCTGTCACAAGAATGAAGGCAAGTCACGCCCCCCGCTGTCCGTTCACTCCGCCAAAATGCTGCTCCAGGTGGTAGAGAGGATGAAGGCTCCCTTGTCTCTGTTCATGGTTTTTATGCCTCGCTTGCAGATCTCAATGGCCTCTCTGATCCAGCGCTGTTGTTTGTTCTCTTCGGTGCGGATGACCCTGCCCTTCTCCCGGTCCATGATGTGGTTTTCCCTTTTGCAGTGGTCAGTGATTGCTGATTTGTAATGTTCATGTTGTGCTTGTTCTTTGACTGCTCTGATTTTTCATTTTTTTGACAGGTAAGTCACACCCTCATGGAACATCAGCTGATAAAGACGGGTCTCAAGACACCATCATGCGACACTCTGAAGAAGGCGAAAGACTCGCCGAAACATGTCAGGTAAAAAATTAACCTAAAACATAATTGTCTGCTTTTAATGAATCAGTCAAATATCAATAATAAGAAGACAAAATGAACCTAATACAAATAAATGAATGCTTAATAACTCCCCTGCACATGCTCCTAAAAATCCAAACCTTCACCTGTAAATAAAACGTCCCGACCTGAAGACATCTTAATGTTATTATTTTGTTATACACACAGTGCCGCCAAGTGGAATCAAAAATTTGTTTTTATTTTAATTTTCACGTACTGCACGGTGCCCTTTTGACGAATCCGACTGAAAATTAGTCAGAAAAGACTCAAGACAATGATCTTACTCTCTGCCGAATTTTGTGACGTTTTGGCAAAAGGCGTGGCTATTAAGGTGCTGAAAAGTCCGATTGTACTCTGTGGCAACAAAAGCTCCGGCAACATGACTCAGATGATCCTATCTTCTCGAAGTTGTACACATTTGAGGATACTTCAGCCCTGAAGACATCTACCAACTTATTTTACATCGTAGTAGTAGCGCCACCAACTGGTAAAAGCTAATACAAGTTATTTTCTTGGATGTTTTTCTCCGTGCAACTCAACAAGGTCGCCCTCATATATGCTCGGATGACTGTTTCGGCCATGAGGATGTCACAATACGAAATTCGTGATTTTTCGTGAAAAGTTGTGGGAGTGGCATTGCACTGTTCGGCAATAAAACAAAGCTGATTATGAGGTTCTAAATATGAACGACAACTCGTAAAACTTTACACACACATCAGGCCGAGCAAATTTATCAATATTTTATACGTTAGTTGTGCAGCTTTTTTGAAATGGCTCGCCATGGCCCTCGAGAAATGTTAAAAAAAAGCAGCTCTGGTTGAATGTTTCACCTCGCTTTTTGTAAATTTTATGGAGTACAGTGAACTCTCTGTTATCGCGGTTAATGGGGACCGAGACCATCCGCGAAAACTGAAAATCCGCGAAGTAGCGGCGCACCTTCAAAAATGCTTAAAAAAAATATACAATATATATAATAAATATATAAATATATATATATATATATATATATATATATATATATATATATATATATATATATACGGGGAGAGAGAGAGTGAAATTCATGTTATAACAAAAAAACCAAATTATTATTAAAACGTATTATTTTTTTATTCCCCAGCCATTCTTTTTGTATTTATTTAATTACTCCGACTTTTACCTGCTGGTACGCCGTCCGGTGTGCCCTGTGAAATGAAAGGTGGCATTCTTTATTTATTTATTCATTTATTCATTCATAACTGACAGCCTCGCGCTCCGCTCGTGCCCGGGCAGAAGAGGTGCTCCAATTTGGCTTAACTGTGACACACGCCCGTCCTCCTCCCCCGGAGCTTCCATTCGGTTAAACTTAGGGGCCGCTTGGCACCGCCCGTGCCCGGGGAAGGTGCTCCTCTTGGGCTTACTGTGACGCGAGCATGCCCTCCTCCTCCGGAGCTTCCATTCGGTTAAACTTAGGGGCCGCTTGGAACCGCCCGTGCCCGGGGAAGGTGCTCCTCTTCGGCTTACTGTGACGCGAGCATGCCCTCCTCCTCCGGAGCTTCCATTCGGTTAAACTTAGGGGCCGCTTGGCACCGCCCGTGCCCGGGGATGGTGCTCCTCTACGGCTTAACTGCCACGCACGCTGGCCGGAGCTCTGGTACGGTCCGAACCGCGCGAAACGTCGCCACCGATCGTGTCCGGGGGAACGTGCTCTTCTTCGTCCACTCTCCTCTTCGCCCACGCTCTTCTTCGGCGCACGCCGGCCGTCTAACCGCTCCAGCGCCCCGTCGTGCCGCTCGGCGAAACTACAATGCCCCCGAATATTTTTTAGACCCGCGAAGCACTGAACCCGCGAAAGGTGAACCGCGAAGTAGCGAGGGTTCACTGTATGTATAAGACCAAGACCTACAAAAAAGTCTCTTGGAGCAATGAGCTAGGTTTTACAGGAAGTCGGCCATTTTGAATTTACTTAAAAGGGGGCGGGTGACCACAATGGACTTTGTGTAGAAATTATTATTGGGGCCCGAGCAGCGACCGCGGCGAGGTCCCTATTGTTTTTGTAGAAGATATTATTACTTTTATTATTATTATTATTATTATTATTAGGGCCTGAGCAGCGACCGCTGCGAAGTCCCTATTGTTTTTGTAGAAATTATTATTATTATTATTTTTCCGATTGTTCGATCGCATTTTTGACCCCCGAAACATGCACAAAAACTCACCAAACTTGGCAGTCTCATCGGGCATGGCGAAAAATTTGATATTTTAACGTCTAATATGAACAGGAAGTGAGTTATGAATTTTTGAAAGTCCGACTTTTGCCCTTTTTTGCATGTTTACAGGGGTCATTCTTTTGCACCCTGATCCTAAAGGCTTCATCTGATTGCCTTAAAATTCTGTCTGTAGCATCTGAAGACCTGGCACAAACACTGGGGCTAAAATTTTTTGTTTCCAAAATACTATATGACGGGGGCGGGGCATCAAAGTTTTCACTTAAGATTTCCTTCGCCGCAATGGACAAAATGCTTAATAACTCTCCTGCACATGCTGCTAAAAATCCAAAACTTCACATGTACATAAAGAGTCTGTACCTGAAGACATCTATATGTTTATATTCAGTTATACACCTTGCGCCAATCAATATCATTTTTTACATTTTGACGTACTGCACGGTGCCCTTTTAACGAATCTGATTGAAAATTGGCTAGAAAAGACTCAAGACATTGATCTTACTCTATCCCTATTTTTGTGACTTTCCTTCGAAGGGCGTGGCTATTACGGTGCCGCAGAGTCTGATTATTCTCCGTGGCAACAAAAGTTCCTGCAAAATGATTCAGATGATCCATCTTCTCGAAATTTTTCACATTTGAGGATATTCAGGCCCTGAAGACGGCTGCCAACTTATTTTTGATCGCAGTGGTAGCGCCACCCACTGGTTAAAACAAATACAAATTATTTTCGTTGATTTTTTTCTCCGGGCAGGTTAACAAAATCTACCTTACATTTGCTCGGATGAGTGTTTAGGCCTTGAGGATGTCACAATACGAAAGTCTTTCGCCTTCTTCAGAGTGTCACATGATGGTGTCTTGTGGCCCGTCTTTATCAACTGATGTTCCATGAGGGCGTGACTTACCTGTCACAAGAATGAAGGCAAGTCACGCCCCCCGCTGTCCGTTCACTCCGCCAAAATGCTGCTCCAGGTGGTAGAGAGGATGAAGGCTCCCTTGTCTCTGTTCATGGTTTTTATGCCTCGCTTGCAGATCTCAATGGCCTCTCTGATCCAGCGCTGTTGTTTGTTCTCTTCGGTGCGGATGACCCTGCCCTTCTCCCGGTCCATGATGTGGTTTTCCCTTTTGCAGTGGTCAGTGATTGCTGATTTGTAATGTTCATGTTGTGCTTGTTCTTTGACTGCTCTGATTTTTCATTTTTTTGACAGGTAAGTCACACCCTCATGGAACATCAGCTGATAAAGACGGGTCTCAAGACACCATCATGCGACACTCTGAAGAAGGCGAAAGACTCGCCGAAACATGTCAGGTAAAAAATTAACCTAAAACATAATTGTCTGCTTTTAATGAATCAGTCAAATATCAATAATAAGAAGACAAAATGAACCTAATACAAATAAATGAATGCTTAATAACTCCCCTGCACATGCTCCTAAAAATCCAAACCTTCACCTGTAAATAAAACGTCCCGACCTGAAGACATCTTAATGTTATTATTTTGTTATACACACAGTGCCGCCAAGTGGAATCAAAAATTTGTTTTTATTTTAATTTTCACGTACTGCACGGTGCCCTTTTGACGAATCCGACTGAAAATTAGTCAGAAAAGACTCAAGACAATGATCTTACTCTCTGCCGAATTTTGTGACGTTTTGGCAAAAGGCGTGGCTATTAAGGTGCTGAAAAGTCCGATTGTACTCTGTGGCAACAAAAGCTCCGGCAACATGACTCAGATGATCCTATCTTCTCGAAGTTGTACACATTTGAGGATACTTCAGCCCTGAAGACATCTACCAACTTATTTTACATCGTAGTAGTAGCGCCACCAACTGGTAAAAGCTAATACAAGTTATTTTCTTGGATGTTTTTCTCCGTGCAACTCAACAAGGTCGCCCTCATATATGCTCGGATGACTGTTTCGGCCATGAGGATGTCACAATACGAAATTCGTGATTTTTCGTGAAAAGTTGTGGGAGTGGCATTGCACTGTTCGGCAATAAAACAAAGCTGATTATGAGGTTCTAAATATGAACGACAACTCGTAAAACTTTACACACACATCAGGCCGAGCAAATTTATCAATATTTTATACGTTAGTTGTGCAGCTTTTTTGAAATGGCTCGCCATGGCCCTCGAGAAATGTTAAAAAAAAGCAGCTCTGGTTGAATGTTTCACCTCGCTTTTTGTAAATTTTATGGAGTACAGTGAACTCTCTGTTATCGCGGTTAATGGGGACCGAGACCATCCGCGAAAACTGAAAATCCGCGAAGTAGCGGCGCACCTTCAAAAATGCTTAAAAAAAATATACAATATATATAATAAATATATAAATATATATATATATATATATATATATATATATATATATATATATACGGGGAGAGAGAGAGTGAAATTCATGTTATAACAAAAAAAACAAATTATTATTAAAACGTATTATTTTTTTATTCCCCAGCCATTCTTTTTGTATTTATTTAATTACTCCGACTTTTACCTGCTGGTACGCCGTCCGGTGTGCCCTGTGAAATGAAAGGTGGCATTCTTTATTTATTTATTCATTTATTCATTCATAACTGACAGCCTCGCGCTCCGCTCGTGCCCGGGCAGAAGAGGTGCTCCAATTTGGCTTAACTGTGACACACGCCCGTCCTCCTCACCCGGAGCTTCCATTCGGTTAAACTTAGGGGCCGCTTGGCACCGCCCGTGCCCGGGGAAGGTGCTCCTCTTCGGCTTACTGTGACGCGAGCATGCCCTCCTCCTCCGGAGCTTCCATTTGGTTAAACTTAGGGGCCGCTTGGAACCGCCCGTGCCCGGGGAAGGTGCTCCTCTTCGGCTTACTGTGACGCGAGCATGCCCTCCTCCTCCGGAGCTTCCATTCGGTTAAACTTAGGGGCCGCTTGGCACCGCCCGTGCCCGGGGAAGGTGCTCCTCTACGGCTTAACTGCCACGCACGCTGGCCGGAGCTCTGGTACGGTCCGAACCGCGTGAAACGTCGCCACCGATCGTGTCCGGGGGAACGTGCTCTTCTTCGTCCACTCTCCTCTTCGCCCACGCTCTTCTTCGGCGCACGCCGGCCGTCTAACCGCTCCAGCGCCCCGTCGTGCCGCTCGGCGAAACTACAATGCCCCCGAATATTTTTTAGACCCGCGAAGCACTGAACCCGCGAAAGGTGAACCGCGAAGTAGCGAGGGTTCACTGTATGTATAAGACCAAGACCTACAAAAAAGTCTCTTGGAGCAATGAGCTAGGTTTTACAGGAAGTCGGCCATTTTGAATTTACTTAAAAGGGGGCGGGTCACCACAATGGACTTTGTGTAGAAATTATTATTGGGGCCCGAGCAGCGACCGCGGCGAGGTCCCTATTGTTTTTGTAGAAGATATTATTACTTTTATTATTATTATTATTATTATTATTAGGGTCTGAGCAGCGACCGCTGCGAAGTCCCTATTGTTTTTGTAGAAATTATTATTATTATTATTTTTCCGATTGTTCGATCGCATTTTTGACCCCCGAAACATGCACAAAAACTCACCAAACTTGGCAGTCTCATCGGGCATGGCGAAAAATTTGATATTTTAACGTCTAATATGAACAGGAAGTGAGTTATGAATTTTTGAAAGTCCGACTTTTGCCCTTTTTTGCATGTTTACAGGGGTCATTCTTTTGCACCCTGATCCTAAAGGCTTCATCTGATTGCCTTAAAATTCTGTCTGTAGCATCTGAAGACCTGGCACAAACACTGGGGCTAAAATTTTTTGTTTCCGAAATACTATATGACGGGGGCGAGGCATCAAAGTTTTCACTTAAGATTTCCTTCGCCGCAATGGACAAAATGCTTAATAACTCTCCTGCACATGCTGCTAAAAATCCAAAACTTCACATGTACATAAAGAGTCTGTACCTGAAGACATCTATATGTTTATATTCAGTTATACACCTTGCGCCAATCAATATCATTTTTTACATTTTGACGTACTGCACGGTGCCCTTTTAACGAATCTGATTGAAAATTGGCTAGAAAAGACTCAAGACATTGATCTTACTCTATCCCTATTTTTGTGACTTTCCTTCGAAGGGCGTGGCTATTACGGTGCCGCAGAGTCTGATTATTCTCCGTGGCAACAAAAGTTCCTGCAAAATGATTCAGATGATCCATCTTCTCGAAATTTTTCACATTTGAGGATATTCAGGCCCTGAAGACGGCTGCCAACTTATTTTTGATCGCAGTGGTAGCGCCACCAACTGGTTAAAACAAATACAAATCATTTTCGTTGATTTTTTTCTCCGGGCAGGTTAACAAAATCTACCTTACATTTGCTCGGATGAGTGTTTAGGCCTTGAGGATGTCACAATACGAAAGTCTTTCGCCTTCTTCAGAGTGTCACATGATGGTGTCTTGTGGCCCGTCTTTATCAGCTGATGTTCCATGAGGGCGTGACTTACCTGTCACAAGAATGAAGGCAAGTCACGCCCCCCGCTGTCCGTTCACTCCGCCAAAATGCTGCTCCAGGTGGTAGAGAGGATGAAGGCTCCCTTGTCTCTGTTCATGGTTTTTATGCCTCGCTTGCAGATCTCAATGGCCTCTCTGATCCAGCGCTGTTGTTTGTTCTCTTCGGTGCGGATGACCCTGCCCTTCTCCCGGTCCATGATGTGGTTTTCCCTTTTGCAGTGGTCAGTGATTGCTGATTTGTAATGTTCATGTTGTGCTTGTTCTTTGACTGCTCTGATTTTTCATTTTTTTGACAGGTAAGTCACACCCTCATGGAACATCAGCTGATAAAGACGGGTCTCAAGACACCATCATGCGACACTCTGAAGAAGGCGAAAGACTCGCCGAAACATGTCAGGTAAAAAATTAACCTAAAACATAATTGTCTGCTTTTAATGAATCAGTCAAATATCAATAATAAGAAGACAAAATGAACCTAATACAAATAAATGAATGCTTAATAACTCCCCTGCACATGCTCCTAAAAATCCAAACCTTCACCTGTAAATAAAACGTCCCGACCTGAAGACATCTTAATGTTATTATTTTGTTATACACACAGTGCCGCCAAGTGGAATCAAAAATTTGTTTTTATTTTAATTTTCACGTACTGCACGGTGCCCTTTTGACGAATCCGACTGAAAATTAGTCAGAAAAGACTCAAGACAATGATCTTACTCTCTGCCGAATTTTGTGACGTTTTGGCAAAAGGCGTGGCTATTAAGGTGCTGAAAAGTCCGATTGTACTCTGTGGCAACAAAAGCTCCGGCAACATGACTCAGATGATCCTATCTTCTCGAAGTTGTACACATTTGAGGATACTTCAGCCCTGAAGACATCTACCAACTTATTTTACATCGTAGTAGTAGCGCCACCAACTGGTAAAAGCTAATACAAGTTATTTTCTTGGATGTTTTTCTCCGTGCAACTCAACAAGGTCGCCCTCATATATGCTCGGATGACTGTTTCGGCCATGAGGATGTCACAATACGAAATTCGTGATTTTTCGTGAAAAGTTGTGGGAGTGGCATTGCACTGTTCGGCAATAAAACAAAGCTGATTATGAGGTTCTAAATATGAACGACAACTCGTAAAACTTTACACACACATCAGGCCGAGCAAATTTATCAATATTTTATACGTTAGTTGTGCAGCTTTTTTGAAATGGCTCGCCATGGCCCTCGAGAAATGTTAAAAAAAAGCAGCTCTGGTTGAATGTTTCACCTCGCTTTTTGTAAATTTTATGGAGTACAGTGAACCCTCGGTTATCGCGGTTAATGGGGACCGAGACCACCCGCGAAAACTGAAAATCCGCGAAGTAGCGGCGCACCTTCAAAAATGCTTAAAAAAAATATACAATATATATAATAAATATATATATATATATATATATATATATATATATATATATATATACGGGGAGAGAGAGAGTGAAATTCATGTTATAACAAAAAAACCAAATTATTATTAAAACGTATTATTTTTTTATTCCCCAGCCATTCTTTTTGTATTTATTTAATTACTCCGACTTTTACCTGCTTGTACGCCGTCCGGTGTGCCCTGTGAAATGAAAGGTGGCATTCTTTATTTATTTATTCATTTATTCATTCATAACTGACAGCCTCGCGCTCCGCTCGTGCCCGGGCAGAAGAGGTGCTCCAATTTGGCTTAACTGTGACACACGCCCGTCCTCCTCCGTCCGGAGCTTCCATTCGGTTAAACTTAGGGGCCGCTTGGCACCGCCCGTGCCCGGGGAAGGTGCTCCTCTTCGGCTTACTGTGACGCGAGCATGCCCTCCTCCTCCGGAGCTTCCATTCGGTTAAACTTAGGGGCCGCTTGGAACCGCCCGTGCCCGGGGAAGGTGCTCCTCTTCGGCTTACTGTGACGCGAGCATGCCCTCCTCCTCCGGAGCTTCCATTCGGTTAAACTTAGGGGCCGCTTGGCACCGCCCGTGCCCGGGGAAGGTGCTCCTCTACGGCTTAACTGCCACGCACGCTGGCCGGAGCTCTGGTACGGTCCGAACCGCGTGAAACGTCGCCACCGATCGTGTCCGGGGGAACGTGCTCTTCTTCGTCCACTCTCCTCTTCGCCCACGCTCTTCTTCGGCGCACGCCGGCCGTCTAACCGCTCCAGCGCCCCGTCGTGCCGCTCGGCGAAACTACAATGCCCCCGAATATTTTTTAGACCCGCGAAGCACTGAACCTGCGAAAGGTGAACCGCGAAGTAGCGAGGGTTCACTGTATGTATAAGACCAAGACCTACAAAAAAGTC
Source organism: Idiotropiscis lumnitzeri (assembly GCF_059441095.1). Taxonomy (NCBI): domain Eukaryota; kingdom Metazoa; phylum Chordata; class Actinopteri; order Syngnathiformes; family Syngnathidae; genus Idiotropiscis; species Idiotropiscis lumnitzeri. The sequence goes on from NW_028283608.1 coordinate 606,868, forward strand.
TCTTGGAGCAATGAGCTAGGTTTTACAGGAAGTCGGCCATTTTGAATTTACTTAAAAGGGGGCGGGTCACCACAATGGACTTTGTGTAGAAATTATTATTGGGGCCCGAGCAGCGACCGCGGCGAGGTCCCTATTGTTTTTGTAGAAAATATTATTACTTTTATTATTATTATTATTATTATTATTAGGGCCTGAGCAGCGACCGCTGCGAAGTCCCTATTGTTTTTGTAGAAATTATTATTATTATTTTTCCGATTGTTCGATCGCATTTTTGACCCCCGAAACATGCACAAAAACTCACCAAACCTGCCAGTCTCATCGGGCATGGCGAAAAATTTGATATTTTAACGTCTAATATGAACAGGAAGTGAGTTATGAATTTTTGAAAGTCCGACTTTTGCCCTTTTTTGCATGTTTACAGGGGTCATTCTTTTGCACCCTGATCCTAAAGGCTTCATCTGATTGCCTTAAAATTCTGTCTGTAGCATCTGAAGACCTGGGACAAACACTGGGGATAAAATTTTTTGTTTCCGAAATACTATATGACGGGGGCGGGGCATCAAAGTTTTCACTTAAGATTTCCTTCGCCGCAATGGACAAAATGCTTAATAACTCTCCTGCACATGCTGCTAAAAATCCAAAACTTCACATGTACATAAAGAGTCTGTACCTGAAGACATCTATATGTTTATATTCAGTTATACACCTTGCGCCAATCAATATCATTTTTTACATTTTGACGTACTGCACGGTGCCCTTTTAACGAATCTGATTGAAAATTGGCTAGAAAAGACTCAAGACATTGATCTTACTCTATCCCTATTTTTGTGACTTTCCTTCGAAGGGCGTGGCTATTACGGTGCCGCAGAGTCTGATTATTCTCCGTGGCAACAAAAGTTCCTGCAAAATGATTCAGATGATCCATCTTCTCGAAATTTTTCACATTTGAGGATATTCAGGCCCTGAAGACGGCTGCCAACTTATTTTTGATCGCAGTGGTAGCGCCACCAACTGGTTAAAACAAATATAAATTATTTTCGTTGATGTTTTTCTCCGGGCATGTTAACAAAATCTACCTTATATTTGCTCGGATGAGTGTTTAGGCCTTGAGCATGTCACAATACGAAAGTCTTTCGCCTTCTTCAGAGTGTCACATGATGGTGTCTTGTGACCCGCCTTTATCAGCTGATGTTCCATGAGGGCGTGACTTACCTGTCACAAGAATGAAGGCAAGTCACGCCCCCCGCTGTCCGTTCACTCCGCCAAGATGCTGGTCCAGGTGGTAGAGAGGATGAAGGCTCCCTTGTCTCTGTTCATGGTTTTTATGCCTCGCTTGCAGATCTCAATGGCCTCTCTGATCCAGCGCTGTTGTTTGTTCTCTTCTGTGCGGATGACCCTGCCCTTCTCCCGGTCCATGATGTGGTTTTCCCTTTTGCAGTGGTCAGTGATTGCTGATTTGTAATGTTCATGTTGTGCTTGTTCTTTTACTGCTCTGATTTTTTTCATTTTTTTGACAGGTAAGTCACACCCTCATGGAACATCAGCTCAAGACACCATCATGCGACACTCTGAAGTAGGCGAAAGACTCCCCGAAACATGTCAGGTAAAAAATTAACCTAAAACATAATTGTCTGCTTTTAATGAATCAGTCAAATATCAATAATAAGAAGACAAAATGAACCTAATACAAATAAATGAATGCTTAATAACTCCCCTGCACATGCTCCTAAAAATCCAAACCTTCACCTGTAAATAAAACGTCCCGACCTGAAGACATCTTTATGTTATTATTTTGTTATACACACAGTGCCGCCAAGTGGAATCAAAAATTTGTTTTTATTTTAATTTTCACATACTGCACGGTGCCCTTTCGACGAATCCGACTGAAAATTAGTCAGAAAAGACTCAAGACAATGATCTTACTCTCTGCCGAATTTTGTGACGTTTTGGCAAAAGGCGTGGCTATTACGGTGCTGAAAAGTCCGATTGTACTCTGTGGCAACAAAAGCTCCAGCAACATGACTCAGATGATCCTATCTTCTCGAAGTTGCACACATTTGAGGATACTTCAGCCCTGAAGACATCTACCAACTTATTTTTCATCGTAGTAGTAGCGCCCCCAACTGGTAAAAGCTAATACAAGTTATTTTCTTGGATGTTTTTCTCCGTGCAACTCAACAAGGTCGCCCTCATATATGCTCGGATGACTGTTTCGGCCATGAGGATGTCACAATACGAAATTCGTCCTTTTTCATGAAAAGTTGTGGGAGTGGCATTGCACTGTTCGGCAATAAAACAAAGCTGATTATGAGGTTCTAAATATGAACGACAACTCGTGAAACTTTACACACACATCAGGCCGAGCAAATTTATCAATATTTTATACGTTAGTTGTGCAGCTTTTTTGAAATGGCTCGCCATGGCCCTCGAGAAATGTTCAAAAAAGCAGCCCTGGTTGAGTGTTTCACCTCGCTTTTTGTAAATTTTATGGAGTACAGTGAACCCTCGGTTATCGCGGTTAATGGGGACCGAGACCACCCGCGAAAACTGAAAATCCGCGAAGTAGCGGCGCACCTTCCAAAATGCTTAAAAAAAATTTACAATATATATAATAAATATATAAATATATATATATATATATATATATATATATATATATATATATATATATATATACGGGGGGAGAGAGAGAGAGAGAGAGTGAAATTCATGTTATAACAAAAAAAACAAATTATTATTAAAACTTATTATTTTTTTTATTCCCCAACCATTCTTTTTGTATTTATTTAATTACTCCGACTTTTACCTGCTGGTACGCCGTCCGGTGTGCCCTGTGAAATGAAAGGTGGCATTCTTTATTTATTTATTCATTTATTCATTCATAACTGACAGCCTCGCGCTCCGCTTGTGCCCGGCAGAAGAGGTGCTCCAATTCGGCTTAACTGTGACACACGCCCGCCCTCCTCCCCCGGAGCTTCCATTCGGTTAAACTTAGGGGCCGCTTGGCACCGCCCGTGCCCGGGGAAGGTGCTCCTCTTCGGCTTACTGTGACGCGAGCATGCCCTCCTCCTCCGGAGCTTCCATTCGGTTAAACTTAGGGGCCGCTTGGAACCGCCCGTGCCCGGGGAAGGTGCTCCTCTTCGGCTTACTGTGACGCGAGCATGCCCTCCTCCTCCGGAGCTTCCATTCGGTTAAACTCAGGGGCCGCTTGGAACCGCCCGTGCCCGGGGAAGGTGCTCCTCTACGGCTTAACTGCCCTGCACGCCGGCCGGAGCTCTGGTACGGTCCGAACCGCGCGAAACGTCGCCACCGATCGTGTCCGGGGGAACGTGCTCTTCTTCGTCCACTCTCCTCTTCGCCCACGCTCTTCTTCGGCGCACGCCGGCCGTCTAACCGCTCCAGCGCCCCGTCGTGCCGCTCGGCGAAACTACAATGCCCCCGAATATTTTTTAGACCCGCGAAGCACTGAACCCGCGAAAGGTGAACCGCGAAGTAGCGAGGGTTCACTGTATGTATAAGACCAAGACCTACAAAAAAGTCTCTTGGAGCAATGAGCTAGGTTTTACAGGAAGTCGGCCATTTTGAATTTACTTAAAAGGGGGCGGGTCACCACAATGGACTTTGTGTAGAAATTATTATTGGGGCCCGAGCAGCGACCGCGGCGAGGTCCCTATTGTTTTTGTAGAAGATATTATTACTTTTATTATTATTATTATTATTATTATTAGGGTCTGAGCAGCGACCGCTGCGAAGTCCCTATTGTTTTTGTAGAAATTATTATTATTATTATTTTTCCGATTGTTCGATCGCATTTTTGACCCCCGAAACATGCACAAAAACTCACCAAACTTGGCAGTCTCATCGGGCATGGCGAAAAATTTGATATTTTAACGTCTAATATGAACAGGAAGTGAGTTATGAATTTTTGAAAGTCCGACTTTTGCCCTTTTTTGCATGTTTACAGGGGTCATTCTTTTGCACCCTGATCCTAAAGGCTTCATCTGATTGCCTTAAAATTCTGTCTGTAGCATCTGAAGACCTGGCACAAACACTGGGGCTAAAATTTTTTGTTTCCGAAATACTATATGACGGGGGCGAGGCATCAAAGTTTTCACTTAAGATTTCCTTCGCCGCAATGGACAAAATGCTTAATAACTCTCCTGCACATGCTGCTAAAAATCCAAAACTTCACATGTACATAAAGAGTCTGTACCTGAAGACATCTATATGTTTATATTCAGTTATACACCTTGCGCCAATCAATATCATTTTTTACATTTTGACGTACTGCACGGTGCCCTTTTAACGAATCTGATTGAAAATTGGCTAGAAAAGACTCAAGACATTGATCTTACTCTATCCCTATTTTTGTGACTTTCCTTCGAAGGGCGTGGCTATTACGGTGCCGCAGAGTCTGATTATTCTCCGTGGCAACAAAAGTTCCTGCAAAATGATTCAGATGATCCATCTTCTCGAAATTTTTCACATTTGAGGATATTCAGGCCCTGAAGACGGCTGCCAACTTATTTTTGATCGCAGTGGTAGCGCCACCAACTGGTTAAAACAAATACAAATCATTTTCGTTGATTTTTTTCTCCGGGCAGGTTAACAAAATCTACCTTACATTTGCTCGGATGAGTGTTTAGGCCTTGAGGATGTCACAATACGAAAGTCTTTCGCCTTCTTCAGAGTGTCACATGATGGTGTCTTGTGGCCCGTCTTTATCAGCTGATGTTCCATGAGGGCGTGACTTACCTGTCACAAGAATGAAGGCAAGTCACGCCCCCCGCTGTCCGTTCACTCCGCCAAAATGCTGCTCCAGGTGGTAGAGAGGATGAAGGCTCCCTTGTCTCTGTTCATGGTTTTTATGCCTCGCTTGCAGATCTCAATGGCCTCTCTGATCCAGCGCTGTTGTTTGTTCTCTTCGGTGCGGATGACCCTGCCCTTCTCCCGGTCCATGATGTGGTTTTCCCTTTTGCAGTGGTCAGTGATTGCTGATTTGTAATGTTCATGTTGTGCTTGTTCTTTGACTGCTCTGATTTTTCATTTTTTTGACAGGTAAGTCACACCCTCATGGAACATCAGCTGATAAAGACGGGTCTCAAGACATCATCATGCGACACTCTGAAGAAGGCGAAAGACTCGCCGAAACATGTCAGGTAAAAAATTAACCTAAAACATAATTGTCTGCTTTTAATGAATCAGTCAAATATCAATAATAAGAAGACAAAATGAACCTAATACAAATAAATGAATGCTTAATAACTCCCCTGCACATGCTCCTAAAAATCCAAACCTTCACCTGTAAATAAAACGTCCCGACCTGAAGACATCTTAATGTTATTATTTTGTTATACACACAGTGCCGCCAAGTGGAATCAAAAATTTGTTTTTATTTTAATTTTCACGTACTGCACGGTGCCCTTTTGACGAATCCGACTGAAAATTAGTCAGAAAAGACTCAAGACAATGATCTTACTCTCTGCCGAATTTTGTGACGTTTTGGCAAAAGGCGTGGCTATTAAGGTGCTGAAAAGTCCGATTGTACTCTGTGGCAACAAAAGCTCCGGCAACATGACTCAGATGATCCTATCTTCTCGAAGTTGTACACATTTGAGGATACTTCAGCCCTGAAGACATCTACCAACTTATTTTACATCGTAGTAGTAGCGCCACCAACTGGTAAAAGCTAATACAAGTTATTTTCTTGGATGTTTTTCTCCGTGCAACTCAACAAGGTCGCCCTCATATATGCTCGGATGACTGTTTCGGCCATGAGGATGTCACAATACGAAATTCGTGATTTTTCGTGAAAAGTTGTGGGAGTGGCATTGCACTGTTCGGCAATAAAACAAAGCTGATTATGAGGTTCTAAATATGAACGACAACTCGTAAAACTTTACACACACATCAGGCCGAGCAAATTTATCAATATTTTATACGTTAGTTGTGCAGCTTTTTTGAAATGGCTCGCCATGGCCCTCGAGAAATGTTAAAAAAAAGCAGCTCTGGTTGAGTGTTTCACCTCGCTTTTTGTAAATTTTATGGAGTACAGTGAACCCTCGGTTATCGCGGTTAATGGGGACCGAGACCACCCGCGAAAACTGAAAATCCGCGAAGTAGCGGCGCACCTTCAAAAATGCTTAAAAAAAATATACAATATATATAATAAATATATATATATATATATATATATATATATATATATATATATATACGGGGAGAGAGAGAGTGAAATTCATGTTATAACAAAAAAACCAAATTATTATTAAAACGTATTATTTTTTTATTCCCCAGCCATTCTTTTTGTATTTATTTAATTACTCCGACTTTTACCTGCTTGTACGCCGTCCGGTGTGCCCTGTGAAATGAAAGGTGGCATTCTTTATTTATTTATTCATTTATTCATTCATAACTGACAGCCTCGCGCTCCGCTCGTGCCCGGGCAGAAGAGGTGCTCCAATTTGGCTTAACTGTGACACACGCCCGTCCTCCTCCGTCCGGAGCTTCCATTCGGTTAAACTTAGGGGCCGCTTGGCACCGCCCGTGCCCGGGGAAGGTGCTCCTCTTCGGCTTACTGTGACGCGAGCATGCCCTCCTCCTCCGGAGCTTCCATTCGGTTAAACTTAGGGGCCGCTTGGAACCGCCCGTGCCCGGGGAAGGTGCTCCTCTTCGGCTTACTGTGACGCGAGCATGCCCTCCTCCTCCGGAGCTTCCATTCGGTTAAACTTAGGGGCCGCTTGGCACCGCCCGTGCCCGGGGAAGGTGCTCCTCTACGGCTTAACTGCCACGCACGCTGGCCGGAGCTCTGGTACGGTCCGAACCGCGTGAAACGTCGCCACCGATCGTGTCCGGGGGAACGTGCTCTTCTTCGTCCACTCTCCTCTTCGCCCACGCTCTTCTTCGGCGCACGCCGGCCGTCTAACCGCTCCAGCGCCCCGTCGTGCCGCTCGGCGAAACTACAATGCCCCCGAATATTTTTTAGACCCGCGAAGCACTGAACCTGCGAAAGGTGAACCGCGAAGTAGCGAGGGTTCACTGTATGTATAAGACCAAGACCTACAAAAAAGTCTCTTGGAGCAATGAGCTAGGTTTTACAGGAAGTCGGCCATTTTGAATTTACTTAAAAGGGGGCGGGTCACCACAATGGACTTTGTGTAGAAATTATTATTGGGGCCCGAGCAGCGACCGCGGCGAGGTCCCTATTGTTTTTGTAGAAAATATTATTACTTTTATTATTATTATTATTATTATTATTAGGGCCTGAGCAGCGACCGCTGCGAAGTCCCTATTGTTTTTGTAGAAATTATTATTATTATTTTTCCGATTGTTCGATCGCATTTTTGACCCCCGAAACATGCACAAAAACTCACCAAACCTGCCAGTCTCATCGGGCATGGCGAAAAATTTGATATTTTAACGTCTAATATGAACAGGAAGTGAGTTATGAATTTTTGAAAGTCCGACTTTTGCCCTTTTTTGCATGTTTACAGGGGTCATTCTTTTGCACCCTGATCCTAAAGGCTTCATCTGATTGCCTTAAAATTCTGTCTGTAGCATCTGAAGACCTGGGACAAACACTGGGGATAAAATTTTTTGTTTCCGAAATACTATATGACGGGGGCGGGGCATCAAAGTTTTCACTTAAGATTTCCTTCGCCGCAATGGACAAAATGCTTAATAACTCTCCTGCACATGCTGCTAAAAATCCAAAACTTCACATGTACATAAAGAGTCTGTACCTGAAGACATCTATATGTTTATATTCAGTTATACACCTTGCGCCAATCAATATCATTTTTTACATTTTGACGTACTGCACTGTGCCCTTTTAACGAATCTGATTGAAAATTGGCTAGAAAAGACTCAAGACATTGATCTTACTCTATCCCTATTTTTGTGACTTTCCTTCGAAGGGCGTGGCTATTACGGTGCCGCAGAGTCTGATTATTCTCCGTGGCAACAAAAGTTCCTGCAAAATGATTCAGATGATCCATCTTCTCGAAATTTTTCACATTTGAGGATATTCAGGCCCTGAAGACGGCTGCCAACTTATTTTTGATCGCAGTGGTAGCGCCACCAACTGGTTAAAACAAATATAAATTATTTTCGTTGATGTTTTTCTCCGGGCATGTTAACAAAATCTACCTTATATTTGCTCGGATGAGTGTTTAGGCCTTGAGCATGTCACAATACGAAAGTCTTTCGCCTTCTTCAGAGTGTCACATGATGGTGTCTTGTGACCCGCCTTTATCAGCTGATGTTCCATGAGGGCGTGACTTACCTGTCACAAGAATGAAGGCAAGTCACGCCCCCCGCTGTCCGTTCACTCCGCCAAGATGCTGGTCCAGGTGGTAGAGAGGATGAAGGCTCCCTTGTCTCTGTTCATGGTTTTTATGCCTCGCTTGCAGATCTCAATGGCCTCTCTGATCCAGCGCTGTTGTTTGTTCTCTTCTGTGCGGATGACCCTGCCCTTCTCCCGGTCCATGATGTGGTTTTCCCTTTTGCAGTGGTCAGTGATTGCTGATTTGTAATGTTCATGTTGTGCTTGTTCTTTTACTGCTCTGATTTTTTTCATTTTTTTGACAGGTAAGTCACACCCTCATGGAACATCAGCTCAAGACACCATCATGCGACACTCTGAAGTAGGCGAAAGACTCCCCGAAACATGTCAGGTAAAAAATTAACCTAAAACATAATTGTCTGCTTTTAATGAATCAGTCAAATATCAATAATAAGAAGACAAAATGAACCTAATACAAATAAATGAATGCTTAATAACTCCCCTGCACATGCTCCTAAAAATCCAAACCTTCACCTGTAAATAAAACGTCCCGACCTGAAGACATCTTTATGTTATTATTTTGTTATACACACAGTGCCGCCAAGTGGAATCAAAAATTTGTTTTTATTTTAATTTTCACATACTGCACGGTGCCCTTTCGACGAATCCGACTGAAAATTAGTCAGAAAAGACTCAAGACAATGATCTTACTCTCTGCCGAATTTTGTGACGTTTTGGCAAAAGGCGTGGCTATTACGGTGCTGAAAAGTCCGATTGTACTCTGTGGCAACAAAAGCTCCAGCAACATGACTCAGATGATCCTATCTTCTCGAAGTTGCACACATTTGAGGATACTTCAGCCCTGAAGACATCTACCAACTTATTTTTCATCGTAGTAGTAGCGCCCCCAACTGGTAAAAGCTAATACAAGTTATTTTCTTGGATGTTTTTCTCCGTGCAACTCAACAAGGTCGCCCTCATATATGCTCGGATGACTGTTTCGGCCATGAGGATGTCACAATACGAAATTCGTCCTTTTTCATGAAAAGTTGTGGGAGTGGCATTGCACTGTTCGGCAATAAAACAAAGCTGATTATGAGGTTCTAAATATGAACGACAACTCGTGAAACTTTACACACACATCAGGCCGAGCAAATTTATCAATATTTTATACGTTAGTTGTGCAGCTTTTTTGAAATGGCTCGCCATGGCCCTCGAGAAATGTTCAAAAAAGCAGCCCTGGTTGAGTGTTTCACCTCGCTTTTTGTAAATTTTATGGAGTACAGTGAACCCTCGGTTATCGCGGTTAATGGGGACCGAGACCACCCGCGAAAACTGAAAATCCGCGAAGTAGCGGCGCACCTTCCAAAATGCTTAAAAAAAATTTACAATATATATAATAAATATATAAATATATATATATATATATATATATATATATATATATATATATATATATATACGGGGGGAGAGAGAGAGAGAGAGAGTGAAATTCATGTTATAACAAAAAAAACAAATTATTATTAAAACTTATTATTTTTTTTATTCCCCAACCATTCTTTTTGTATTTATTTAATTACTCCGACTTTTACCTGCTGGTACGCCGTCCGGTGTGCCCTGTGAAATGAAAGGTGGCATTCTTTATTTATTTATTCATTTATTCATTCATAACTGACAGCCTCGCGCTCCGCTTGTGCCCGGCAGAAGAGGTGCTCCAATTCGGCTTAACTGTGACACACGCCCGCCCTCCTCCCCCGGAGCTTCCATTCGGTTAAACTTAGGGGCCGCTTGGCACCGCCCGTGCCCGGGGAAGGTGCTCCTCTTCGGCTTACTGTGACGCGAGCATGCCCTCCTCCTCCGGAGCTTCCATTCGGTTAAACTTAGGGGCCGCTTGGAACCGCCCGTGCCCGGGGAAGGTGCTCCTCTTCGGCTTACTGTGACGCGAGCATGCCCTCCTCCTCCGGAGCTTCCATTCGGTTAAACTCAGGGGCCGCTTGGAACCGCCCGTGCCCGGGGAAGGTGCTCCTCTACGGCTTAACTGCCCTGCACGCCGGCCGGAGCTCTGGTACGGTCCGAACCGCGCGAAACGTCGCCACCGATCGTGTCCGGGGGAACGTGCTCTTCTTCGTCCACTCTCCTCTTCGCCCACGCTCTTCTTCGGCGCACGCCGGCCGTCTAACCGCTCCAGCGCCCCGTCGTGCCGCTCGGCGAAACTACAATGCCCCCGAATATTTTTTAGACCCGCGAAGCACTGAACCCGCGAAAGGTGAACCTCGAAGTAGCGAGGGTTCACTGTATGTATAAGACCAAGACCTACAAAAAAGTCTCTTGGAGCAATGAGCTAGGTTTTACAGGAAGTCGGCCATTTTGAATTTACTTAAAAGGGGGCGGGTCTCCACAATGGACTTTGTGTAGAAATTATTATTGGGGCCCGAGCAGCGACCGCGGCGAGGTCCCTATTGTTTTTGTAGAAAATATTATTACTTTTATTATTATTATTATTATTAGGGCCTGAGCAGCGACCGCTGCGAAGTCCCTATTGTTTTTGTAGAAATTATTATTATAATTATTTTTCCGATTGTTTGATCGCATTTTTGACCCCCGAAACATGCACAAAAACTCACCAAACTTGGCAGTCTCATCGGGCATGGCGAAAAATTTTATATTTTTTAACGTCTAATATGAACAGGAAGTGAGTTATGAATTTTTGAAAGTCCGACTTTTGCCCTTTTTTGCATGTTTACAGGGGTCATTCTTTTGCACCCTGATCCTAAAGGCTTCATCTGATTGCCTTAAAGTTCTGTCTGGAGCATCTTAAGACCTGGGACAAACACTGGGGCTAAAATTTTTTGTTTCCGAAATACTATATGACGGGGGCGGGGCTTCAAAGTTTTCACTTAAGATTTCCTTCGCCGCAATGGACAAAATGCTTAATAACTCTCCTGCACGTGCTGCTAAAAATCCAAAACTTCACATGTACATAAAGAGTCGGTACCTGAAGACATCTATATGTTTATATTCAGTTATACACCTTGCGCCAATCAATATAAATGTTTACATTTTGACGTACTGCACGGTGCCCTTTTAACGAATCCGACTGAAAATTGGCTAGAAAAGACTCAAGACATTGATCTTACTCTATCCCTATTTTTATGACTTTCCTTCAAAGGGCGTGGCTATTACGGTGCCGCAGAGTCTGATTATTCTCCGTGGCAACAAAAGTTCCTGCAAAATGATTCAGATGATCCATCTTCTGGAAATCTTTCACATTTGAGGATATTCAGGCCCTGAAGACGGCTGCCAACTTATTTTTGATCGCAGTGGTAGCGCCACCAACTGGTTAAAACAAATACAAATTATTTTCGTTGATGTTTTTCTCCGGGCAGGTTAACAAAATCTACCTTACATTTGCTCGGATGAGTGTTTAGGCCTTGAGGATGTCACAATACGAAAGTCTTTCGCCTTCTTCAGAGTGTCACATGATGGTGTCTTGTGACCCGTCTTTATCAGCTGATGTTCCATGAGGGCGTGACTTACCTGTCACAAGAATGAAGGCAAGTCACGCCCCCCGCTGTCCGTTCACTCCGCCAAGATGCTGGTCCAGGTGGTAGAGAGGATGAAGGCTCCCTTGTCTCTGTTCATGGTTTTTATGCCTCGCTTGCAGATCTCAATGGCCTCTCTGATCCAGCGCTGTTGTTTGTTCTCTTCTGTGCGGATGACCCTGCCCTTCTCCCGGTCCATGATGTGGTTTTCCCTTTTGCAGTGGTCAGTGATTGCTGATTTGTAATGTTCATGTTGTGCTTGTTCTTTTACTGCTCTGATTTTTTCATTTTTTTGACAGGTAAGTCACACCCTCATGGAACATCAGCTCAAGACACCATCATGCGACACTCTGAAGAAGGCGAAAGACTCGCCGAAACATGTCAGGTAAAAAATTAACCTAAAACATAATTGTCTGCTTTTAATGAATCAGTCAAATATCAATAATAAGAAGACAAAATGAACCTAATACAAATAAATGAATGCTTAATAACTCCCCTGCACATGCTCCTAAAAATCCAAACCTTCACCTGTAAATAAAACGTCCCGACCTGAAGACATCTTAATGTTATTATTTTGTTATATACACAGTGCCGCCAAGTGGAATCAAAAATTTGTTTTTATTTTAATTTTCACGTACTGCATGGTGCCCTTTTGACGAATCCGACTGAAAATTAGTCAGAAAAGACTTAAGACAATGATCTTACTCTCTGCCGAATTTTGTGACGTTTTGGCAAAAGGCGTGGCTATTAAGGTGCTGAAAAGTCCGATTGTACTCTGTGGCAACAAAAGCTCCGGCAACATGACTCAGATGATGCTATCTTCTCGAAGTTGTACACATTTGAGGATACTTCAGCCCTGAAGTCATCTACCAACTTATTTTACATCGTAGTAGTAGCGCCACCAACTGGTAAAAGCTAATACAAGTTATTTTCTTGGATGTTTTTCTCCGTGCAACTCAACAAGGTCACCCTCATATATGCTCGGATGACTGTTTCGGCCATGAGGATGTCACAATACGAAATTCGTGATTTTTCGTGAAAAGTTGTGGGAGTGGCATTGCACTGTTCAGCAATAAAACAAAGCTGATTATGAGGTTCTAAATATGAACGACAACTCGTAAAACTTTACACACACATCAGGCCGAGCAAATTTATCAATATTTTATACGTTAGTTGTGCAGCTTTTTTGAAATGGCTCGCCATGGCCCTCGAGAAATGTTAAAAAAAAGCAGCTCTGGTTGAGTGTTTCACCTCGCTTTTTGTAAATTTTATGGAGTACAGTGAACCCTCGGTTATCGCGGTTAATGGGGACCGAGACCACCCGCGAAAACTGAAAATCCGCGAAGTAGCGGCGCACCTTCAAAAATGCTTAAAAAAAATATACAATATATATAATAAATATATATATATATATATATATATATATATATATATATATATATATATATATATATATATATATATATATATATATATATATATATATATATATATACGGGGAGAGAGAGAGTGAAATTCATGTTATAACAAAAAAAACAAATTATTATTAAAACGTATTATTTTTTTATTCCCCAGCCATTCTTTTTGTATTTATTTAATTACTCCGACTTTTACCTGCTGGTACGCCGTCCGGTGTGCCCTGTGAAATGAAAGGTGGCATTCTTTATTTATTTATTCATTTATTCATTCATAACTGACAGCCTCGCGCTCCGCTCGTGCCCGGGCAGAAGAGGTGCTCCAATTTGGCTTAACTGTGACACACGCCCGTCCTCCTCCGTCCGGAGCTTCCATTCGGTTAAACTTAGGGGCCGCTTGGCACCGCCCGTGCCCGGGGAAGGTGCTCCTCTTCGGCTTACTGTGACGCGAGCATGCCCTCCTCCTCCGGAGCTTCCATTCGGTTAAACTTAGGGGCCGCTTGGAACCGCCCGTGCCCGGGGAAGGTGCTCCTCTTCGGCTTACTGTGACGCGAGCATGCCCTCCTCCTCCGGAGCTTCCATTCGGTTAAACTTAGGGGCCGCTTGGCACCGCCCGTGCCCGGGGAAGGTGCTCCTCTACGGCTTAACTGCCACGCACGCTGGCCGGAGCTCTGGTACGGTCCGAACCGCGCGAAACGTCGCCACCGATCGTGTCCGGGGGAACGTGCTCTTCTTCGTCCACTCTCCTCTTCGCCCACGCTCTTCTTCGGCGCACGCCGGCCGTCTAACCGCTCCAGCGCCCCGTCGTGCCGCTCGGCGAAACTACAATGCCCCCGAATATTTTTTAGACCCGCGAAGCACTGAACCTGCGAAAGGTGAACCGCGAAGTAGCGAGGGTTCACTGTATGTATAAGACCAAGACCTACAAAAAAGTCTCTTGGAGCAATGAGCTAGGTTTTACAGGAAGTCGGCCATTTTGAATTTACTTAAAAGGGGGCGGGTCACCACAATGGACTTTGTGTAGAAATTATTATTGGGGCCCGAGCAGCGACCGCGGCGAGGTCCCTATTGTTTTTGTAGAAAATATTATTACTTTTATTATTATTATTATTATTATTATTAGGGCCTGAGCAGCGACCGCTGCGAAGTCCCTATTGTTTTTGTAGAAATTATTATTATTATTTTTCCGATTGTTCGATCGCATTTTTGACCCCCGAAACATGCACAAAAACTCACCAAACCTGGCAGTCTCATCGGGCATGGCGAAAAATTTGATATTTTAACGTCTAATATGAACAGGAAGTGAGTTATGAATTTTTGAAAGTCCGACTTTTGCCCTTTTTTGCATGTTTACAGGGGTCATTCTTTTGCACCCTGATCCTAAAGGCTTCATCTGATTGCCTTAAAATTCTGTCTGTAGCATCTGAAGACCTGGGACAAACACTGGGGCTAAAATTTTTTGTTTCCGAAATACTATATGACGGGGGCGGGGCATCAAAGTTTTCACTTAAGATTTCCTTCGCCGCAATGGACAAAATGCTTAATAACTCTCCTGCACATGCTGCTAAAAATCCAAAACTTAACATGTACATAAAGAGTCTGTACCTGAAGACATCTATATGTTTATATTCAGTTATACACCTTGCGCCAATCAATATCATTTTATACATTTTGACGTACTGCACGGTGCCCTTTTAACGAATCTGATTGAAAATTGGCTAGAAAAGACTCAAGACATTGATCTTACTCTATCCCTATTTTTGTGACTTTCCTTCGAAGGGCGTGGCTATTACGGTGCCGCAGAGTCTGATTATTCTCCGTGGCAACAAAAGTTCCTGCAAAATGATTCAGATGATCCATCTTCTCGAAATTTTTCACATTTGAGGATATTCAGGCCCTGAAGACGGCTGCCAACTTATTTTTGATCGCAGTGGTAGCGCCACCAACTGGTTAAAACAAATATAAATTATTTTCGTTGATGTTTTTCTCCGGGCATGTTAACAAAATCTACCTTATATTTGCTCGGATGAGTGTTTAGGCCTTGAGCATGTCACAATACGAAAGTCTTTCGCCTTCTTCAGAGTGTCACATGATGGTGTCTTGTGACCCGCCTTTATCAGCTGATGTTCCATGAGGGCGTGACTTACCTGTCACAAGAATGAAGGCAAGTCACGCCCCCCGCTGTCCGTTCACTCCGCCAAGATGCTGGTCCAGGTGGTAGAGAGGATGAAGGCTCCCTTGTCTCTGTTCATGGTTTTTATGCCTCGCTTGCAGATCTCAATGGCCTCTCTGATCCAGCGCTGTTGTTTGTTCTCTTCTGTGCGGATGACCCTGCCCTTCTCCCGGTCCATGATGTGGTTTTCCCTTTTGCAGTGGTCAGTGATTGCTGATTTGTAATGTTCATGTTGTGCTTGTTCTTTTACTGCTCTGATTTTTTTTCATTTTTTTGACAGGTAAGTCACACCCTCATGGAACATCAGCTCAAGACACCATCATGCGACACTCTGAAGTAGGCGAAAGACTCGCCGAAACATGTCAGGTAAAAAATTAACCTAAAACATAATTGTCTGCTTTTAATGAATCAGTCAAATATCAATAATAAGAAGACAAAATGAACCTAATACAAATAAATGAATGCTTAATAACTCCCCTGCACATGCTCCTAAAAATCCAAACCTTCACCTGTAAATAAAACGTCCCGACCTGAAGACATCTTAATGTTATTATTTTGTTATACACACAGTGCCGCCAAGTGGAATCAAAAATTTGTTTTTATTTTAATTTTCACGTACTGCACGGTGCCCTTTCGACGAATCCGACTGAAAATTAGTCAGAAAAGACTCAAGACAATGATCTTACTCTCTGCCGAATTTTGTGACGTTTTGGCAAAAGGCGTGGCTATTACGGTGCTGAAAAGTCCGATTGTACTCTGTGGCAACAAAAGCTCCAGCAACATGACTCAGATGATCCTATCTTCTCGAAGTTGCACACATTTGAGGATACTTCAGCCCTGAAGACATCTACCAACTTATTTTTCATCGTAGTAGTAGCGCCCCCAACTGGTAAAAGCTAATACAAGTTATTTTCTTGGATGTTTTTCTCCGTGCAACTCAACAAGGTCGCCCTCATATATGCTCGGATGACTGTTTCGGCCATGAGGATGTCACAATACGAAATTCGTCCTTTTTCATGAAAAGTTGTGGGAGTGGCATTGCACTGTTCGGCAATAAAACAAAGCTGATTATGAGGTTCTAAATATGAACGACAACTCGTGAAACTTTACACACACATCAGGCCGAGCAAATTTATCAATATTTTATACGTTAGTTGTGCAGCTTTTTTGAAATGGCTCGCCATGGCCCTCGAGAAATGTTCAAAAAAGCAGCCCTGGTTGAGTGTTTCACCTCGCTTTTTGTAAATTTTATGGAGTACAGTGAACCCTCGGTTATCGCGGTTAATGGGGACCGAGACCACCCGCGAAAACTGAAAATCCGCGAAGTAGCGGCGCACCTTCAAAAATGCTTAAAAAAAATATACAATATATATAATAAATATATAAATATATATATATATATATATATATATATATATATATATATATATATATATATATACGGGGGGAGAGAGAGAGAGAGAGAGTGAAATTCATGTTATAACAAAAAAAACAAATTATTATTAAAACTTATTATTTTTTTTATTCCCCAACCATTCTTTTTGTATTTATTTAATTACTCCGACTTTTACCTGCTGGTACGCCGTCCGGTGTGCCCTGTGAAATGAAAGGTGGCATTCTTTATTTATTTATTCATTTATTCATTCATAACTGACAGCCTCGCGCTCCGCTTGTGCCCGGCAGAAGAGGTGCTCCAATTCGGCTTAACTGTGACACACGCCCGCCCTCCTCCCCCGGAGCTTCCATTCGGTTAAACTTAGGGGCCGCTTGGCACCGCCCGTGCCCGGGGAAGGTGCTCCTCTTCGGCTTACTGTGACGCGAGCATGCCCTCCTCCTCCGGAGCTTCCATTCGGTTAAACTTAGGGGCCGCTTGGAACCGCCCGTGCCCGGGGAAGGTGCTCCTCTTCGGCTTACTGTGACGCGAGCATGCCCTCCTCCTCCGGAGCTTCCATTCGGTTAAACTCAGGGGCCGCTTGGAACCGCCCGTGCCCGGGGAAGGTGCTCCTCTACGGCTTAACTGCCACGCACGCCGGCCGGAGCTCTGGTACGGTCCGAACCGCGCGAAACGTCGCCACCGATCGTGTCCGGGGGAACGTGCTCTTCTTCGTCCACTCTCCTCTTCGCCCACGCTCTTCTTCGGCGCACGCCGGCCGTCTAACCGCTCCAGCGCCCCGTCGTGCCGCTCGGCGAAACTACAATGCCCCCGAATATTTTTTAGACCCGCGAAGCACTGAACCCGCGAAAGGTGAACCTCGAAGTAGCGAGGGTTCACTGTATGTATAAGACCAAGACCTACAAAAAAGTCTCTTGGAGCAATGAGCTAGGTTTTACAGGAAGTCGGCCATTTTGAATTTACTTAAAAGGGGGCGGGTCTCCACAATGGACTTTGTGTAGAAATTATTATTGGGGCCCGAGCAGCGACCGCGGCGAGGTCCCTATTGTTTTTGTAGAAAATATTATTACTTTTATTATTATTATTATTATTATTATTAGGGCCTGAGCAGCGACCGCTGCGAAGTCCCTATTGTTTTTGTAGAAATTATTATTATTATTATTTTTCCGATTGTTCGATCGCATTTTTGACCCCCGAAACATGCACAAAAACTCACCAAACTTGGCAGTCTCATCGGGCATGGCGAAAAATTTGATATTTTTTAACGTCTAATATGAACAGGAAGTGAGTTATGAATTTTTGAAAGTCCGACTTTTGCCCTTTTTTGCATGTTTACAGGGGTCATTCTTTTGCACCCTGATCCTAAAGGCTTCATCTGATTGCCTTAAAGTTCTGTCTGGAGCATCTTAAGACCTGGGACAAACACTGGGGCTAAAATTTTTTGTTTCCGAAATACTATATGACGGGGGCGGGGCTTCAAAGTTTTCACTTAAGATTTCCTTCGCCGCAATGGACAAAATGCTTAATAACTCTCCTGCACGTGCTGCTAAAAATCCAAAACTTCACATGTACATAAAGAGTCGGTACCTGAAGACATCTATATGTTTATATTCAGTTATACACCTTGCGCCAATCAATATAAATGTTTACATTTTGACGTACTGCACGGTGCCCTTTTAACGAATCCGACTGAAAATTGGCTAGAAAAGACTCAAGACATTGATCTTACTCTATCCCTATTTTTATGACTTTCCTTCAAAGGGCGTGGCTATTACGGTGCCGCAGAGTCTGATTATTCTCCGTGGCAACAAAAGTTCCTGCAAAATGATTCAGATGATCCATCTTCTGGAAATCTTTCACATTTGAGGATATTCAGGCCCTGAAGACGGCTGCCAACTTATTTTTGATCGCAGTGGTAGCGCCACCAACTGGTTAAAACAAATACAAATTATTTTCGTTGATGTTTTTCTCCGGGCAGGTTAACAAAATCTACCTTATATTTGCTCGGATGAGTGTTTAGGCCTTGAGCATGTCACAATACGAAAGTCTTTCGCCTTCTTCAGAGTGTCACATGATGGTGTCTTGTGACCCGTCTTTATCAGCTGATGTTCCATGAGGGCGTGACTTACCTGTCACAAGAATGAAGGCAAGTCACGCCCCCGCTGTCCGTTCACTCCGCCAAGATGCTGGTCCAGGTGGTAGAGAGGATGAAGGCTCCCTTGTCTCTGTTCATGGTTTTTATGCCTCGCTTGCAGATCTCAATGGCCTCTCTGATCCAGCGCTGTTGTTTGTTCTCTTCTGTGCGGATGACCCTGCCCTTCTCCCGGTCCATGATGTGGTTTTCCCTTTTGCAGTGGTCAGTGATTGCTGATTTGTAATGTTCATGTTGTGCTTGTTCTTTTACTGCTCTGATTTTTTCATTTTTTTGACAGGTAAGTCACACCCTCATGGAACATCAGCTGATAAAGACGGGTCTCAAGACACCATCATGCGACACTCTGAAGAAGGCGAAAGACTCGCCGAAACATGTCAGGTAAAAAATTAACCTAAAACATAATTGTCTGCTTTTAATGAATCAGTCAAATATCAATAATAAGAAGACAAAATGAACCTAATACAAATAAATGAATGCTTAATAACTCCCCTGCACATGCTCCTAAAAATCCAAACCTTCACCTGTAAATAAAACGTCCCGACCTGAAGACATCTTAATGTTATTATTTTGTTATACACACAGTGCCGCCAAGTGGAATCAAAAATTTGTTTTTATTTTAATTTTCACGTACTGCACGGTGCCCTTTTGACGAATCCGACTGAAAATTAGTCAGAAAAGACTCAAGACAATGATCTTACTCTCTGCCGAATTTTGTGACGTTTTGGCAAAAGGCGTGGCTATTAAGGTGCTGAAAAGTCCGATTGTACTCTGTGGCAACAAAAGCTCCGGCAACATGACTCAGATGATCCTATCTTCTCGAAGTTGTACACATTTGAGGATACTTCAGCCCTGAAGACATCTACCAACTTATTTTACATCGTAGTAGTAGCGCCACCAACTGGTAAAAGCTAATACAAGTTATTTTCTTGGATGTTTTTCTCCGTGCAACTCAACAAGGTCGCCCTCATATATGCTCGGATGACTGTTTCGGCCATGAGGATGTCACAATACGAAATTCGTGATTTTTCGTGAAAAGTTGTGGGAGTGGCATTGCACTGTTCGGCAATAAAACAAAGCTGATTATGAGGTTCTAAATATGAACGACAACTCGTAAAACTTTACACACACATCAGGCCGAGCAAATTTATCAATATTTTATACGTTAGTTGTGCAGCTTTTTTGAAATGGCTCGCCATGGCCCTCGAGAAATGTTAAAAAAAAGCAGCTCTGGTTGAATGTTTCACCTCGCTTTTTGTAAATTTTATGGAGTACAGTGAACTCTCTGTTATCGCGGTTAATGGGGACCGAGACCATCCGCGAAAACTGAAAATCCGCGAAGTAGCGGCGCACCTTCAAAAATGCTTAAAAAAAATATACAATATATATAATAAATATATATATATATATATATATATATATATATATATATATATATATATATATATATATATATATACGGGGAGAGAGAGAGTGAAATTCATGTTATAAAAAAAAAAACAAATTATTATTAAAACGTATTATTTTTTTATTCCCCAGCCATTCTTTTTGTATTTATTTAATTACTCCGACTTTTACCTGCTGGTACGCCGTCCGGTGTGCCCTGTGAAATGAAAGGTGGCATTCTTTATTTATTTATTCATTTATTCATTCATAACTGACAGCCTCGCGCTCCGCTCGTGCCCGGGCAGAAGAGGTGCTCCAATTTGGCTTAACTGTGACACACGCCCGTCCTCCTCCCCCGGAGCTTCCATTCGGTTAAACTTAGGGGCCGCTTGGCACCGCCCGTGCCCGGGGAAGGTGCTCCTCTTCGGCTTACTGTGACGCGAGCATGCCCTCCTCCTCCGGAGCTTCCATTCGGTTAAACTTAGGGGCCGCTTGGAACCGCCCGTGCCCGGGGAAGGTGCTCCTCTTCGGCTTACTGTGACGCGAGCATGTCCTCCTCCTCCGGAGCTTCCATTCGGTTAAACTTAGGGGCCGCTTGGCACCGCCCGTGCCCGGGGAAGGTGCTCCTCTACGGCTTAACTGCCACGCACGCTGGCCGGAGCTCTGGTACGGTCCGAACCGCGCGAAACGTCGCCACCGATCGTGTCCGGTGGAACGTGCTCTTCTTCGTCCACTCTCCTCTTCGCCCACGCTCTTCTTCGGCGCACGCCGGCCGTCTAACCGCTCCAGCGCCCCGTCGTGCCGCTCGGCGAAACTACAATGCCCCCGAATATTTTTTAGACCCGCGAAGCACTGAACCCGCGAAAGGTGAACCGCGAAGTAGCGAGGGTTCACTGTATGTATAAGACCAAGACCTACAAAAAAGTCTATTGGAGCAATGAGCTAGGTTTTACAGGAAGTCGGCCATTTTGAATTTACTTAAAAGGGGGCGGGTCACCACAATGGACTTTGTGTAGAAATTATTATTGGGGCCCGAGCAGCGACCGCGGCGAGGTCCCTATTGTTTTTGTAGAAATTATTATTATTATTATTTTTCCGATTGTTCGATCGCATTTTTGACCCCTGAAACATGCACAAAAACTCACCAAACTTGGCAGTCTCATCGGGCATGGCGAAAAATTTGATATTTTAACGTCTAATATGAACAGGAAGTGAGTTATGAATTTTTGAAAGTCCGACTTTTGCCCTTTTTTGCATGTTTACAGGGGTCATTCTTTTGCACCCTGATCCTAAAGGCTTCATCTGATTGCCTTAAAATTCTGTCTGTAGCATCTGAAGACCTGGGACAAACACTGGGGCTAAAATTTTTTGTTTCCGAAATACTATATGACGGGGGCGGGGCTTCAAAGTTTTCACTTAAGATTTCCTTCGCCGCAATGGACAAAATGCTTAATAACTCTCCTGCACATGCTGCTAAAAATCCAAAACTTCACATGTACATAAAGAGTCTGTACCTGAAGACATCTATATGTTTATATTCAGTTATACACCTTGCGCCAATCAATATCATTTTTTACATTTTGACGTACTGCATGGTGCCCTTTTAACGAATCCGATTGAAAATTGGCTAGAAAAGACTCAAGACATTGATCTTACTCTATCCCTATTTTTATGACTTTCCTTCAAAGGGCGTGGCTATTACGGTGCCGCAGAGTCTGATTATTCTCCGTGGCAACAAAAGTTCCTGCAAAATGATTCAGATGATCCATCTTCTGGAAATCTTTCACATTTGAGGATATTCAGGCCCTGAAGACGGCTGCCAACTTATTTTTGATCGCAGTGGTAGCGCCACCAACTGGTTAAAACAAATACAAATTATTTTCGTTGATGTTTTTCTCCGGGCAGGTGAACAAAATCTACCTTATATTTGCTCGGATGAGTGTTTAGGCCTTGAGCATGTCACAATACAAAAGTCTTTCGCCTTCTTCAGAGTGTCACATGATGCTGTCTTGTGACCCGTCTTTATCAGCTGATGTTCCATGAGGGCGTGACTTACCTGTCACAAGAATGAAGGCAAGTCACGCCCCCCGCTGTCCGTTCACTCCGCCAAGATGCTGGTCCAGGTGGTAGAGAGGATGAAGGCTCCCTTGTCTCTGTTCATGGTTTTTATGCCTCGCTTGCAGATCTCAATGGCCTCTCTGATCCAGCGCTGTTGTTTGTTCTCTTCTGTGCGGATGACCCTGCCCTTCTCCCGGTCCATGATGTGGTTTTCCCTTTTGCAGTGGTCAGTGATTGCTGATTTGTAATGTTCATGTTGTGTTTGTTCTTTTACTGCTCTGATTTTTTCATTTTTTTGACAGGTAAGTCACACCCTCATGGAACATCAGCTGATAAAGACGGGTCTCAAGACACCATCATGCGACACTCTGAAGAAGGCGAAAGACTCGCCGAAACATGTCAGGTAAAAAATTAACCTAAAACATAATTGTCTGCTTTTAATGAATCAGTCAAATATCAATAATAAGAAGACAAAATGAACCTAATACAAATAAATGAATGCTTAATAACTCCCCTGCACATGCTCCTAAAAATCCAAACCTTCACCTGTAAATAAAACGTCCCGACCTGAAGACATCTTAATGTTATTATTTTGTTATACACACAGTGCCGCCAAGTGGAATCAAAAATTTTTTTTAATTTTAATTTTCACGTACTGCACGGTGCCCTTTTGACGAATCCGACTGAAAATTAGTCAGAAAAGACTCAAGACAATGATCTTACTCTCTGCCGAATTTTGTGACGTTTTTGCAAAAGGCGTGGCTATTAAGGTGCTGAAAAGTCCGATTGTACTCTGTGGCAACAAAAGCTCCGGCAACATGACTCAGATGATCCTATCTTCTCGAAGTTGTACACATTTGAGGATACTTCAGCCCTGAAGACATCTACCAACTTATTTTACATCGTAGTAGTAGCGCCACCAACTGGTAAAAGCTAATACAAGTTATTTTCTTGGATGTTTTTCTCCGTGCAACTCAACAAGGTCGCCCTCATATATGCTCGGATGACTGTTTCGGCCATGAGGATGTCACAATACGAAATTAGTCCTTTTTCGTGAAAAGTTGTGGGAGTGGCATTGCACTGTTCGGCAATAAAACAACGCTGATTATGAGGTTCTAAATATGAACGACAACTCGTGAAACTTTACACACACATGAGGCCGAGCAAATTTATCAATATTTTATACGTTAGTTGTGCAGCTTTTTTGAAATGGCTCGCCATGGCCCTCGAGAAATGTTAAAAAAAAGCAGCTCTGGTTGAGTGTTTCACCTCGCTTTTTGTAAATTTTATGGAGTACAGTGAACCCTCGGTTATCGCGGTTAATGGGGACCGAGACCACCCGCGAAAACTGAAAATCCGCGAAGTAGCGGCGCACCTTCAAAAATGCTTAAAAAAAATATACAATATATATAATAAATATATAAATATATATATATATATATATATATATATATATATATATATATATATATATATATATATATATATATACGGGGAAAGAGAGAGTGAAATTCATGTTATAACAAAAAAACCAAATTATTATTAAAACGTATTATTTTTTTATTCCCCAGCCATTCTTTTTGTATTTATTTAATTACTCCGACTTTTACCTGCTGGTACGCCGTCCGGTGTGCCCTGTGAAATGAAAGGTGGCATTCTTTATTTATTTATTCATTTATTCATTCATAACTGACAGCCTCGCGCTCCGCTCGTGCCCGGGCAGAAGAGGTGCTCCAATTTGGCTTAACTGTGACACACGCCCGTCCTCCTCCCCCGGAGCTTCCATTCGGTTAAACTTAGGGGCCGCTTGGCACCGCCCGTGCCCGGGGAAGGTGCTCCTCTTCGGCTTACTGTGACGCGAGCATGCCCTCCTCCTCCGGAGCTTCCATTCGGTTAAACTTAGGGGCCGCTTGGAACCGCCCGTGCCCGGGGAAGGTGCTCCTCTTCGGCTTACTGTGACGCGAGCATGCCCTCCTCCTCCGGAGCTTCCATTCGGTTAAACTTAGGGGCCGCTTGGAACCGCCCGTGCCCGGGGAAGGTTCTCCTCTTCGGCTTACTGTGACGCGAGCATGCCCTCCTCCTCCGGAGCTTCCATTCGGTTAAACTTAGGGGCCGCTTGGCACCGCCCGTGCCCGGGGAAGGTGCTCCTCTACGGCTTAACTGCCACGCACGCTGGCCGGAGCTCTGGTACGGTCCGAACCGCGCGAAACGTCGCCACCGATCGTGTCCGGGGGAACGTGCTCTTCTTCGTCCACTCTCCTCTTCGCCCACGCTCTTCTTCGGCGCACGCCGGCCGTCTAACCGCTCCAGCGCCCCGTCGTGCCGCTCGGCGAAACTACAATGCCCCCGAATATTTTTTAGACCCGCGAAGCACTGAACCCGCGAAAGGTGAACCGCGAAGTAGCGAGGGTTCACTGTATGTATAAGACCAAGACCTACAAAAAAGTCTCTTGGAGCAATGAGCTAGGTTTTACAGGAAGTCGGCCATTTTGAATTTACTTAAAAGGGGGCGGGTCACCACAATGGACTTTGTGTAGAAATTATTATTGGGGCCCGAGCAGCGACCGCGGCGAGGTCCCTATTGTTTTTGTAGAAAATATTATTACTTTTATTATTATTATTATTATTATTATTAGGGCCTGAGCAGCGACCGCTGCGAAGTCCCTATTGTTTTTGTAGAAATTATTATTATTATTATTTTTCGGATTGTTCGATCGCATTTTTGACCCCCGAAACATGCACAAAAACTCACCAAACTTGGCAGTCTCATCGGGCATGGCGAAAAATTTGATATTTTAACGTCTAATATGAACAAGAAGTGAGTTATGAATTTTTGAAAGTCCGACTTTTGCCCTTTTTTGCATGTTTACACGGGTCATTCTTTTGCACCCTGATCCTAAAGGCTTCATCTGATTGCCTTAAAATTCTGTCTGTAGCATCTGAAGACCTGGGACAAACACTGGGGCTAAAATTTTTTGTTTCCGAAATACTATATGACGGGGGCGGGGCATCAAAGTTTTCACTTAAGATTTCCTTCGCCGCAATGGACAAAATGCTTAATAACTCTCCTGCACATGCTGCTAAAAATCCAAAACTTCACATGTACATAAAGAGTCTGTACCTGAAGACATCTATATGTTTATATTCAGTTATACACCTTGCGCCAATCAATATCATTTTTTACATTTTGACGTACTGCACGGTGCCCTTTTAACGAATCTGATTGAAAATTGGCTAGAAAAGACTCAAGACATTGATCTTACTCTATCCCTATTTTTGTGACTTTCCTTCGAAGGGCGTGGCTATTACGGTGCCGCAGAGTCTGATTATTCTCCGTGGCAACAAAAGTTCCTGCAAAATGATTCAGATGATCCATCTTCTCGAAATTTTTCACATTTGAGGATATTCAGGCCCTGAAGACGGCTGCCAACTTATTTTTGATCGCAGTGGTAGCGCCACCAACTGGTTAAAACAAATACAAATTATTTTCGTTGATTTTTTTCTCCGGGCAGGTTAACAAAATCTACCTTACATTTGCTCGGATGAGTGTTTAGGCCTTGAGGATGTCACAATACGAAAGTCTTTCGCCTTCTTCAGAGTGTCACATGATGGTGTCTTGTGGCCCGTCTTTATCAGCTGATGTTCCATGAGGGCGTGACTTACCTGTCACAAGAATGAAGGCAAGTCACGCCCCCCGCTGTCCGTTCACTCCGCCAAAATGCTGCTCCAGGTGGTAGAGAGGATGAAGGCTCCCTTGTCTCTGTTCATGGTTTTTATGCCTCGCTTGCAGATCTCAATGGCCTCTCTGATCCAGCGCTGTTGTTTGTTCTCTTCGGTGCGGATGACCCTGCCCTTCTCCCGGTCCATGATGTGGTTTTCCCTTTTGCAGTGGTCAGTGATTGCTGATTTGTAATGTTCATGTTGTGCTTGTTCTTTTACTGCTCTGATTTTTTTCATTTTTTTGACAGGTAAGTCACACCCTCATGGAACATCAGCTCAAGACACCATCATGCGACACTCTGAAGAAGGCGAAAGACTCGCCGAAACATGTCAGGTAAAAAATTAACCTAAAACATAATTGTCTGCTTTTAATGAATCAGTCAAATATCAATAATAAGAAGACAAAATGAACCTAATACAAATAAATGAATGCTAAATAACTCCCCTGCACATGCTCCTAAAAATCCAAACCTTCACCTGTAAATAAAACGTCCCGACCTGAAGACATCGTAATGTTATTATTTTGTTATACACACAGTGCCGCCAAGTGGAATCAAAAATTTGTTTTTATTTTAATTTTCACGTACTGCACGGTGCCCTTTTGACGAATCCGACTGAAAATTAGTCAGAAAAGACTCAAGACAATGATCTTACTCTCTGCCGAATTTTGTGACGTTTTGGCAAAAGGCGTGGCTATTAAGGTGCTGAAAAGTCCGATTGTACTCTGTGGCAACAAAAGCTCCGGCAACATGACTCAGATGATCCTATCTTCTCGAAGTTGTACACATTTGAGGATACTTCAGCCCTGAAGACATCTACCAACTTATTTTACATCGTAGTAGTAGTGCCACCAACTGGTAAAAGCTAATACAAGTTATTTTCTTGGATGTTTTTCTCCGTGCAACTCAACAAGGTCGCCCTCATATATGCTCGGATGACTGTTTCGGCCATGAGGATGTCACAATACGAAATTCGTCCTTTTTCGTGAAAAGTTGTGGGAGTGGCATTGCACTGTTCGGCAATAAAACAAAGCTGATTATGAGGTTCTAAATATGAACGACAACTCGTAAAACTTTACACACACATCAGGCCGAGCAAATTTATCAATATTTTATACGTTAGTTGTGCAGCTTTTTTGAAATGGCTCGCCATGGCCCTCGAGAAATGTTAAAAAAAGCAGCTCTGGTTGAGTGTTTCACCTCGCTTTTTGTAAATTTTATGGAGTACAGTGAACCCTCGGTTATCGCGGTTAACGGGGACCGAGACCACCCGCGAAAACTGAAAATCCGCGAAGTAGCGGCGCACCTTCAAAAATGCTTAAAAAAAATAAACAATATATATAATAAATATATATATATATATATATATATATATATACGGGGAGAGAGAGAGTGAAATTCATGTTATAACAAAAAAACCAAATTATTATTAAAACGTATTATTTTTTTCTTCCCCAGCCATTCTTTTAGTATTTATTTAATTACTCCGACTTTTACCTGCTGGTACGCCGTCCGGTGTGCCCTGTGAAATGAAAGGTGGCATTCTTTATTTATTTATTCATTTATTCATTCATAACTGACAGCCTCGCGCT
Organism: Idiotropiscis lumnitzeri; assembly: GCF_059441095.1. Lineage (NCBI taxonomy): Eukaryota > Metazoa > Chordata > Actinopteri > Syngnathiformes > Syngnathidae > Idiotropiscis > Idiotropiscis lumnitzeri. Next base: position 634,582 of record NW_028283608.1, read on the forward strand.
CCGCTCGTGCCCGGGCAGAAGAGGTGCTCCAATTTGGCTTAACTGTGACACACGCCCGCCCTCCTCCCCCGGAGCTTCCATTCGGTTAAACTTAGGGGCCGCTTGGCACCGCCCGTGCCCGGGGAAGGTGCTCCTCTTCGGCTTACTGTGACGCGAGCATGCCCTCCTCCTCCGGAGCTTCCATTCGGTTAAACTTAGGGGCCGCTTGGAACCGCCCGTGCCCGGGGAAGGTGCTCCTCTACGGCTTAACTGCCACGCACGCCGGCCGGAGCTCTGGTACGGTCCGAACCGCGCGAAACGTCGCCACCGATCGTGTCCGGGGGAACGTGCTCTTCTTCGTCCACTCTCCTCTTCGCCCATGCTCTTCTTCGGCGCACGCCGGCCGTCTAACCGCTCCAGCGCCCCGTCGTGCCGCTCGGCGAAACTACAATGCCCCCGAATATTTTTTAGACCCGCGAAGCACTGAACCCGCGAAAGGTGAACCGCGAAGTAGCGAGGGTTCACTGTATGTATAAGACCAAGACCTACAAAAAAGTCTCTTGGAGCAATGAGCTAGGTTTTACAGGAAGTCGGCCATTTTGAATTTACTTAAAAGGGGGCGGGTCACCACAATGGACTTTGTGTAGAAATTATTATTGGGGCCCGAGCAGCGACCGCGGCGAGGTCCCTATTGTTTTTGTAGAAAACATTATTACTTTTATTGTTATTATTATTATTATTATTAGGGCCTGAGCAGCGACCGCTGCGAAGTCCCTATTGTTTTTGTAGAAATTATTATTATTATTATTTTTCCGATTGTTCGATCGCATTTTTGACCCCCGAAACATGCACAAAAACTCACCAAACTTGGCAGTCTCATCGGGCATGGCGAAAAATTTGATATTTTAACGTCTAATATGAACAGGAAGTGAGTTATGAATTTTTGAAAGTCCGACTTTTGCCCTTTTTTGCATGTTTACAGGGGTCATTCTTTTGCACCCTGTTCCTAAAGGCTTCATCTGATTGCCTTAAAATTCTGTCTGTAGCATCTGAAGACCTGGCACAAACACTGGGGCTAAAATTTTTTGTTTCCGAAATACTATATGACGGGGGCGGGGCATCAAAGTTTTCACTTAAGATTTCCTTCGCCGCAATGGACAAAATGCTTAATAACTCTCCTGCACATGCTGCTAAAAATCCAAAACTTCACATGTACATAAAGAGTCTGTACCTGAAGACATCTATATGTTTATATTCAGTTATACACCTTGCGCCAATCAATATCATTTTTTACATTTTGACGTACTGCACGGTGCCCTTTTAACGAATCTGATTGAAAATTGGCTAGAAAAGACTCAAGACATTGATCTTACTCTATCCCTATTTTTGTGACTTTCCTTCGAAGGGCGTGGCTATTACGGTGCCGCAGAGTCTGATTATTCTCCGTGGCAACAAAAGTTCCTGCGAAATGATTCAGATGATCCATCTTCTCGAAATTTTTCACATTTGAGGATATTCAGGCCCTGAAGACGGCTGCCAACTTATTTTTGATCGCAGTGGTAGCGCCACCAACTGGTTAAAACAAATACAAATTATTTTCGTTGATTTTTTTCTCCGGGCAGGTTAACAAAATCTACCTTACATTTGCTCGGATGAGTGTTTAGGCCTTGAGGATGTCACAATACGAAAGTCTTTCGCCTTCTTCAGAGTGTCACATGATGGTGTCTTGTGGCCCGTCTTTATCAGCTGATGTTCCATGAGGGCGTGACTTACCTGTCACAAGAATGAAGGCAAGTCACGCCCCCCGCTGTCCGTTCACTCCGCCAAGATGCTGGTCCAGGTGGTAGAGAGGATGAAGGCTCCCTTGTCTCTGTTCATGGTTTTTATGCCTCGCTTGCAGATCTCAATGGCCTCTCTGATCCAGCGCTGTTGTTTGTTCTCTTCTGTGCGGATGACCCTGCCCTTCTCCCGGTCCATGATGTGGTTTTCCCTTTTGCAGTGGTCAGTGATTGCTGATTTGTAATGTTCATGTTGTGCTTGTTCTTTTACTGCTCTGATTTTTTTCATTTTTTTGACAGGTAAGTCACACCCTCATGGAACATCAGCTCAAGACACCATCATGCGACACTCTGAAGAAGGCGAAAGACTCGCCGAAACATGTCAGGTAAAAAATTAACCTAAAACATAATTGTCTGCTTTTAATGAATCAGTCAAATATCAATAATAAGAAGACAAAATGAACCTAATACAAATAAATGAATGCTTAATAACTCCCCTGCACATGCTCCTAAAAATCCAAACCTTCACCTGTAAATAAAACGTCCCGACCTGAAGACATCGTAATGTTATTATTTTGTTATACACACAGTGCCGCCAAGTGGAATCAAAAATTTGTTTTTATTTTAATTTTCACGTACTGCACGGTGCCCTTTTGACGAATCCGACTGAAAATTAGTCAGAAAAGACTCAAGACAATGATCTTACTCTCTGCCGAATTTTGTGGCGTTTTGGCAAAAGGCGTGGCTATTAAGGTGCTGAAAAGTCCGATTGTACTCTGTGGCAACAAAAGCTCCGGCAACATGACTCAGATGATCTTATCTTCTCGAAGTTGTACACATTTGAGGATACTTCAGCCCTGAAGACATCTACCAACTTATTTTACATCGTAGTAGTAGCGCCACCAACTGGTAAAAGCTAATACAAGTTATTTTCTTGGATGTTTTTCTCCGTGCAACTCAACAAGGTCGCCCTCATATATGCTCGGATGACTGTTTCGGCCATGAGGATGTCACAATACGAAATTCGTCCTTTTTCGTGAAAAGTTGTGGGAGTGGCATTGCACTGTTCGGCAATAAAACAAAGCTGATTATGAGGTTCTAAATATGAACGACAACTCGTAAAACTTTACACACACATCAGGCCGAGCAAATTTATCAATATTTTATACGTTAGTTGTGCAGCTTTTTTGAAATGGCTCGCCATGGCCCTCGAGAAATGTTAAAAAAAGCAGCTCTGGTTGAGTGTTTCACCTCGCTTTTTGTAAATTTTATGGAGTACAGTGAACCCTCGGTTATCGCGGTTAATGGGGACCGAGACCACCCGCGAAAACTGAAAATCCGCGAAGTAGCGGCGCACCTTCAAAAATGCTTAAAAAAAATATACAATATATATAATAAATATATATATATATATATATATATATATATATATATATATACGGGGAGAGAGAGAGTGAAATTCATGTTATAACAAAAAAAACAAATTATTATTAAAACGTATTATTTTTTTATTCCCCAGCCATTCTTTTAGTATTTATTTAATTACTCCGACTTTTACCTGCTGGTACGCCGTCCGGTGTGCCCTGTGAAATGAAAGGTGGCTTTCTTTATTTATTTATTCATTTATTCATTCATAACTGACAGCCTCGCGCTCCGCTCGTGCCCGGGCGGAAGAGGTGCTCCAATTTGGCTTAACTGTGACACACGCCCGCCCTCCTCCCCCGGAGCTTCCATTCGGTTAAACTTAGGGGCCGCTTGGCACCGCCCGTGCCCGGGGAAGGTGCTCCTCTTCGGCTTACTGTGACGCGAGCATGCCCTCCTCCTCCGGAGCTTCCATTCGGTTAAACTTAGGGGCCGCTTGGAACCGCCCGTGCCCGGGGAAGGTGCTCCTCTACGGCTTCACTGCCACGCACGCCGGCCGGAGCTCTGGTACGGTCCGAACCGCGCGAAACGTCGCCACCGATCGTGTCCGGGGGAACGTGCTCTTCTTCGTCCACTCTCCTCTTCGCCCACGCTCTTCTTCGGCGCACGCCGGCCGTCTAACCGCTCCAGCGCCCCGTCGTGCCGCTCGGCGAAACTACAATGCCCCCGAATATTTTTTAGACCCGCGAAGCACTGAACCCGCGAAAGGTGAACCGCGAAGTAGCGAGGGTTCACTGTATGTATAAGACCAAGACCTACAAAAAAGTCTCTTGGAGCAATGAGCTAGGTTTTACAGGAAGTCGGCCATTTTGAATTTACTTAAAAGGGGGCGGGTCACCACAATGGACTTTGTGTAGAAATTATTATTGGGGCCCGAGCAGCGACCGCGGCGAGGTCCCTATTGTTTTTGTAGAAAACATTATTACTTTTATTATTATTATTATTATTATTATTAGGGCCTGAGCAGCGACCGCTGCGAAGTCCCTATTGTTTTTGTAGAAATTATTATTATTATTATTTTTCCGATTGTTCGATCGCATTTTTGACCCCCGAAACATGCACAAAAACTCACCAAACTTGGCAGTCTCATCGGGCATGGCGAAAAATTTGATATTTTAACGTCTAATATGAACAGGAAGTGAGTTATGAATTTTTGAAAGTCCGACTTTTGCCCTTTTTTGCATGTTTACAGGGGTCATTCTTTTGCACCCTGATCCTAAAGGCTTCATCTGATTGCCTTAAAATTCTGTCTGTAGCATCTGAAGACCTGGGACAAACACTGGGGCTAAAATTTTTTGTTTCCGAAATACTACATGACGGGGGCGGGGCTTCAAAGTTTTCACTTAAGATTTCCTTCGCCGCAATGGACAAAATGCTTAATAACTCTCCTGCACATGCTGCTAAAAATCCAAAACTTCACATGTACATAAAGAGTCTGTACCTGAAGACATCTATATGTTTATATTCAGTTATACACCTTGCGCCAATCAATATCATTTTTTACATTTTGACGTACTGCATGGTGCCCTTTTAACGAATCCGATTGAAAATTGGCTAGAAAAGACTCAAGACATTGATCTTACTCTATCCCTATTTTTATGACTTTCCTTCAAAGGGCGTGGCTATTACGGTGCCGCAGAGTCTGATTATTCTCCGTGGCAACAAAAGTTCCTGCAAAATGATTCAGATGATCCATCTTCTGGAAATCTTTCACATTTGAGGATATTCAGGCCCTGAAGACGGCTGCCAACTTATTTTTGATCGCAGTGGTAGCGCCACCAACTGGTTAAAACAAATACAAATTATTTTCGTTGATGTTTTTCTCCGGGCAGGTGAACAAAATCTACCTTATATTTGCTCGGATGAGTGTTTAGGCCTTGAGCATGTCACAATACAAAAGTCTTTCGTCTTCTTCAGAGTGTCACATGATGCTGTCTTGTGACCCGTCTTTATCAGCTGATGTTCCATGAGGGCGTGACTTACCTGTCACAAGAATGAAGGCAAGTCACGCCCCCCGCTGTCCGTTCACTCCGCCAAGATGCTGGTCCAGGTGGTAGAGAGGATGAAGGCTCCCTTGTCTCTGTTCATGGTTTTTATGCCTCGCTTGCAGATCTCAATGGCCTCTCTGATCCAGCGCTGTTGTTTGTTCTCTTCTGTGCGGATGACCCTGCCCTTCTCCCGGTCCATGATGTGGTTTTCCCTTTTGCAGTGGTCAGTGATTGCTGATTTGTAATGTTCATGTTGTGTTTGTTCTTTTACTGCTCTGATTTTTTCATTTTTTTGACAGGTAAGTCACACCCTCATGGAACATCAGCTGATAAAGACGGGTCTCAAGACACCATCATGCGACACTCTGAAGAAGGCGAAAGACTCGCCGAAACATGTCAGGTAAAAAATTAACCTAAAACATAATTGTCTGCTTTTAATGAATCAGTCAAATATCAATAATAAGAAGACAAAATGAACCTAATACAAATAAATGAATGCTTAATAACTCCCCTGCACATGCTCCTAAAAATCCAAACCTTCACCTGTAAATAAAACGTCCCGACCTGAAGACATCTTAATGTTATTATTTTGTTATACACACAGTGCCGCCAAGTGGAATCAAAAAATTTTTTTAATTTTAATTTTCACGTACTGCACGGTGCCCTTTTGACGAATCCGACTGAAAATTAGTCAGAAAAGACTCAAGACAATGATCTTACTCTCTGCCGAATTTTGTGACGTTTTTGCAAAAGGCGTGGCTATTAAGGTGCTGAAAAGTCCGATTGTACTCTGTGGCAACAAAAGCTCCGGCAACATGACTCAGATGATCCTATCTTCTCGAAGTTGTACACATTTGAGGATACTTCAGCCCTGAAGACATCTACCAACTTATTTTACATCGTAGTAGTAGCGCCACCAACTGGTAAAAGCTAATACAAGTTATTTTCTTGGATGTTTTTCTCCGTGCAACTCAACAAGGTCGCCCTCATATATGCTCGGATGACTGTTTCGGCCATGAGGATGTCACAATACGAAATTAGTCCTTTTTCGTGAAAAGTTGTGGGAGTGGCATTGCACTGTTCGGCAATAAAACAACGCTGATTATGAGGTTCTAAATATGAACGACAACTCGTGAAACTTTACACACACATGAGGCCGAGCAAATTTATCAATATTTTATACGTTAGTTGTGCAGCTTTTTTGAAATGGCTCGCCATGGCCCTCGAGAAATGTTAAAAAAAAGCAGCTCTGGTTGAGTGTTTCACCTCGCTTTTTGTAAATTTTATGGAGTACAGTGAACCCTCGGTTATCGCGGTTAATGGGGACCGAGACCACCCGCGAAAACTGAAAATCCGCGAAGTAGCGGCGCACCTTCAAAAATGCTTAAAAAAAATATACAATATATATAATAAATATATAAATATATATATATATATATATATATATATATATATATATATATATATACGGGGAGAGAGAGAGTGAAATTCATGTTATAACAAAAAAACCAAATTATTATTAAAACGTATTATTTTTTTATTCCCCAGCCATTCTTTTTGTATTTATTTAATTACTCCGACTTTTACCTGCTGGTACGCCGTCCGGTGTGCCCTGTGAAATGAAAGGTGGCATTCTTTATTTATTTATTCATTTATTCATTCATAACTGACAGCCTCGCGCTCCGCTCGTGCCCGGGCAGAAGAGGTGCTCCAATTTGGCTTAACTGTGACACACGCCCGTCCTCCTCCCCCGGAGCTTCCATTCGGTTAAACTTAGGGGCCGCTTGGCACCGCCCGTGCCCGGGGAAGGTGCTCCTCTTCGGCTTACTGTGACGCGAGCATGCCCTCCTCCTCCGGAGCTTCCATTCGGTTAAACTTAGGGGCCGCTTGGAACCGCCCGTGCCCGGGGAAGGTGCTCCTCTTCGGCTTACTGTGACGCGAGCATGCCCTCCTCCTCCGGAGCTTCCATTCGGTTAAACTTAGGGGCCGCTTGGAACCGCCCGTGCCCGGGGAAGGTGCTCCTCTTCGGCTTACTGTGACGCGAGCATGCCCTCCTCCTCCGGAGCTTCCATTCGGTTAAACTTAGGGGCCGCTTGGCACCGCCCGTGCCCGGGGAAGGTGCTCCTCTACGGCTTAACTGCCACGCACGCTGGCCGGAGCTCTGGTACGGTCCGAACCGCGCGAAACGTCGCCACCGATCGTGTCCGGGGGAACGTGCTCTTCTTCGTCCACTCTCCTCTTCGCCCACGCTCTTCTTCGGCGCACGCCGGCCGTCTAACCGCTCCAGCGCCCCGTCGTGCCGCTCGGCGAAACTACAATGCCCCCGAATATTTTTTAGACCCGCGAAGCACTGAACCCGCGAAAGGTGAACCGCGAAGTAGCGAGGGTTCACTGTATGTATAAGACCAAGACCTACAAAAAAGTCTCTTGGAGCAATGAGCTAGGTTTTACAGGAAGTCGGCCATTTTGAATTTACTTAAAAGGGGGCGGGTCACCACAATGGACTTTGTGTAGAAATTATTATTGGGGCCCGAGCAGCGACCGCGGCGAGGTCCCTATTGTTTTTGTAGAAAATATTATTACTTTTATTATTATTATTATTATTATTATTAGGGCCTGAGCAGCGACCGCTGCGAAGTCCCTATTGTTTTTGTAGAAATTATTATTATTATTATTTTTCGGATTGTTCGATCGCATTTTTGACCCCCGAAACATGCACAAAAACTCACCAAACTTGGCAGTCTCATCGGGCATGGCGAAAAATTTGATATTTTAACGTCTAATATGAACAAGAAGTGAGTTATGAATTTTTGAAAGTCCGACTTTTGCCCTTTTTTGCATGTTTACAGGGGTCATTCTTTTGCACCCTGATCCTAAAGGCTTCATCTGATTGCCTTAAAATTCTGTCTGTAGCATCTGAAGACCTGGGACAAACACTGGGGCTAAAATTTTTTGTTTCCGAAATACTATATGACGGGGGCGGGGCATCAAAGTTTTCACTTAAGATTTCCTTCGCCGCAATGGACAAAATGCTTAATAACTCTCCTGCACATGCTGCTAAAAATCCAAAACTTCACATGTACATAAAGAGTCTGTACCTGAAGACATCTATATGTTTATATTCAGTTATACACCTTGCGCCAATCAATATCATTTTTTACATTTTGACGTACTGCACGGTGCCCTTTTAACGAATCTGATTGAAAATTGGCTAGAAAAGACTCAAGACATTGATCTTACTCTATCCCTATTTTTGTGACTTTCCTTCGAAGGGCGTGGCTATTACGGTGCCGCAGAGTCTGATTATTCTCCGTGGCAACAAAAGTTCCTGCAAAATGATTCAGATGATCCATCTTCTCGAAATTTTTCACATTTGAGGATATTCAGGCCCTGAAGACGGCTGCCAACTTATTTTTGATCGCAGTGGTAGCGCCACCAACTGGTTAAAACAAATACAAATTATTTTCGTTGATTTTTTTCTCCGGGCAGGTTAACAAAATCTACCTTACATTTGCTCGGATGAGTGTTTAGGCCTTGAGGATGTCACAATACGAAAGTCTTTCGCCTTCTTCAGAGTGTCACATGATGGTGTCTTGTGGCCCGTCTTTATCAGCTGATGTTCCATGAGGGCGTGACTTACCTGTCACAAGAATGAAGGCAAGTCACGCCCTCCGCTGTCCGTTCACTCCGCCAAAATGCTGCTCCAGGTGGTAGAGAGGATGAAGGCTCCCTTGTCTCTGTTCATGGTTTTTATGCCTCGCTTGCAGATCTCAATGGCCTCTCTGATCCAGCGCTGTTGTTTGTTCTCTTCGGTGCGGATGACCCTGCCCTTCTCCCGGTCCATGATGTGGTTTTCCCTTTTGCAGTGGTCAGTGATTGCTGATTTGTAATGTTCATGTTGTGCTTGTTCTTTTACTGCTCTGATTTTTTCATTTTTTTGACAGGTAAGTCACACCCTCATGGAACATCAGCTGATAAAGACGGGTCTCAAGACACCATCATGCGACACTCTGAAGAAGGCAAAAGTCTCGCCGAAACATGTCAGGTAAAAAATTAACCTAAAACATAATTGTCTGCTTTTAATGAATCAGTCAAATATCAATAATAAGAAGACAAAATGAACCTAATACAAATAAATGAATGCTTAATAACTCCCCTGCACATGCTCCTAAAAATCCAAACCTTCACCTGTAAATAAAACGTCCCGACCTGAAGACATCTTAATGTTATTATTTTGTTATACACACAGCGCCGCCAAGTGGAATCAAAAATTTGTTTTTATTTTAATTTTCACGTACTGCACGGTGCCCTTTTGACGAATCCGACTGAAAATTAGTCAGAAAAGACTCAAGACAATGATCTTACTCTCTGCCGAATTTTGTGACGTTTTGGCAAAAGGCGTGGCTATTACGGTGCTGAAAAGTCCGATTGTACTCTGTGGCAACAAAAGCTCCGGCAACATGACTCAGATGATCCTATCTTCTCGAAGTTGTACACATTTGAGGATACTTCAGCCCTGAAGACATCTACCGACTTATTTTTCATCGTAGTAGTAGCGCCACCAACTGGTAAAAGCTAATACAAGTTATTTTCTTGGATGTTTTTCTCCGTGCAACTCAACAAGGTCGCCCTCATATATGCTCGGATGACTGTTTCGGCCATGAGGATGTCACAATACGAAATTAGTCCTTTTTCGTGAAAAGTTGTGGGAGTGGCATTGCACTGTTCGGCAATAAAACAACGCTGATTATGAGGTTCTAAATATGAACGACAACTCGTGAAACTTTACACACACATCAGGCCGAGCAAATTTATCAATATTTTATACGTTAGTTGTGCAGCTTTTTTGAAATGGCTCGCCATGGCCCTCGAGAAATGTTCAAAAAAGCAGCCCTGATTGAGTGTTTCACCTCGCTTTTTGTAAATTTTATGGAGTACAGTGAACCCTCGGTTATCGCGGTTAATGGGGACCGAGACCACCCGCGAAAACTGAAAATCCGCGAAGTAGCGGCGCACCTTCAAAAATGCTTAAAAAAAATATACAATATATATAATAAATATATATATATATATATATATATATATATATATATATACGGGGAGAGAGAGAGTGAAATTCATTTTATAACAAAAAAACCAAATTATTATTAAAACGTATTATTTTTTTATTCCCCAGCCATTCTTTTTGTATTTATTTAATTACTCCGACTTTTACCTGCTGGTACGCCGTCCGGTGTGCCCTGTGAAATGAAAGGTGGCATTCTTTATTTATTTATTCATTCATAACTGACAGCCTCGCGCTCCGCTCGTGCCCGGGCGGAAGAGGTGCTCCAATTCGGCTTAACTGTGACACACGCCCGCCCTCCTCCCCCGGAACTTCCATTCGGTTAAACTTAGGGGCCGCTTGGCACCGCCCGTGCCCGGGGAAGGTGCTCCTCTTCGGCTTACTGTGACGCGAGCATGCCCTCCTCCTCCGGAGCTTCCATTCGGTTAAACTTAGGGGCCGCTTGGAACCGCCCGTGCCCGGGGAAGGTGCTCCTCTTCGGCTTACTGTGACGCGAGCATGCCCTCCTCCTCCGGAGCTTCCATTCGGTTAAACTTAGGGGCCGCTTGGCACCGCCCGTGCCCGGGGAAGGTGCTCCTCTACGGCTTAACTGCCACGCACGCTGGCCGGAGCTCTGGTACGGTCCGAACCGCGCGAAACGTCGCCACCGATCGTGTCCGGGGGAACGTGCTCTTCTTCGTCCACTCTCCTCTTCGCCCACGCTCTTCTTCGGCGCACGCCGGCCGTCTAACCGCTCCAGCGCCCCGTCGTGCCGCTCGGCGAAACTACAATGCCCCCGAATATTTTTTAGACCCGCGAAGCACTGAACCCGCGAAAGGTGAACCGCGAAGTAGCGAGGGTTCACTGTATGTATAAGACCAAGACCTACAAAAAAGTCTCTTGGAGCAATGAGCTAGGTTTTACAGGAAGTCGGCCATTTTGAATTTACTTAAAAGGGGGCGGGTCACCACAATGGACTTTGTGTAGAAATTATTATTGGGGCCCGAGCAGCGACCGCGGCGAGGTCCCTATTGTTTTTGTAGAAAATATTATTACTTTTATTATTATTATTATTATTATTATTAGGGCCTGAGCAGCGACCGCTGCGAAGTCCCTATTGTTTTTGTAGAAATTATTATTATTATTATTTTTCGGATTGTTCGATCGCATTTTTGACCCCCGAAACATGCACAAAAACTCACCAAACTTGGCAGTCTCATCGGGCATGGCGAAAAATTTGATATTTTAACGTCTAATATGAACAAGAAGTGAGTTATGAATTTTTGAAAGTCCGACTTTTGCCCTTTTTTGCATGTTTACAGGGGTCATTCTTTTGCACCCTGATCCTAAAGGCTTCATCTGATTGCCTTAAAATTCTGTCTGTAGCATCTGAAGACCTGGGACAAACACTGGGGCTAAAATTTTTTGTTTCCGAAATACTATATGACGGGGGCGGGGCATCAAAGTTTTCACTTAAGATTTCCTTCGCCGCAATGGACAAAATGCTTAATAACTCTCCTGCACATGCTGCTAAAAATCCAAAACTTCACATGTACATAAAGAGTCTGTACCTGAAGACATCTATATGTTTATATTCAGTTATACACCTTGCGCCAATCAATATCATTTTTTACATTTTGACGTACTGCACGGTGCCCTTTTAACGAATCTGATTGAAAATTGGCTAGAAAAGACTCAAGACATTGATCTTACTCTATCCCTATTTTTGTGACTTTCCTTCGAAGGGCGTGGCTATTACGGTGCCGCAGAGTCTGATTATTCTCCGTGGCAACAAAAGTTCCTGCAAAATGATTCAGATGATCCATCTTCTCGAAATTTTTCACATTTGAGGATATTCAGGCCCTGAAGACGGCTGCCAACTTATTTTTGATCGCAGTGGTAGCGCCACCAACTGGTTAAAACAAATACAAATTATTTTCGTTGATTTTTTTCTCCGGGCAGGTTAACAAAATCTACCTTACATTTGCTCGGATGAGTGTTTAGGCCTTGAGGATGTCACAATACGAAAGTCTTTCGCCTTCTTCAGAGTGTCACATGATGGTGTCTTGTGGCCCGTCTTTATCAGCTGATGTTCCATGAGGGCGTGACTTACCTGTCACAAGAATGAAGGCAAGTCACGCCCTCCGCTGTCCGTTCACTCCGCCAAAATGCTGCTCCAGGTGGTAGAGAGGATGAAGGCTCCCTTGTCTCTGTTCATGGTTTTTATGCCTCGCTTGCAGATCTCAATGGCCTCTCTGATCCAGCGCTGTTGTTTGTTCTCTTCGGTGCGGATGACCCTGCCCTTCTCCCGGTCCATGATGTGGTTTTCCCTTTTGCAGTGGTCAGTGATTGCTGATTTGTAATGTTCATGTTGTGCTTGTTCTTTTACTGCTCTGATTTTTTCATTTTTTTGACAGGTAAGTCACACCCTCATGGAACATCAGCTGATAAAGACGGGTCTCAAGACACCATCATGCGACACTCTGAAGAAGGCAAAAGTCTCGCCGAAACATGTCAGGTAAAAAATTAACCTAAAACATAATTGTCTGCTTTTAATGAATCAGTCAAATATCAATAATAAGAAGACAAAATGAACCTAATACAAATAAATGAATGCTTAATAACTCCCCTGCACATGCTCCTAAAAATCCAAACCTTCACCTGTAAATAAAACGTCCCGACCTGAAGACATCTTAATGTTATTATTTTGTTATACACACAGCGCCGCCAAGTGGAATCAAAAATTTGTTTTTATTTTAATTTTCACGTACTGCACGGTGCCCTTTTGACGAATCCGACTGAAAATTAGTCAGAAAAGACTCAAGACAATGATCTTACTCTCTGCCGAATTTTGTGACGTTTTGGCAAAAGGCGTGGCTATTACGGTGCTGAAAAGTCCGATTGTACTCTGTGGCAACAAAAGCTCCGGCAACATGACTCAGATGATCCTATCTTCTCGAAGTTGTACACATTTGAGGATACTTCAGCCCTGAAGACATCTACCGACTTATTTTTCATCGTAGTAGTAGCGCCACCAACTGGTAAAAGCTAATACAAGTTATTTTCTTGGATGTTTTTCTCCGTGCAACTCAACAAGGTCGCCCTCATATATGCTCGGATGACTGTTTCGGCCATGAGGATGTCACAATACGAAATTAGTCCTTTTTCGTGAAAAGTTGTGGGAGTGGCATTGCACTGTTCGGCAATAAAACAACGCTGATTATGAGGTTCTAAATATGAACGACAACTCGTGAAACTTTACACACACATCAGGCCGAGCAAATTTATCAATATTTTATACGTTAGTTGTGCAGCTTTTTTGAAATGGCTCGCCATGGCCCTCGAGAAATGTTCAAAAAAGCAGCCCTGATTGAGTGTTTCACCTCGCTTTTTGTAAATTTTATGGAGTACAGTGAACCCTCGGTTATCGCGGTTAATGGGGACCGAGACCACCCGCGAAAACTGAAAATCCGCGAAGTAGCGGCGCACCTTCAAAAATGCTTAAAAAAAATATACAATATATATAATAAATATATATATATATATATATATATATATATATATATATACGGGGAGAGAGAGAGTGAAATTCATTTTATAACAAAAAAACCAAATTATTATTAAAACGTATTATTTTTTTATTCCCCAGCCATTCTTTTTGTATTTATTTAATTACTCCGACTTTTACCTGCTGGTACGCCGTCCGGTGTGCCCTGTGAAATGAAAGGTGGCATTCTTTATTTATTTATTCATTCATAACTGACAGCCTCGCGCTCCGCTCGTGCCCGGGCGGAAGAGGTGCTCCAATTCGGCTTAACTGTGACACACGCCCGCCCTCCTCCCCCGGAACTTCCATTCGGTTAAACTTAGGGGCCGCTTGGCACCGCCCGTGCCCGGGGAAGGTGCTCCTCTTCGGCTTACTGTGACGCGAGCATGCCCTCCTCCTCCGGAGCTTCCATTCGGTTAAACTTAGGGGCCGCTTGGAACCGCCCGTGCCCGGGGAAGGTGCTCCTCTTCGGCTTACTGTGACGCGAGCATGCCCTCCTCCTCCGGAGCTTCCATTCGGTTAAACTTAGGGGCCGCTTGGCACCGCCCGTGCCCGGGGAAGGTGCTCCTCTACGGCTTAACTGCCACGCACGCTGGCCGGAGCTCTGGTACGGTCCGAACCGCGCGAAACGTCGCCACCGATCGTGTCCGGGGGAACGTGCTCTTCTTCGTCCACTCTCCTCTTCGCCCACGCTCTTCTTCGGCGCACGCCGGCCGTCTAACCGCTCCAGCGCCCCGTCGTGCCGCTCGGCGAAACTACAATGCCCCCGAATATTTTTTAGACCCGCGAAGCACTGAACCCGCGAAAGGTGAACCGCGAAGTAGCGAGGGTTCACTGTATGTATAAGACCAAGACCTACAAAAAAGTCTCTTGGAGCAATGAGCTAGGTTTTACAGGAAGTCGGCCATTTTGAATTTACTTAAAAGGGGGCGGGTCACCACAATGGACTTTGTGTAGAAATTATTATTGGGGCCCGAGCAGCGACCGCGGCGAGGTCCCTATTGTTTTTGTAGAAAATATTATTACTTTTATTATTATTATTATTATTATTATTAGGGCCTGAGCAGCGACCGCTGCGAAGTCCCTATTGTTTTTGTAGAAATTATTATTATTATTATTTTTCGGATTGTTCGATCGCATTTTTGACCCCCGAAACATGCACAAAAACTCACCAAACTTGGCAGTCTCATCGGGCATGGCGAAAAATTTGATATTTTAACGTCTAATATGAACAAGAAGTGAGTTATGAATTTTTGAAAGTCCGACTTTTGCCCTTTTTTGCATGTTTACAGGGGTCATTCTTTTGCACCCTGATCCTAAAGGCTTCATCTGATTGCCTTAAAATTCTGTCTGTAGCATCTGAAGACCTGGGACAAACACTGGGGCTAAAATTTTTTGTTTCCGAAATACTATATGACGGGGGCGGGGCATCAAAGTTTTCACTTAAGATTTCCTTCGCCGCAATGGACAAAATGCTTAATAACTCTCCTGCACATGCTGCTAAAAATCCAAAACTTCACATGTACATAAAGAGTCTGTACCTGAAGACATCTATATGTTTATATTCAGTTATACACCTTGCGCCAATCAATATCATTTTTTACATTTTGACGTACTGCACGGTGCCCTTTTAACGAATCTGATTGAAAATTGGCTAGAAAAGACTCAAGACATTGATCTTACTCTATCCCTATTTTTGTGACTTTCCTTCGAAGGGCGTGGCTATTACGGTGCCGCAGAGTCTGATTATTCTCCGTGGCAACAAAAGTTCCTGCAAAATGATTCAGATGATCCATCTTCTCGAAATTTTTCACATTTGAGGATATTCAGGCCCTGAAGACGGCTGCCAACTTATTTTTGATCGCAGTGGTAGCGCCACCAACTGGTTAAAACAAATACAAATTATTTTCGTTGATTTTTTTCTCCGGGCAGGTTAACAAAATCTACCTTACATTTGCTCGGATGAGTGTTTAGGCCTTGAGGATGTCACAATACGAAAGTCTTTCGCCTTCTTCAGAGTGTCACATGATGGTGTCTTGTGGCCCGTCTTTATCAGCTGATGTTCCATGAGGGCGTGACTTACCTGTCACAAGAATGAAGGCAAGTCACGCCCTCCGCTGTCCGTTCACTCCGCCAAAATGCTGCTCCAGGTGGTAGAGAGGATGAAGGCTCCCTTGTCTCTGTTCATGGTTTTTATGCCTCGCTTGCAGATCTCAATGGCCTCTCTGATCCAGCGCTGTTGTTTGTTCTCTTCGGTGCGGATGACCCTGCCCTTCTCCCGGTCCATGATGTGGTTTTCCCTTTTGCAGTGGTCAGTGATTGCTGATTTGTAATGTTCATGTTGTGCTTGTTCTTTTACTGCTCTGATTTTTTCATTTTTTTGACAGGTAAGTCACACCCTCATGGAACATCAGCTGATAAAGACGGGTCTCAAGACACCATCATGCGACACTCTGAAGAAGGCAAAAGTCTCGCCGAAACATGTCAGGTAAAAAATTAACCTAAAACATAATTGTCTGCTTTTAATGAATCAGTCAAATATCAATAATAAGAAGACAAAATGAACCTAATACAAATAAATGAATGCTTAATAACTCCCCTGCACATGCTCCTAAAAATCCAAACCTTCACCTGTAAATAAAACGTCCCGACCTGAAGACATCTTAATGTTATTATTTTGTTATACACACAGCGCCGCCAAGTGGAATCAAAAATTTGTTTTTATTTTAATTTTCACGTACTGCACGGTGCCCTTTTGACGAATCCGACTGAAAATTAGTCAGAAAAGACTCAAGACAATGATCTTACTCTCTGCCGAATTTTGTGACGTTTTGGCAAAAGGCGTGGCTATTACGGTGCTGAAAAGTCCGATTGTACTCTGTGGCAACAAAAGCTCCGGCAACATGACTCAGATGATCCTATCTTCTCGAAGTTGTACACATTTGAGGATACTTCAGCCCTGAAGACATCTACCGACTTATTTTTCATCGTAGTAGTAGCGCCACCAACTGGTAAAAGCTAATACAAGTTATTTTCTTGGATGTTTTTCTCCGTGCAACTCAACAAGGTCGCCCTCATATATGCTCGGATGACTGTTTCGGCCATGAGGATGTCACAATACGAAATTAGTCCTTTTTCGTGAAAAGTTGTGGGAGTGGCATTGCACTGTTCGGCAATAAAACAACGCTGATTATGAGGTTCTAAATATGAACGACAACTCGTGAAACTTTACACACACATCAGGCCGAGCAAATTTATCAATATTTTATACGTTAGTTGTGCAGCTTTTTTGAAATGGCTCGCCATGGCCCTCGAGAAATGTTCAAAAAAGCAGCCCTGATTGAGTGTTTCACCTCGCTTTTTGTAAATTTTATGGAGTACAGTGAACCCTCGGTTATCGCGGTTAATGGGGACCGAGACCACCCGCGAAAACTGAAAATCCGCGAAGTAGCGGCGCACCTTCAAAAATGCTTAAAAAAAATATACAATATATATAATAATATATATATATATATATATATATATATATATATATATATATATATACGGGGAGAGAGAGAGTGAAATTCATTTTATAACAAAAAAACCAAATTATTATTAAAACGTATTATTTTTTTATTCCCCAGCCATTCTTTTTGTATTTATTTAATTACTCCGACTTTTACCTGCTGGTACGCCGTCCGGTGTGCCCTGTGAAATGAAAGGTGGCATTCTTTATTTATTTATTCATTCATAACTGACAGCCTCGCGCTCCGCTCGTGCCCGGGCGGAAGAGGTGCTCCAATTCGGCTTAACTGTGACACACGCCCGCCCTCCTCCCCCGGAACTTCCATTCGGTTAAACTTAGGGGCCGCTTGGCACCGCCCGTGCCCGGGGAAGGTGCTCCTCTTCGGCTTACTGTGACGCGAGCATGCCCTCCTCCTCCGGAGCTTCCATTCAGTTAAACTTAGGGGCCGCTTGGAACCGCCCGTGCCCGGGGAAGGTGCTCCTCTTCGGCTTACTGTGACGCGAGCATGCCCTCCTCCTCCGGAGCTTCCATTCGGTTAAACTTAGGGGCCGCTTGGAACCGCCCGTGCCCGGGGAAGGTGCTCCTCTTCGGCTTACTGTGACGCGAGCATGCCCTCCTCCTCCGTAGCTTCCATTCGGTTAAACTTAGGGGCCGCTTGGCACCGCCCGTGCCCGGGGAAGGTGCTCCTCTACGGCTTAACTGCCACGCACGCCGGCCGGAGCTCTGGTACGGTCCGAACCGCGCGAAACGTCGCCACCGATCGTGTCCGGGAGAACGTGCTCTTCTTCGTCCACTCTCCTCTTCGCCCACGCTCTTCTTCGGCGCACGCCGGCCATCTAACCGCTCCAGCGCCCCGTCGTGCCGCTCGGCGAAACTACAATGCCCCCGAATATTTTTTAGACCCGCGAAGCACTGAACCCGCGAAAGGTGAACCGCGAAGTAGCGAGGGTTCACTGTATGTATAAGACCAAGACCTACAAAAAAGTCTCTTGGAGCAATGAGCTAGGTTTTACAGGAAGTCGGCCATTTTGAATTTACTTAAAAGGGGGCGGGTCACCACAATGGACTTTGTGTAGAAATTATTATTGGGGCCCGAGCAGCGACGGCGGCGAGGTCCCTATTGTTTTTGTAGAAATTATTATTAGGGCCTGAGCAGCGACCGCTACGAGGTCCCCATTGTTTTTGTGGAAATTATTATTATTTTTATTATTATTATTATTAGGGCCCGAGCAGTGACCGCTGCGAGGTCCCTATTGTTTTTCTAGAAATTGTGATTAGGGCCCGAGCTGCGACGGCTGCGAGGTCCCTATTGTTTTTGTAGAAAATATTATTACTTTTATTATTATTAATATTATTATTATTATTATTAGGGCCTGAGCAGCGACCGCTGCGAAGTCCCTATTGTTTTTGTAGAAATTATTATTATTATTATTTTTCCGATTGTTCGATCGCATTTTTGACCCCCGAAACATGCACAAAAACTCACCAAACTTGGCAGTCTCATCGGGCATGGCGAAAAATTTGATATTTTAACGTCTAATATGAACAGGAAGTGAGTTATGAATTTTTGAAAGTCCGACTTTTGCCCTTTTTTGCATGTTTACAGGGGTCATTCTTTTGCACCCTGATCCTAAAGGCTTCATCTGATTGCCTTAAAATTCTGTCTGTAGCATCTGAAGACCTGGGACAAACACTGGGGCTAAAATTTTTTGTTTCCGAAATACTATATGACGGGGGCGGGGCTTCAAAGTTTTCACTTAAGATTTCCTTCGCCGCAATGGACAAAATGCTTAATAACTCTCCTGCACATGCTGCTAAAAATCCAAAACTTCACATGTACATAAAAAGTCTGTACCTGAAGACATCTATATGTTTATATTCAGTTATACACCTTGCGCCAATCAATATAATTTTTTACATTTTGACGTACTGCACGGTGCCCTTTTAACGAATCTGATTGAAAATTGGCTAGAAAAGACTCAAGACATTGATCTTACTCTATCCCTATTTTTGTGACTTTCCTTCGAAGGGCGTGGCTATTACGGTGCCGCAGAGTCTGATTATTCTCCGTGGCAACAAAAGTTCCTGCAAAATGATTCAGATGATCCATCTTCTCGAAATTTTTCACATTTGAGGATATTCAGGCCCTGAAGACGGCTGCCAACTTATTTTTGATCGCAGTGGTAGCGCCACCAACTGGTTAAAACAAATACAAATTATTTTCGTTGATGTTTTTCTCCGGGCAGGTGAACAAAATCTACCTTATATTTGCTCGGATGAGTGTTTAGGCCTTGAGCATGTCACAATACGAAAGTCTTTCGCCTTCTTCAGAGTGTCACATGATGCTGTCTTGTGACCCGTCTTTATCAGCTGATGTTCCATGAGGGCGTGACTTACCTGTCACAAGAATGAAGGCAAGTCACGCCCCCCGCTGTCCGTTCACTCCGCCAAGATGCTGGTCCAGGTGGTAGAGAGGATGAAGGCTCCCTTGTCTCTGTTCATGGTTTTTATGCCTCGCTTGCAGATCTCAATGGCCTCTCTGATCCAGCGCTGTTGTTTGTTCTCTTCTGTGCGGATGACCCTGCCCTTCTCCCGGTCCATGATGTGGTTTTCCCTTTTGCAGTGGTCAGTGATTGCTGATTTGTAATGTTCATGTTGTGCTTGTTCTTTTACTACTCTGATTTTTTTCATTTTTTTGACAGGTAAGTCACACCCTCATGGAACATCAGCTCAAGACACCATCATGCGACACTCTGAAGAAGGCGAAAGACTCGCCGAAACATGTCAGGTAAAAAATTAACCTAAAACATAATTGTCTGCTTTTAATGAATCAGTCAAATATCAATAATAAGAAGACAAAATGAACCTAATACAAATAAATGAATGCTAAATAACTCCCCTGCACATGCTCCTAAAAATCCAAACCTTCACCTGTAAATAAAACGTCCCGACCTGAAGACATCGTAATGTTATTATTTTGTTATACACACAGTGCCGCCAAGTGGAATCAAAAATTTGTTTTTATTTTAATTTTCACGTACTGCACGGTGCCCTTTTGACGAATCCGACTGAAAATTAGTCAGAAAAGACTCAAGACAATGATCTTACTCTCTGCCGAATTTTGTGACGTTTTGGCAAAAGGCGTGGCTATTAAGGTGCTGAAAAGTCCGATTGTACTCTGTGGCAACAAAAGCTCCGGCAACATGACTCAGATGATCCTATCTTCTCGAAGTTGTACACATTTGAGGATACTTCAGCCCTGAAGACATCTACCAACTTATTTTACATCGTAGTAGTAGTGCCACCAACTGGTAAAAGCTAATACAAGTTATTTTCTTGGATGTTTTTCTCCGTGCAACTCAACAAGGTCGCCCTCATATATGCTCGGATGACTGTTTCGGCCATGAGGATGTCACAATACGAAATTCGTCCTTTTTCGTGAAAAGTTGTGGGAGTGGCATTGCACTGTTCGGCAATAAAACAAAGCTGATTATGAGGTTCTAAATATGAACGACAACTCGTAAAACTTTACACACACATCAGGCCGAGCAAATTTATCAATATTTTATACGTTAGTTGTGCAGCTTTTTTGAAATGGCTCGCCATGGCCCTCGAGAAATGTTAAAAAAAGCAGCTCTGGTTGAGTGTTTCACCTCGCTTTTTGTAAATTTTATGGAGTACAGTGAACCCTCGGTTATCGCGGTTAACGGGGACCGAGACCACCCGCGAAAACTGAAAATCCGCGAAGTAGCGGCGCACCTTCAAAAATGCTTAAAAAAAATAAACAATATATATAATAATATATATATATATATATATATATATATATATATATATATATATATATATATATATATATATATATATATATATATATATATATATACGGGGAGAGAGAGAGTGAAATTCATGTTATAACAAAAAAACCAAATTATTATTAAAACGTATTATTTTTTTCTTCCCCAGCCATTCTTTTAGTATTTATTTAATTACTCCGACTTTTACCTGCTGGTACGCCGTCCGGTGTGCCCTGTGAAATGAAAGGTGGCATTCTTTATTTATTTATTCATTTATTCATTCATAACTGACAGCCTCGCGCTCCGCTCGTGCCCGGGCAGAAGAGGTGCTCCAATTTGGCTTAACTGTGACACACGCCCGCCCTCCTCCCCCGGAGCTTCCATTCGGTTAAACTTAGGGGCCGCTTGGCACCGCCCGTGCCCGGGGAAGGTGCTCCTCTTCGGCTTACTGTGACGCGAGCATGCCCTCCTCCTCCGGAGCTTCCATTCGGTTAAACTTAGGGGCCGCTTGGAACCGCCCGTGCCCGGGGAAGGTGCTCCTCTACGGCTTAACTGCCACGCACGCCGGCCGGAGCTCTGGTACGGTCCGAACCGCGCGAAACGTCGCCACCGAACGTGTCCGGGGGAACGTGCTCTTCTTCGTCCACTCTCCTCTTCGCCCACGCTCTTCTTCGGCGCACGCCGGCCGTCTAACCGCTCCAGCGCCCCGTCGTGCCGCTCGGCGAAACTACAATGCCCCCGAATATTTTTTAGACCCGCGAAGCACTGAACCCGCGAAAGGTGAACCGCGAAGTAGCGAGGGTTCACTGTATGTATAAGACCAAGACCTACAAAAAAGTCTCTTGGAGCAATGAGCTAGGTTTTACAGGAAGTCGGCCATTTTGAATTTACTTAAAAGGGGGCGGGTCACCACAATGGACTTTGTGTAGAAATTATTATTGGGGCCCGAGCAGCGACCGCGGCGAGGTCCCTATTGTTTTTGTAGAAAACATTATTACTTTTATTGTTATTATTATTATTATTATTAGGGCCTGAGCAGCGACCGCTGCGAAGTCCCTATTGTTTTTGTAGAAATTATTATTATTATTATTTTTCCGATTGTTCGATCGCATTTTTGACCCCCGAAACATGCACAAAAACTCACCAAACTTGGCAGTCTCATCGGGCATGGCGAAAAATTTGATATTTTAACGTCTAATATGAACAGGAAGTGAGTTATGAATTTTTGAAAGTCCGACTTTTGCCCTTTTTTGCATGTTTACAGGGGTCATTCTTTTGCACCCTGTTCCTAAAGGCTTCATCTGATTGCCTTAAAATTCTGTCTGTAGCATCTGAAGACCTGGCACAAACACTGGGGCTAAAATTTTTTGTTTCCGAAATACTATATGACGGGGGCGGGGCATCAAAGTTTTCACTTAAGATTTCCTTCGCCGCAATGGACAAAATGCTTAATAACTCTCCTGCACATGCTGCTAAAAATCCAAAACTTCACATGTACATAAAGAGTCTGTACCTGAAGACATCTATATGTTTATATTCAGTTATACACCTTGCGCCAATCAATATCATTTTTTACATTTTGACGTCCTGCACGGTGCCCTTTTAACGAATCTGATTGAAAATTGGCTAGAAAAGACTCAAGACATTGATCTTACTCTATCCCTATTTTTGTGACTTTCCTTCGAAGGGCGTGGCTATTACGGTGCCGCAGAGTCTGATTATTCTCCGTGGCAACAAAAGTTCCTGCAAAATGATTCAGATGATCCATCTTCTCGAAATTTTTCACATTTGAGGATATTCAGGCCCTGAAGACGGCTGCCAACTTATTTTTGATCGCAGTGGTAGCGCCACCAACTGGTTAAAACAAATACAAATTATTTTCGTTGATTTTTTTCTCCGGGCAGGTTAACAAAATCTACCTTACATTTGCTCGGATGAGTGTTTAGGCCTTGAGGATGTCACAATACGAAAGTCTTTCGCCTTCTTCAGAGTGTCACATGATGGTGTCTTGTGGCCCGTCTTTATCAGCTGATGTTCCATGAGGGCGTGACTTACCTGTCACAAGAATGAAGGCAAGTCACGCCCCCCGCTGTCCGTTCACTCCGCCAAAATGCTGCTCCAGGTGGTAGAGAGGATGAAGGCTCCCTTGTCTCTGTTCATGGTTTTTATGCCTCGCTTGCAGATCTCAATGGCCTCTCTGATCCAGCGCTGTTGTTTGTTCTCTTCGGTGCGGATGACCCTGCCCTTCTCCCGGTCCATGATGTGGTTTTCCCTTTTGCAGTGGTCAGTGATTGCTGATTTGTAATGTTCATGTTGTGCTTGTTCTTTTACTGCTCTGATTTTTCATTTTTTTGACAGGTAAGTCACACCCTCATGGAACATCAGCTGATAAAGACGGGTCTCAAGACACCATCATGCGACACTCTGAAGAAGGCGAAAGACTCGCCGAAACATGTCAGGTAAAAAATTAACCTAAAACATAATTGTCTGCTTTTAATGAATCAGTCAAATATCAATAATAAGAAGACAAAATGAACCTAATACAAATAAATGAATGCTTAATAACTCCCCTGCACATGCTCCTAAAAATCCAAACCTTCACCTGTAAATAAAACGTCCCGACCTGAAGACATCTTAATGTTATTATTTTGTTATACACACAGTGCCGCCAAGTGGAATCAAAAATTTGTTTTTATTTTAATTTTCACGTACTGCACGGTGCCCTTTTGACGAATCCGACTGAAAATTAGTCAGAAAAGACTCAAGACAATGATCTTACTCTCTGCCGAATTTTGTGACGTTTTGGCAAAAGGCGTGGCTATTAAGGTGCTGAAAAGTCCGATTGTACTTTGTGGCAACAAAAGCTCCGGCAACATGACTCAGATGATCCTATCTTCTCGAAGTTGTACACATTTGAGGATACTTCAGCCCTGAAGACATCTACCAACTTATTTTACATCGTAGTAGTAGCGCCACCAACTGGTAAAAGCTAATACAAGTTATTTTCTTGGATGTTTTTCTCCGTGCAACTCAACAAGGTCGCCCTCATATATGCTCGGATGACTGTTTCGGCCATGAGGATGTCACAATACGAAATTCGTGATTTTTCGTGAAAAGTTGTGGGAGTGGCATTGCACTGTTCGGCAATAAAACAAAGCTGATTATGAGGTTCTAAATATGAACGACAACTCGTAAAACTTTACACACACATCAGGCCGAGCAAATTCATCAATATTTTATAAGTTAGTTGTGCAGCTTTTTTGAAATGGCTCGCCATGGCCCTCGAGAAATGTTAAAAAAAAGCAGCTCTGGTTGAGTGTTTCACCTCGCTTTTTGTAAATTTCATGGAGTACAGTGAACCCTCGGTTATCGCGGTTAATGGGGACCGAGACCACCCGCGAAAACTGAAAATCCGCGAAGTAGCGGCGCACCTTCAAAAATGCTTAAAAAAAATATACAATATATATCATAATAATATACAATATATATCATAAATATATATATATATATATATATATATATATACGGGGAGAGAGAGAGTGAAATTCATTTTATAACAAAAAAACCAAATTATTATTAAAACGTATTATTTTTTTATTCCCCAGCCATTCTTTTTGTATTTATTTAATTACTCCGACTTTTACCTGCTGGTACGCCGTCCGGTGTGCCCTGTGAAATGAAAGGTGGCATTCTTTATTTATTTATTCATTTATTCATTCATAACTGACAGCCTCGCGCTCCGCTCGTGCCCGGGCGGAAGAGGTGCTCCAATTCGGCTTAACTGTGACACACGCCCGCCCTCCTCCCCCGGAACTTCCATTCGGTTAAACTTAGGGGCCGCTTGGCACCGCCCGTGCCCGGGGAAGGTGCTCCTCTTCGGCTTACTGTGACGCGAGCATGCCCTCCTCCTCCGGAGCTTCCATTCAGTTAAACTTAGGGGCCGCTTGGAACCGCCCGTGCCCGGGGAAGGTGCTCCTCTTC
Source organism: Idiotropiscis lumnitzeri (assembly GCF_059441095.1). NCBI lineage: Eukaryota > Metazoa > Chordata > Actinopteri > Syngnathiformes > Syngnathidae > Idiotropiscis > Idiotropiscis lumnitzeri. The sequence continues at coordinate 659,626 of NW_028283608.1, forward strand.
GGCTTACTGTGACGCGAGCATGCCCTCCTCCTCCGGAGCTTCCATTCGGTTAAACTTAGGGGCCGCTTGGAACCGCCCGTGCCCGGGGAAGGTGCTCCTCTTCGGCTTACTGTGACGCGAGCATGCCCTCCTCCTCCGGAGCTTCCATTCGGTTAAACTTAGGGGCCGCTTGGCACCGCCCGTGCCCGGGGAAGGTGCTCCTCTACGGCTTAACTGCCACGCACGCCGGCCGGAGCTCTGGTACGGTCCGAACCGCGCGAAACGTCGCCACCGATCGTGTCCGGGAGAACGTGCTCTTCTTCGTCCACTCTCCTCTTCGCCCACGCTCTTCTTCGGCGCACGCCGGCCGTCTAACCGCTCCAGCGCCCCGTCGTGCCGCTCGGCGAAACTACAATGCCCCCGAATATTTTTTAGACCCGCGAAGCACTGAACCCGCGAAAGGTGAACCGCGAAGTAGCGAGGGTTCACTGTATGTATAAGACCAAGACCTACAAAAAAGTCTCTTGGAGCAATGAGCTAGGTTTTACAGGAAGTCGGCCATTTTGAATTTACTTAAAAGGGGGCGGGTCACCACAATGGACTTTGTGTAGAAATTATTATTGGGGCCCGAGCAGCGACCGCGGCGAGGTCCCTATTGTTTTTGTAGAAATTATTATTAGGGCCTGAGCAGCGACCGCTACGAGGTCCCCATTGTTTTTGTGGAAATTATTATTATTTTTATTATTATTATTATTAGGGCCCGAGCAGTGACCGCTGCGAGGTCCCTATTGTTTTTCTAGAAATTGTTATTAGGGCCCGAGCTGCGACGGCTGCGAGGTCCCTATTGTTTTTGTAGAAAATATTATTACTTTTATTATTATTAATATTATTATTATTATTATTAGGGCCTGAGCAGCGACCGCTGCAAAGTCCCTATTGTTTTTGTAGAAATTATTATTATTATTATTTTTCCGATTGTTCGATCGCATTTTTGACCCCCGAAACATGCACAAAAACTCACCAAACTTGGCAGTCTCATCGGGCATGGCGAAAAATTTGATATTTTAACGTCTAATATGAACAGGAAGTGAGTTATGAATTTTTGAAAGTCCGACTTTTGCCCTTTTTTGCATGTTTACAGGGGTCATTCTTTTGCACCCTGATCCTAAAGGCTTCATCTGATTGCCTTAAAATTCTGTCTGTAGCATCTGAAGACCTGGGACAAACACTGGGGCTAAAATTTTTTGTTTCCGAAATACTATATGACGGGGGCGGGGCTTCAAAGTTTTCACTTAAGATTTCCTTCGCCGCAATGGACAAAATGCTTAATAACTCTCCTGCACATGCTGCTAAAAATCCAAAACTTCACATGTACATAAAAAGTCTGTACCTGAAGACATCTATATGTTTATATTCAGTTATACACCTTGCGCCAATCAATATCATTTTTTACATTTTGACGTACTGCACGGTGCCCTTTTAACGAATCTGATTGAAAATTGGCTAGAAAAGACTCAAGACATTGATCTTACTCTATCCCTATTTTTGTGACTTTCCTTCGAAGGGCGTGGCTATTACGGTGCCGCAGAGTCTGATTATTCTCTGTGGCAACAAAAGTTCCTGCAAAATGATTCAGATGATCCATCTTCTCGAAATTTTTCACATTTGAGGATATTCAGGCCCTGAAGACGGCTGCCAACTTATTTTTGATCGCAGTGGTAGCGCCACCAACTGGTTAAAACAAATACAAATTATTTTCGTTGATGTTTTTCTCCGGGCAGGTGAACAAAATCTACCTTATATTTGCTCGGATGAGTGTTTAGGCCTTGAGCATGTCACAATACGAAAGTCTTTCGCCTTCTTCAGAGTGTCACATGATGCTGTCTTGTGACCCGTCTTTATCAGCTGATGTTCCATGAGGGCGTGACTTACCTGTCACAAGAATGAAGGCAAGTCACGCCCCCCGCTGTCCGTTCACTCCGCCAAGATGCTGGTCCAGGTGGTAGAGAGGATGAAGGCTCCCTTGTCTCTGTTCATGGTTTTTATGCCTCGCTTGCAGATCTCAATGGCCTCTCTGATCCAGCGCTGTTGTTTGTTCTCTTCTGTGCGGATGACCCTGCCCTTCTCCCGGTCCATGATGTGGTTTTCCCTTTTGCAGTGGTCAGTGATTGCTGATTTGTAATGTTCATGTTGTGCTTGTTCTTTTACTGCTCTGATTTTTTTCATTTTTTTGACAGGTAAGTCACACCCTCATGGAACATCAGCTCAAGACACCATAATGCGACACTCTGAAGAAGGCGAAAGACTCGCCGAAACATGTCAGGTAAAAAATTAACCTAAAACATAATTGTCTGCTTTTAATGAATCAGTCAAATATCAATAATAAGAAGACAAAATGAACCTAATACAAATAAATGAATGCTTAATAACTCCCCTGCAGATGCTCCTAAAAATCCAAACCTTCACCTGTAAATAAAACGTCCCGACCTGAAGACATCGTAATGTTATTATTTTGTTATACACACAGTGCCGCCAAGTGGAATCAAAAATTTGTTTTTATTTTAATTTTCACGTACTGCACGGTGCCCTTTTGACGAATCCGACTGAAAATTAGTCAGAAAAGATTCAAGACAATGATCTTACTCTCTGCCGAATTTTGTGACGTTTTGGCAAAAGGCGTGGCTATGAAGGTGCTGAAAAGTCCGATTGTACTCTGTGGCAACAAAAGCTCCGGCAACATGACTCAGATGATCCTATCTTCTCGAAGTTGTACACATTTGAGGATACTTCAGCCCTGAAGACAGCTTCCGACTTATTTTACATCGTAGTAGTAGCGCCACCAACTGGTAAAAGCTAATACAAGTTATTTTCTTGGATGTTTTTCTCCGTGCAACTCAACAAGGTCGCCCTCATATATGCTCGGATGACTGTTTCGGCCATGAGGATGTCACAATACGAAATTCGTCCTTTTTCGTGAAAAGTTGTGGGAGTGGCATTGCACTGTTCGGCAATAAAACAAAGCTGATTATGAGGTTCTAAATATGAACGACAACTCGTAAAACTTTACACACACATCAGGCCGAGCAAATTTATCAATATTTTATACGTTAGTTGTGCAGCTTTTTTGAAATGGCTCGCCATGGCCCTCGAGAAATGTTAAAAAAAGCAGCTCTGGTTGAGTGTTTCACCTCGCTTTTTGTAAATTTTATGGAGTACAGTGAACCCTCGGTTATCGCGGTTAATGGGGACCGAGACCACCCGCGAAAACTGAAAATCCGCGAAGTAGCGGCGCACCTTCAAAAATGCTTAAAAAAAATATACAATATATATAATAAATATATATATATATATATATATATATATATATATATATATATATATATATATATATATATACGGGGAGAGAGAGAGTGAAATTCATGTTATAACAAAAAAACCAAATTATTATTAAAACGTATTATTTTTTTATTCCCCAGCCATTCTTTTAGTATTTATTTAATTACTCCGACTTTTACCTGCTGGTACGCCGTCCGGTTTGCCCTGTGAAATGAAAGGTGGCATTCTTTATTTATTTATTCATTTATTCATTCATAACTGACAGCCTCGCGCTCCGCTCGTGCCCGGGTAGAAGAGGTGCTCCAATTTGGCTTAACTGTGACACACGCCCGCCCTCCTCCCCCGGAGCTTCCATTCGGTTAAACTTAGGGGCCGCTTGGCACCGCCCGTGCCCGGGGAAGGTGCTCCTCTTCGGCTTACTGTGACGCGAGCATGCCCTCCTCCTCCGGAGCTTCCATTCGGTTAAACTTAGGGGCCGCTTGGAACCGCCCGTGCCCGGGGAAGGTGCTCCTCTACGGCTTAACTGCCACGCACGCCGGCCGGAGCTCTGGTACGGTCCGAACCGCGCGAAACGTCGCCACCGATCGTGTCCGGGGGAACGTGCTCTTCTTCGTCCACTCTCCTCTTCGCCCACGCTCTTCTTCGGCGCACGCCGGCCGTCTAACCGCTCCAGCGCCCCGTCGTGCCGCTCGGCGAAACTACAATGCCCCCGAATATTTTTTAGACCCGCGAAGCACTGAACCCGCGAAAGGTGAACCGCGAAGTAGCGAGGGTTCACTGTATGTATAAGACCAAGACCTACAAAAAAGTCTCTTGGAGCAATGAGCTAGGTTTTACAGGAAGTCGGCCATTTTGAATTTACTTAAAAGGGGGCGGGTCACCACAATGGACTTTGTGTAGAAATTATTATTGGGGCCCGAGCCGCGACCGCGGCGAGGTCCCTATTGTTTTTGTAGAAATTATTATTATTATTATTTTTCCGATTGTTCGATCGCATTTTTGACCCCTGAAACATGCACAAAAACTCACCAAACTTGGCAGTCTCATCGGGCATGGCGAAAAATTTGATATTTTAACGTCTAATATGAACAGGAAGTGAGTTATGAATTTTTGAAAGTCCGACTTTTGCCCTTTTTTGCATGTTTACAGGGGTCATTCTTTTGCACCCTGATCCTAAAGGCTTCATCTGATTGCCTTAAAATTCTGTCTGTAGCATCTGAAGACCTGGGACAAACACTGGGGCTAAAATTTTTTGTTTCCGAAATACTATATGACGGGGGCGGGGCTTCAAAGTTTTCACTTAAGATTTCTTTCGCCGCAATGGACAAAATGCTTAATAACTCTCCTGCACATGCTGCTAAAAATCCAAAACTTCACATGTACATAAAGAGTCTGTACCTGAAGACATCTATATGTTTATATTCAGTTATACACCTTGCGCCAATCAATATCATTTTTTACATTTTGACGTACTGCATGGTGCCCTTTTAACGAATCCGACTGAAAATTGGCTAGAAAAGACTCAAGACATTGATCTTACTCTATCCCTATTTTTATGACTTTCCTTCAAAGGGCGTGGCTATTACGGTGCCGCAGAGTCTGATTATTCTCCGTGGCAACAAAAGTTCCTGCAAAATGATTCAGATGATCCATCTTCTGGAAATCTTTCACATTTGAGGATATTCAGGCCCTGAAGACGGCTGCCAACTTATTTTTGATCGCAGTGGTAGCGCCACCAACTGGTTAAAACAAATACAAATTATTTTCGTTGATGTTTTTCTCCGGGCAGGTGAACAAAATCTACCTTATATTTGCTCGGATGAGTGTTTAGGCCTTGAGCATGTCACAATACAAAAGTCTTTCGCCTTCTTCAGAGTGTCACATGATGCTGTCTTGTGACCCGTCTTTATCAGCTGATGTTCCATGAGGGCGTGACTTACCTGTCACAAGAATGAAGGCAAGTCACGCCCCCCGCTGTCCGTTCACTCCGCCAAGATGCTGGTCCAGGTGGTAGAGAGGATGAAGGCTCCCTTGTCTCTGTTCATGGTTTTTATGCCTCGCTTGCAGATCTCAATGGCCTCTCTGATCCAGCGCTGTTGTTTGTTCTCTTCTGTGCGGATGACCCTGCCCTTCTCCCGGTCCATGATGTGGTTTTCCCTTTTGCAGTGGTCAGTGATTGCTGATTTGTAATGTTCATGTTGTGTTTGTTCTTTTACTGCTCTGATTTTTTCATTTTTTTGACAGGTAAGTCACACCCTCATGGAACATCAGCTGATAAAGACGGGTCTCAAGACACCATCATGCGACACTCTGAAGAAGGCGAAAGACTCGCCGAAACATGTCAGGTAAAAAATTAACCTAAAACATAATTGTCTGCTTTTAATGAATCAGTCAAATATCAATAATAAGAAGACAAAATGAACCTAATACAAATAAATGAATGTTTAATAACTCCCCTGCACATGCTCCTAAAAATCCAAACCTTCACCTGTAAATAAAACGTCCCGACCTGAAGACATCTTAATGTTATTATTTTGTTATACACACAGTGCCGCCAAGTGGAATCAAAAATTTTTTTTAATTTTAATTTTCACGTACTGCACGGTGCCCTTTTGACGAATCCGACTGAAAATTAGTCAGAAAAGACTCAAGACAATGATCTTACTCTCTGCCGAATTTTGTGACGTTTTTGCAAAAGGCGTGGCTATTAAGGTGCTGAAAAGTCCGATTGTACTCTGTGGCAACAAAAGCTCCGGCAACATGACTCAGATGATCCTATCTTCTCGAAGTTGTACACATTTGAGGATACTTCAGCCCTGAAGACATCTACCAACTTATTTTACATCGTAGTAGTAGCGCCACCAACTGGTAAAAGCTAATACAAGTTATTTTCTTGGATGTTTTTCTCCGTGCAACTCAACAAGGTCGCCCTCATATATGCTCGGATGACTGTTTCGGCCATGAGGATGTCACAATACGAAATTAGTCCTTTTTCGTGAAAAGTTGTGGGAGTGGCATTGCACTGTTCGGCAATAAAACAACGCTGATTATGAGGTTCTAAATATGAACGACAACTCGTGAAACTTTACACACACATGAGGCCGAGCAAATTTATCAATATTTTATACGTTAGTTGTGCAGCTTTTTTGAAATGGCTCGCCATGGCCCTCGAGAAATGTTAAAAAAAAGCAGCTCTGGTTGAGTGTTTCACCTCGCTTTTTGTAAATTTTATGGAGTACAGTGAACCCTCGGTTATCGCGGTTAATGGGGACCGAGACCACCCGCGAAAACTGAAAATCCGCGAAGTAGCGGCGCACCTTCAAAAATGCTTAAAAAAAATATACAATATATATAATAAATATGTAAATATATATATATATATATATATATATATATATAAAAAAAAAAATATATATATATATATATATATATATATATATATGTATATACGGGGAGAGAGAGAGTGAAATTCATGTTATAACAAAAAAACCAAATTATTATTAAAACGTATTATTTTTTTATTCCCCAGCCATTCTTTTTGTATTTATTTAATTACTCCGACTTTTACCTGCTGGTACGCCGTCCGGTGTGCCCTGTGAAATGAAAGGTGGCATTCTTTATTTATTTATTCATTTATTCATTCATAACTGACAGCCTCGCGCTCCGCTCGTGCCCGGGCAGAAGAGGTGCTCCAATTTGGCTTAACTGTGACACACGCCCGTCCTCCTCCCCCGGAGCTTCCATTCGGTTAAACTTAGGGGCCGCTTGGCACCGCCCGTGCCCGGGGAAGGTGCTCCTCTTCGGCTTACTGTGACGCGAGCATGCCCTCCTCCTCCGGAGCTTCCATTCGGTTAAACTTAGGGGCCGCTTGGAACCGCCCGTGCCCGGGGAAGGTGCTCCTCTTCGGCTTACTGTGACGCGAGCATGCCCTCCTCCTCCGGAGCTTCCATTCGGTTAAACTTAGGGGCCGCTTGGCACCGCCCGTGCCCGGGGATGGTGCTCCTCTACGGCTTAACTGCCACGCACGCTGGCCGGAGCTCTGGTACGGTCCGAACCGCGCGAAACGTCGCCACCGATCGTGTCCGGGGGAACGTGCTCTTCTTCGTCCACTCTCCTCTTCGCCCACGCTCTTCTTCGGCGCACGCCGGCCGTCTAACCGCTCCAGCGCCCCGTCGTGCCGCTCGGCGAAACTACAATGCCCCCGAATATTTTTTAGACCCGCGAAGCACTGAACCCGCGAAAGGTGAACCGCGAAGTAGCGAGGGTTCACTGTATGTATAAGACCAAGACCTACAAAAAAGTCTCTTGGAGCAATGAGCTAGGTTTTACAGGAAGTCGGCCATTTTGAATTTACTTAAAAGGGGGCGGGTGACCACAATGGACTTTGTGTAGAAATTATTATTGGGGCCCGAGCAGCGACCGCGGCGAGGTCCCTATTGTTTTTGTAGAAGATATTATTACTTTTATTATTATTATTATTATTATTATTAGGGCCTGAGCAGCGACCGCTGCGAAGTCCCTATTGTTTTTGAAGAAATTATTATTATTATTATTTTTCCGATTGTTCGATCGCATTTTTGACCCCCGAAACATGCACAAAAACTCACCAAACTTGGCAGTCTCATCGGGCATGGCGAAAAATTTGATATTTTAACGTCTAATATGAACAGGAAGTGAGTTATGAATTTTTGAAAGTCCGACTTTTGCCCTTTTTTGCATGTTTACAGGGGTCATTCTTTTGCACCCTGATCCTAAAGGCTTCATCTGATTGCCTTAAAATTCTGTCTGTAGCATCTGAAGACCTGGCACAAACACTGGGGCTAAAATTTTTTGTTTCCAAAATACTATATGACGGGGGCGGGGCATCAAAGTTTTCACTTAAGATTTCCTTCGCCGCAATGGACAAAATGCTTAATAACTCTCCTGCACATGCTGCTAAAAATCCAAAACTTCACATGTACATAAAGAGTCTGTACCTGAAGACATCTATATGTTTATATTCAGTTATACACCTTGCGCCAATCAATATCATTTTTTACATTTTGACGTACTGCACGGTGCCCTTTTAACGAATCTGATTGAAAATTGGCTAGAAAAGACTCAAGACATTGATCTTACTCTATCCCTATTTTTGTGACTTTCCTTCGAAGGGCGTGGCTATTACGGTGCCGCAGAGTCTGATTATTCTCCGTGGCAACAAAAGTTCCTGCAAAATGATTCAGATGATCCATCTTCTCGAAATTTTTCACATTTGAGGATATTCAGGCCCTGAAGACGGCTGCCAACTTATTTTTGATCGCAGTGGTAGCGCCACCAACTGGTTAAAACAAATACAAATTATTTTCGTTTATTTTTTTCTCCGGGCAGGTTAACAAAATCTACCTTACATTTGCTCGGATGAGTGTTTAGGCCTTGAGGATGTCACAATACGAAAGTCTTTCGCCTTCTTCAGAGTGTCACATGATGGTGTCTTGTGGCCCGTCTTTATCAACTGATGTTCCATGAGGGCGTGACTTACCTGTCACAAGAATGAAGGCAAGTCACGCCCCCCGCTGTCCGTTCACTCCGCCAAAATGCTGCTCCAGGTGGTAGAGAGGATGAAGGCTCCCTTGTCTCTGTTCATGGTTTTTATGCCTCGCTTGCAGATCTCAATGGCCTCTCTGATCCAGCGCTGTTGTTTGTTCTCTTCGGTGCGGATGACCCTGCCCTTCTCCCGGTCCATGATGTGGTTTTCCCTTTTGCAGTGGTCAGTGATTGCTGATTTGTAATGTTCATGTTGTGCTTGTTCTTTGACTGCTCTGATTTTTCATTTTTTTGACAGGTAAGTCACACCCTCATGGAACATCAGCTGATAAAGACGGGTCTCAAGACACCATCATGCGACACTCTGAAGAAGGCGAAAGACTCGCCGAAACATGTCAGGTAAAAAATTAACCTAAAACATAATTGTCTGCTTTTAATGAATCAGTCAAATATCAATAATAAGAAGACAAAATGAACCTAATACAAATAAATGAATGCTTAATAACTCCCCTGCACATGCTCCTAAAAATCCAAACCTTCACCTGTAAATAAAACGTCCCGACCTGAAGACATCTTAATGTTATTATTTTGTTATACACACAGTGCCGCCAAGTGGAATCAAAAATTTGTTTTTATTTTAATTTTCACGTACTGCACGGTGCCCTTTTGACGAATCCGACTGAAAATTAGTCAGAAAAGACTCAAGACAATGATCTTACTCTCTGCCGAATTTTGTGACGTTTTGGCAAAAGGCGTGGCTATTAAGGTGCTGAAAAGTCTGATTGTACTCTGTGGCAACAAAAGCTCCGGCAACATGACTCAGATGATCCTATCTTCTCGAAGTTGTACACATTTGAGGATACTTCAGCCCTGAAGACATCTACCAACTTATTTTACATCGTAGTAGTAGCGCCACCAACTGGTAAAAGCTAATACAAGTTATTTTCTTGGATGTTTTTCTCCGTGCAACTCAACAAGGTCGCCCTCATATATGCTCGGATGACTGTTTCGGCCATGAGGATGTCACAATACGAAATTCGTGATTTTTCGTGAAAAGTTGTGGGAGTGGCATTGCACTGTTCGGCAATAAAACAAAGCTGATTATGAGGTTCTAAATATGAACGACAACTCGTAAAACTTTACACACACATCAGGCCGAGCAAATTTATCAATATTTTATACGTTAGTTGTGCAGCTTTTTTGAAATGGCTCGCCATGGCCCTCGAGAAATGTTAAAAAAAAGCAGCTCTGGTTGAATGTTTCACCTCGCTTTTTGTAAATTTTATGGAGTACAGTGAACTCTCTGTTATCGCGGTTAATGGGGACCGAGACCATCCGCGAAAACTGAAAATCCGCGAAGTAGCGGCGCACCTTCAAAAATGCTTAAAAAAAATATACAATATATATAATAAATATATATATATATATATATATATATATATATATATATATATATATATACGGGGAGAGAGAGAGTGAAATTCATGTTATAACAAAAAAAACAAATTATTATTAAAACGTATTATTTTTTTATTCCCCAGCCATTCTTTTTGTATTTATTTAATTACTCCGACTTTTACCTGCTGGTACGCCGTCCGGTGTGCCCTGTGAAATGAAAGGTGGCATTCTTTATTTATTTATTCATTTATTCATTCATAACTGACAGCCTCGCGCTCCGCTCGTGCCCGGGCAGAAGAGGTGCTCCAATTTGGCTTAACTGTGACACACGCCCGTCCTCCTCCCCCGGAGCTTCCATTCGGTTAAACTTAGGGGCCGCTTGGCACCGCCCGTGCCCGGGGAAGGTGCTCCTCTTCGGCTTACTGTGACGCGAGCATGCCCTCCTCCTCCGGAGCTTCCATTCGGTTAAACTTAGGGGCCGCTTGGAACCGCCCGTGCCCGGGGAAGGTGCTCCTCTTCGGCTTACTGTGACGCGAGCATGCCCTCCTCCTCCGGAGCTTCCATTCGGTTAAACTTAGGGGCCGCTTGGCACCGCCCGTGCCCGGGGAAGGTGCTCCTCTACGGCTTAACTGCCACGCACGCTGGCCGGAGCTCTGGTACGGTCCGAACCGCGTGAAACGTCGCCACCGATCGTGTCCGGGGGAACGTGCTCTTCTTCGTCCACTCTCCTCTTCGCCCACGCTCTTCTTCGGCGCACGCCGGCCGTCTAACCGCTCCAGCGCCCCGTCGTGCCGCTCGGCGAAACTACAATGCCCCCGAATATTTTTTAGACCCGCGAAGCACTGAACCCGCGAAAGGTGAACCGCGAAGTAGCGAGGGTTCACTGTATGTATAAGACCAAGACCTACAAAAAAGTCTCTTGGAGCAATGAGCTAGGTTTTACAGGAAGTCGGCCATTTTGAATTTACTTAAAAGGGGGCGGGTCACCACAATGGACTTTGTGTAGAAATTATTATTGGGGCCCGAGCAGCGACCGCGGCGAGGTCCCTATTGTTTTTGTAGAAGATATTATTACTTTTATTATTATTATTATTATTATTATTAGGGTCTGAGCAGCGACCGCTGCGAAGTCCCTATTGTTTTTGTAGAAATTATTATTATTATTATTTTTCCGATTGTTCGATCGCATTTTTGACCCCCGAAACATGCACAAAAACTCACCAAACTTGGCAGTCTCATCGGGCATGGCGAAAAATTTGATATTTTAACGTCTAATATGAACAGGAAGTGAGTTATGAATTTTTGAAAGTCCGACTTTTGCCCTTTTTTGCATGTTTACAGGGGTCATTCTTTTGCACCCTGATCCTAAAGGCTTCATCTGATTGCCTTAAAATTCTGTCTGTAGCATCTGAAGACCTGGCACAAACACTGGGGCTAAAATTTTTTGTTTCCGAAATACTATATGACGGGGGCGAGGCATCAAAGTTTTCACTTAAGATTTCCTTCGCCGCAATGGACAAAATGCTTAATAACTCTCCTGCACATGCTGCTAAAAATCCAAAACTTCACATGTACATAGTCTGTACCTGAAGACATCTATATGTTTATATTCAGTTATACACCTTGCGCCAATCAATATCATTTTTTACATTTTGACGTACTGCACGGTGCCCTTTTAACGAATCTGATTGAAAATTGGCTAGAAAAGACTCAAGACATTGATCTTACTCTATCCCTATTTTTGTGACTTTCCTTCGAAGGGCGTGGCTATTACGGTGCCGCAGAGTCTGATTATTCTCCGTGGCAACAAAAGTTCCTGCAAAATGATTCAGATGATCCATCTTCTCGAAATTTTTCACATTTGAGGATATTCAGGCCCTGAAGACGGCTGCCAACTTATTTTTGATCGCAGTGGTAGCGCCACCAACTGGTTAAAACAAATACAAATCATTTTCGTTGATTTTTTTCTCCGGGCAGGTTAACAAAATCTACCTTACATTTGCTCGGATGAGTGTTTAGGCCTTGAGGATGTCACAATACGAAAGTCTTTCGCCTTCTTCAGAGTGTCACATGATGGTGTCTTGTGGCCCGTCTTTATCAGCTGATGTTCCATGAGGGCGTGACTTACCTGTCACAAGAATGAAGGCAAGTCACGCCCCCCGCTGTCCGTTCACTCCGCCAAAATGCTGCTCCAGGTGGTAGAGAGGATGAAGGCTCCCTTGTCTCTGTTCATGGTTTTTATGCCTCGCTTGCAGATCTCAATGGCCTCTCTGATCCAGCGCTGTTGTTTGTTCTCTTCGGTGCGGATGACCCTGCCCTTCTCCCGGTCCATGATGTGGTTTTCCCTTTTGCAGTGGTCAGTGATTGCTGATTTGTAATGTTCATGTTGTGCTTGTTCTTTGACTGCTCTGATTTTTCATTTTTTTGACAGGTAAGTCACACCCTCATGGAACATCAGCTGATAAAGACGGGTCTCAAGACACCATCATGCGACACTCTGAAGAAGGCGAAAGACTCGCCGAAACATGTCAGGTAAAAAATTAACCTCAAACATAATTGTCTGCTTTTAATGAATCAGTCAAATATCAATAATAAGAAGACAAAATGAACCTAATACAAATAAATGAATGCTTAATAACTCCCCTGCACATGCTCCTAAAAATCCAAACCTTCACCTGTAAATAAAACGTCCCGACCTGAAGACATCTTAATGTTATTATTTTGTTATACACACAGTGCCGCCAAGTGGAATCAAAAATTTGTTTTTATTTTAATTTTCACGTACTGCACGGTGCCCTTTTGACGAATCCGACTGAAAATTAGTCAGAAAAGACTCAAGACAATGATCTTACTCTCTGCCGAATTTTGTGACGTTTTGGCAAAAGGCGTGGCTATTAAGGTGCTGAAAAGTCCGATTGTACTCTGTGGCAACAAAAGCTCCGGCAACATGACTCAGATGATCCTATCTTCTCGAAGTTGTACACATTTGAGGATACTTCAGCCCTGAAGACATCTACCAACTTATTTTACATCGTAGTAGTAGCGCCACCAACTGGTAAAAGCTAATACAAGTTATTTTCTTGGATGTTTTTCTCCGTGCAACTCAACAAGGTCGCCCTCATATATGCTCGGATGACTGTTTCGGCCATGAGGATGTCACAATACGAAATTCGTGATTTTTCGTGAAAAGTTGTGGGAGTGGCATTGCACTGTTCGGCAATAAAACAAAGCTGATTATGAGGTTCTAAATATGAACGACAACTCGTAAAACTTTACACACACATCAGGCCGAGCAAATTTATCAATATTTTATACGTTAGTTGTGCAGCTTTTTTGAAATGGCTCGCCATGGCCCTCGAGAAATGTTAAAAAAAAGCAGCTCTGGTTGAGTGTTTCACCTCGCTTTTTGTAAATTTTATGGAGTACAGTGAACCCTCGGTTATCGCGGTTAATGGGGACCGAGACCACCCGCGAAAACTGAAAATCCGCGAAGTAGCGGCGCACCTTCAAAAATGCTTAAAAAAAATATACAATATATATAATGATATATATATATATATATATATATATATATATATATATATATATATATATATATATATATATATATATATATATATATATACGGGGAGAGAGAGAGTGAAATTCATGTTATAACAAAAAAAACAAATTATTATTAAAACGTATTATTTTTTTATTCCCCAGCCATTCTTTTTGTATTTATTTAATTACTCCGACTTTTACCTGCTGGTACGCCGTCCGGTGTGCCCTGTGAAATGAAAGGTGGCATTCTTTATTTATTTATTCATTTATTCATTCATAACTGACAGCCTCGCGCTCCGCTCGTGCCCGGGCAGAAGAGGTGCTCCAATTTGGCTTAACTGTGACACACGCCCGTCCTCCTCCGTCCGGAGCTTCCATTCGGTTAAACTTAGGGGCCGCTTGGCACCGCCCGTGCCCGGGGAAGGTGCTCCTCTTCGGCTTACTGTGACGCGAGCATGCCCTCCTCCTCCGGAGCTTCCATTCGGTTAAACTTAGGGGCCGCTTGGAACCGCCCGTGCCCGGGGAAGGTGCTCCTCTTCGGCTTACTGTGACGCGAGCATGCCCTCCTCCTCCGGAGCTTCCATTCGGTTAAACTTAGGGGCCGCTTGGCACCGCCCGTGCCCGGGGAAGGTGCTCCTCTACGGCTTAACTGCCACGCACGCTGGCCGGAGCTCTGGTACGGTCCGAACCGCGCGAAACGTCGCCACCGATCGTGTCCGGGGGAACGTGCTCTTCTTCGTCCACTCTCCTCTTCGCCCACGCTCTTCTTCGGCGCACGCCGGCCGTCTAACCGCTCCAGCGCCCCGTCGTGCCGCTCGGCGAAACTACAATGCCCCCGAATATTTTTTAGACCCGCGAAGCACTGAACCTGCGAAAGGTGAACCGCGAAGTAGCGAGGGTTCACTGTATGTATAAGACCAAGACCTACAAAAAAGTCTCTTGGAGCAATGAGCTAGGTTTTACAGGAAGTCGGCCATTTTGAATTTACTTAAAAGGGGGCGGGTCACCACAATGGACTTTGTGTAGAAATTATTATTGGGGCCCGAGCAGCGACCGCGGCGAGGTCCCTATTGTTTTTGTAGAAAATATTATTACTTTTATTATTATTATTATTATTATTATTAGGGCCTGAGCAGCGACCGCTGCGAAGTCCCTATTGTTTTTGTAGAAATTATTATTATTATTTTTCCGATTGTTCGATCGCATTTTTGACCCCCGAAACATGCACAAAAACTCACCAAACCTGGCAGTCTCATCGGGCATGGCGAAAAATTTGATATTTTAACGTCTAATATGAACAGGAAGTGAGTTATGAATTTTTGAAAGTCCGACTTTTGCCCTTTTTTGCATGTTTACAGGGGTCATTCTTTTGCACCCTGATCCTAAAGGCTTCATCTGATTGCCTTAAAATTCTGTCTGTAGCATCTGAAGACCTGGGACAAACACTGGGGCTAAAATTTTTTGTTTCCGAAATACTATATGACGGGGGCGGGGCATCAAAGTTTTCACTTAAGATTTCCTTCGCCGCAATGGACAAAATGCTTAATAACTCTCCTGCACATGCTGCTAAAAATCCAAAACTTCACATGTACATAAAGAGTCTGTACCTGAAGACATCTATATGTTTATATTCAGTTATACACCTTGCGCCAATCAATATCATTTTATACATTTTGACGTACTGCACGGTGCCCTTTTAACGAATCTGATTGAAAATTGGCTAGAAAAGACTCAAGACATTGATCTTACTCTATCCCTATTTTTGTGACTTTCCTTCGAAGGGCGTGGCTATTACGGTGCCGCAGAGTCTGATTATTCTCCGTGGCAACAAAAGTTCCTGCAAAATGATTCAGATGATCCATCTTCTCGAAATTTTTCACATTTGAGGATATTCAGGCCCTGAAGACGGCTGCCAACTTATTTTTGATCGCAGTGGTAGCGCCACCAACTGGTTAAAACAAATATAAATTATTTTCGTTGATGTTTTTCTCCGGGCATGTTAACAAAATCTACCTTATATTTGCTCGGATGAGTGTTTAGGCCTTGAGCATGTCACAATACGAAAGTCTTTCGCCTTCTTCAGAGTGTCACATGATGGTGTCTTGTGACCCGCCTTTATCAGCTGATGTTCCATGAGGGCGTGACTTACCTGTCACAAGAATGAAGGCAAGTCACGCCCCCCGCTGTCCGTTCACTCCGCCAAGATGCTGGTCCAGGTGGTAGAGAGGATGAAGGCTCCCTTGTCTCTGTTCATGGTTTTTATGCCTCGCTTGCAGATCTCAATGGCCTCTCTGATCCAGCGCTGTTGTTTGTTCTCTTCTGTGCGGATGACCCTGCCCTTCTCCCGGTCCATGATGTGGTTTACCCTTTTGCAGTGGTCAGTGATTGCTGATTTGTAATGTTCATGTTGTGCTTGTTCTTTTACTGCTCTGATTTTTTTCATTTTTTTGACAGGTAAGTCACACCCTCATGGAACATCAGCTCAAGACACCATCATGCGACACTCTGAAGTAGGCGAAAGACTCGCCGAAACATGTCAGGTAAAAAATTAACCTAAAACATAATTGTCTGCTTTTAATGAATCAGTCAAATATCAATAATAAGAAGACAAAATGAACCTAATACAAATAAATGAATGCTTAATAACTCCCCTGCACATGCTCCTAAAAATCCAAACCTTCACCTGTAAATAAAACGTCCCGACCTGAAGACATCTTAATGTTATTATTTTGTTATACACACAGTGCCGCCAAGTGGAATCAAAAATTTGTTTTTATTTTAATTTTCACGTACTGCACGGTGCCCTTTCGACGAATCCGACTGAAAATTAGTCAGAAAAGACTCAAGACAATGATCTTACTCTCTGCCGAATTTTGTGACGTTTTGGCAAAAGGCGTGGCTATTACGGTGCTGAAAAGTCCGATTGTACTCTGTGGCAACAAAAGCTCCAGCAACATGACTCAGATGATCCTATCTTCTCGAAGTTGCACACATTTGAGGATACTTCAGCCCTGAAGACATCTACCAACTTATTTTTCATCGTAGTAGTAGCGCCCCCAACTGGTAAAAGCTAATACAAGTTATTTTCTTGGATGTTTTTCTCCGTGCAACTCAACAAGGTCGCCCTCATATATGCTCGGATGACTGTTTCGGCCATGAGGATGTCACAATACGAAATTCGTGATTTTTCGTGAAAAGTTGTGGGAGTGGCATTGCACTGTTCAGCAATAAAACAAAGCTGATTATGAGGTTCTAAAAATGAACGACAACTCGTAAAACTTTACACACACATCAGGCCGAGCAAATTTATCAATATTTTATACGTTAGTTGTGCAGCTTTTTTGAAATGGCTCGCCATGGCCCTCGAGAAATGTTAAAAAAAAGCAGCTCTGGTTGAGTGTTTCACCTCGCTTTTTGAAAATTTTATGGAGTACAGTGAACCCTCGGTTATCGCGGTTAATGGGGACCGAGACCACCCGCGAAAACTGAAAATCCGCGAAGTAGCGGCGCACCTTCAAAAATGCTTAAAAAAAATATACAATATATATAATAAATATATAAATATATATATATATATATATATATATATATATATATATATATATATATATATATATATACGGGGAGAGAGAGAGTGAAATTCATGTTATAACAAAAAAAACAAATTATTATTAAAACGTATTATTTTTTTATTCCCCAGCCATTCTTTTTGTATTTATTTAATTACTCCGACTTTTACCTGCTGGTACGCCGTCCGGTGTGCCCTGTGAAATGAAAGGTGGCATTCTTTATTTATTTATTCATTTATTCATTCATAACTGACAGCCTCGCGCTCCGCTCGTGCCCGGGCAGAAGAGGTGCTCCAATTTGGCTTAACTGTGACACACGCCCGTCCTCCTCCCCCGGAGCTTCCATTCGGTTAAACTTAGGGGCCGCTTGGCACCGCCCGTGCCCGGGGAAGGTGCTCCTCTTCGGCTTACTGTGACGCGAGCATGCCCTCCTCCTCCGGAGCTTCCATTCGGTTAAACTTAGGGGCCGCTTGGAACCGCCCGTGCCCGGGGAAGGTGCTCCTCTTCGGCTTACTGTGACGCGAGCATGCCCTCCTCCTCCGGAGCTTCCATTCGGTTAAACTTAGGGGCCGCTTGGCACCGCCCGTGCCCGGGGAAGGTGCTCCTCTACGGCTTAACTGCCACGCACGCTGGCCGGAGCTCTGGTACGGTCCGAACCGCGCGAAACGTCGCCACTGATCGTGTCCGGGGGAATGTGCTCTTCTTCGTCCACTCTCCTCTTCGCCCACGCTCTTCTTCGGCGCACGCCGGCCGTCTAACCGCTCCAGCGCCCCGTCGTGCCGCTCGGCGAAACTACAATGCCCCCGAATATTTTTTAGACCCGCGAAGCACTGAACCCGCGAAAGGTGAACCGCGAAGTAGCGAGGGTTCACTGTATGTATAAGACCAAGACCTACAAAAAAGTCTCTTGGAGCAATGAGCTAGGTTTTACAGGAAGTCGGCCATTTTGAATTTACTTAAAAGGGGGCGGGTCACCACAATGGACTTTGTGTAGAAATTATTATTGGGGCCCGAGCAGCGACCGCGGCGAGGTCCCTGTTGTTTTTGTAGAAAATATTATTACTTTTATTATTATTATTATTATTATTATTAGGGCCTGAGCAGCGACCGCTGCGAAGTCCCTATTGTTTTTGTCGAAATTATTATTATTATTATTTTTCCGATTGTTCGATCGCATTTTTGACCCCTGAAACATGCACAAAAACTCACCAAACTTGGCAGTCTCATCGGGCATGGCGAAAAATTTGATATTTTAACGTCTAATATGAACAGGAAGTGAGTTATGAATTTTTGAAAGTCCGACTTTTGCCCTTTTTTGCATGTTTACAGGGGTCATTCTTTTGCACCCTGATCCTAAAGGCTTCATCTGATTGCCTTAAAATTCTGTCTGTAGCATCTGAAGACCTGGCACAAACACTGGGGCTAAAATTTTTTGTTTCCGAAATACTATATGACGGGGGCGGGGCATCAAAGTTTTCACTTAAGATTTCCTTCGCCGCAATGGACAAAATGCTTAATAACTCTCCTGCACATGCTGCTAAAAATCCAAAACTTCACATGTACATAAAGAGTCTGTACCTGAAGACATCTATATGTTTATATTCAGTTATACACCTTGCGCCAATCAATATCATTTTTTACATTTTGACGTACTGCACGGTGCCCTTTTAACGAATCTGATTGAAAATTGGCTAGAAAAGACTCAAGACATTGATCTTACTCTATCCCTATTTTTGTGACTTTCCTTCGAAGGGCGTGGCTATTACGGTGCCGCAGAGTCTGATTATTCTCCGTGGCAACAAAAGTTCCTGCAAAATGATTCAGATGATCCATCTTCTGGAAATCTTTCACATTTGAGGATATTCAGGCCCTGAAGACGGCTGCCAACTTATTTTTGATCGCAGTGGTAGCGCCACCAACTGGTTAAAACAAATACAAATTATTTTCGTTGATTTTTTTCTCCGGGCAGGTTAACAAAATCTACCTTACATTTGCTCGGATGAGTGTTTAGGCCTTGAGGATGTCACAATACGAAAGTCTTTCGCCTTCTTCAGAGTGTCACATGATGGTGTCTTGTGGCCCGTCTTTATCAACTGATGTTCCATGAGGGCGTGACTTACCTGTCACAAGAATGAAGGCAAGTCACGCCCCCCGCTGTCCGTTCACTCCGCCAAAATGCTGCTCCAGGTGGTAGAGAGGATGAAGGCTCCCTTGTCTCTGTTCATGGTTTTTATGCCTCGCTTGCAGATCTCAATGGCCTCTCTGATCCAGCGCTGTTGTTTGTTCTCTTCGGTGCGGATGACCCTGCCCTTCTCCCGGTCCATGATGTGGTTTTCCCTTTTGCAGTGGTCAGTGATTGCTGATTTGTAATGTTCATGTTGTGCTTGTTCTTTGACTGCTCTGATTTTTCATTTTTTTGACAGGTAAGTCACACCCTCATGGAACATCAGCTGATAAAGACGGGTCTCAAGACACCATCATGCGACACTCTGAAGAAGGCGAAAGACTCGCCGAAACATGTCAGGTAAAAAATTAACCTAAAACATAATTGTCTGCTTTTAATGAATCAGTCAAATATCAATAATAAGAAGACAAAATGAACCTAATACAAATAAATGAATGCTTAATAACTCCCCTGCACATGCTCCTAAAAATCCAAACCTTCACCTGTAAATAAAACGTCCCGACCTGAAGACATCTTAATGTTATTATTTTGTTATACACACAGTGCCGCCAAGTGGAATCAAAAATTTGTTTTTATTTTAATTTTCACGTACTGCACGGTGCCCTTTTGACGAATCCGACTGAAAATTAGTCAGAAAAGACTCAAGACAATGATCTTACTCTCTGCCGAATTTTGTGACGTTTTGGCAAAAGGCGTGGCTATTAAGGTGCTGAAAAGTCCGATTGTACTCTGTGGCAACAAAAGCTCCGGCAACATGACTCAGATGATCCTATCTTCTCGAAGTTGTACACATTTGAGGATACTTCAGCCCTGAAGACATCTACCAACTTATTTTACATCGTAGTAGTAGCGCCACCAACTGGTAAAAGCTAATACAAGTTATTTTCTTGGATGTTTTTCTCCGTGCAACTCAACAAGGTCGCCCTCATATATGCTCGGATGACTGTTTCGGCCATGAGGATGTCACAATACGAAATTCGTGATTTTTCGTGAAAAGTTGTGGGAGTGGCATTGCACTGTTCGGCAATAAAACAAAGCTGATTATGAGGTTCTAAATATGAACGACAACTCGTAAAACTTTACACACACATCAGGCCGAGCAAATTTATCAATATTTTATACGTTAGTTGTGCAGCTTTTTTGAAATGGCTCGCCATGGCCCTCGAGAAATGTTAAAAAAAAGCAGCTCTGGTTGAATGTTTCACCTCGCTTTTTGTAAATTTTATGGAGTACAGTGAACTCTCTGTTATCGCGGTTAATGGGGACCGAGACCATCCGCGAAAACTGAAAATCCGCGAAGTAGCGGCGCACCTTCAAAAATGCTTAAAAAAAATATACAATATATATAATAAATATATAAATATATATATATATATATATATATATATATATATATATATATAAAAAAAAATATATATATATATATATATATATATATATATATATGTATATACGGGGAGAGAGAGAGTGAAATTCATGTTATAACAAAAAAAACAAATTATTATTAAAACGTATTATTTTTTTATTCCCCAGCCATTCTTTTTGTATTTATTTAATTACTCCGACTTTTACCTGCTGGTACGCCGTCCGGTGTGCCCTGTGAAATGAAAGGTGGCATTCTTTATTTATTTATTCATTTATTCATTCATAACTGACAGCCTCGCGCTCCGCTCGTGCCCGGGCAGAAGAGGTGCTCCAATTTGGCTTAACTGTGACACACGCCCGTCCTCCTCCCCCGGAGCTTCCATTCGGTTAAACTTAGGGGCCGCTTGGCACCGCCCGTGCCCGGGGAAGGTGCTCCTCTTCGGCTTACTGTGACGCGAGCATGCCCTCCTCCTCCGGAGCTTCCATTCGGTTAAACTTAGGGGCCGCTTGGAACCGCCCGTGCCCGGGGAAGGTGCTCCTCTTCGGCTTACTGTGACGCGAGCATGCCCTCCTCCTCCGGAGCTTCCATTCGGTTAAACTTAGGGGCCGCTTGGCACCGCCCGTGCCCGGGGAAGGTGCTCCTCTACGGCTTAACTGCCACGCACGCTGGCCGGAGCTCTGGTACGGTCCGAACCGCGTGAAACGTCGCCACCGATCGTGTCCGGGGGAACGTGCTCTTCTTCGTCCACTCTCCTCTTCGCCCACGCTCTTCTTCGGCGCACGCCGGCCGTCTAACCGCTCCAGCGCCCCGTCGTGCCGCTCGGCGAAACTACAATGCCCCCGAATATTTTTTAGACCCGCGAAGCACTGAACCCGCGAAAGGTGAACCGCGAAGTAGCGAGGGTTCACTGTATGTATAAGACCAAGACCTACAAAAAAGTCTCTTGGAGCAATGAGCTAGGTTTTACAGGAAGTCGGCCATTTTGAATTTACTTAAAAGGGGGCGGGTCACCACAATGGACTTTGTGTAGAAATTATTATTGGGGCCCGAGCAGCGACCGCGGCGAGGTCCCTATTGTTTTTGTAGAAGATATTATTACTTTTATTATTATTATTATTATTATTATTAGGGTCTGAGCAGCGACCGCTGCGAAGTCCCTATTGTTTTTGTAGAAATTATTATTATTATTATTTTTCCGATTGTTCGATCGCATTTTTGACCCCCGAAACATGCACAAAAACTCACCAAACTTGGCAGTCTCATCGGGCATGGCGAAAAATTTGATATTTTAACGTCTAATATGAACAGGAAGTGAGTTATGAATTTTTGAAAGTCCGACTTTTGCCCTTTTTTGCATGTTTACAGGGGTCATTCTTTTGCACCCTGATCCTAAAGGCTTCATCTGATTGCCTTAAAATTCTGTCTGTAGCATCTGAAGACCTGGCACAAACACTGGGGCTAAAATTTTTTGTTTCCGAAATACTATATGACGGGGGCGAGGCATCAAAGTTTTCACTTAAGATTTCCTTCGCCGCAATGGACAAAATGCTTAATAACTCTCCTGCACATGCTGCTAAAAATCCAAAACTTCACATGTACATAGTCTGTACCTGAAGACATCTATATGTTTATATTCAGTTATACACCTTGCGCCAATCAATATCATTTTTTACATTTTGACGTACTGCACGGTGCCCTTTTAACGAATCTGATTGAAAATTGGCTAGAAAAGACTCAAGACATTGATCTTACTCTATCCCTATTTTTGTGACTTTCCTTCGAAGGGCGTGGCTATTACGGTGCCGCAGAGTCTGATTATTCTCCGTGGCAACAAAAGTTCCTGCAAAATGATTCAGATGATCCATCTTCTCGAAATTTTTCACATTTGAGGATATTCAGGCCCTGAAGACGGCTGCCAACTTATTTTTGATCGCAGTGGTAGCGCCACCAACTGGTTAAAACAAATACAAATCATTTTCGTTGATTTTTTTCTCCGGGCAGGTTAACAAAATCTACCTTACATTTGCTCGGATGAGTGTTTAGGCCTTGAGGATGTCACAATACGAAAGTCTTTCGCCTTCTTCAGAGTGTCACATGATGGTGTCTTGTGGCCCGTCTTTATCAGCTGATGTTCCATGAGGGCGTGACTTACCTGTCACAAGAATGAAGGCAAGTCACGCCCCCCGCTGTCCGTTCACTCCGCCAAAATGCTGCTCCAGGTGGTAGAGAGGATGAAGGCTCCCTTGTCTCTGTTCATGGTTTTTATGCCTCGCTTGCAGATCTCAATGGCCTCTCTGATCCAGCGCTGTTGTTTGTTCTCTTCGGTGCGGATGACCCTGCCCTTCTCCCGGTCCATGATGTGGTTTTCCCTTTTGCAGTGGTCAGTGATTGCTGATTTGTAATGTTCATGTTGTGCTTGTTCTTTGACTGCTCTGATTTTTCATTTTTTTGACAGGTAAGTCACACCCTCATGGAACATCAGCTGATAAAGACGGGTCTCAAGACACCATCATGCGACACTCTGAAGAAGGCGAAAGACTCGCCGAAACATGTCAGGTAAAAAATTAACCTAAAACATAATTGTCTGCTTTTAATGAATCAGTCAAATATCAATAATAAGAAGACAAAATGAACCTAATACAAATAAATGAATGCTTAATAACTCCCCTGCACATGCTCCTAAAAATCCAAACCTTCACCTGTAAATAAAACGTCCCGACCTGAAGACATCTTAATGTTATTATTTTGTTATACACACAGTGCCGCCAAGTGGAATCAAAAATTTGTTTTTATTTTAATTTTCACGTACTGCACGGTGCCCTTTTGACGAATCCGACTGAAAATTAGTCAGAAAAGACTCAAGACAATGATCTTACTCTCTGCCGAATTTTGTGACGTTTTGGCAAAAGGCGTGGCTATTAAGGTGCTGAAAAGTCCGATTGTACTCTGTGGCAACAAAAGCTCCGGCAACATGACTCAGATGATCCTATCTTCTCGAAGTTGTACACATTTGAGGATACTTCAGCCCTGAAGACATCTACCAACTTATTTTACATCGTAGTAGTAGCGCCACCAACTGGTAAAAGCTAATACAAGTTATTTTCTTGGATGTTTTTCTCCGTGCAACTCAACAAGGTCGCCCTCATATATGCTCGGATGACTGTTTCGGCCATGAGGATGTCACAATACGAAATTCGTGATTTTTCGTGAAAAGTTGTGGGAGTGGCATTGCACTGTTCGGCAATAAAACAAAGCTGATTATGAGGTTCTAAATATGAACGACAACTCGTAAAACTTTACACACACATCAGGCCGAGCAAATTTATCAATATTTTATACGTTAGTTGTGCAGCTTTTTTGAAATGGCTCGCCATGGCCCTCGAGAAATGTTAAAAAAAAGCAGCTCTGGTTGAGTGTTTCACCTCGCTTTTTGTAAATTTTATGGAGTACAGTGAACCCTCGGTTATCGCGGTTAATGGGGACCGAGACCACCCGCGAAAACTGAAAATCCGCGAAGTAGCGGCGCACCTTCAAAAATGCTTAAAAAAAATATACAATATATATAATGAATATATATATATATATATATATATATATATATATATATATATATATATATATATATATATATATACGGGGAGAGAGAGAGTGAAATTCATGTTATAACAAAAAAAACAAATTATTATTAAAACGTATTATTTTTTTATTCCCCAGCCATTCTTTTTGTATTTATTTAATTACTCCGACTTTTACCTGCTGGTACGCCGTCCGGTGTGCCCTGTGAAATGAAAGGTGGCATTCTTTATTTATTTATTCATTTATTCATTCATAACTGACAGCCTCGCGCTCCGCTCGTGCCCGGGCAGAAGAGGTGCTCCAATTTGGCTTAACTGTGACACACGCCCGTCCTCCTCCGTCCGGAGCTTCCATTCGGTTAAACTTAGGGGCCGCTTGGCACCGCCCGTGCCCGGGGAAGGTGCTCCTCTTCGGCTTACTGTGACGCGAGCATGCCCTCCTCCTCCGGAGCTTCCATTCGGTTAAACTTAGGGGCCGCTTGGAACCGCCCGTGCCCGGGGAAGGTGCTCCTCTTCGGCTTACTGTGACGCGAGCATGCCCTCCTCCTCCGGAGCTTCCATTCGGTTAAACTTAGGGGCCGCTTGGCACCGCCCGTGCCCGGGGAAGGTGCTCCTCTACGGCTTAACTGCCACGCACGCTGGCCGGAGCTCTGGTACGGTCCGAACCGCGCGAAACGTCGCCACCGATCGTGTCCGGGGGAACGTGCTCTTCTTCGTCCACTCTCCTCTTCGCCCACGCTCTTCTTCGGCGCACGCCGGCCGTCTAACCGCTCCAGCGCCCCGTCGTGCCGCTCGGCGAAACTACAATGCCCCCGAATATTTTTTAGACCCGCGAAGCACTGAACCTGCGAAAGGTGAACCGCGAAGTAGCGAGGGTTCACTGTATGTATAAGACCAAGACCTACAAAAAAGTCTCTTGGAGCAATGAGCTAGGTTTTACAGGAAGTCGGCCATTTTGAATTTACTTAAAAGGGGGCGGGTCACCACAATGGACTTTGTGTAGAAATTATTATTGGGGCCCGAGCAGCGACCGCGGCGAGGTCCCTATTGTTTTTGTAGAAAATATTATTACTTTTATTATTATTATTATTATTATTATTAGGGCCTGAGCAGCGACCGCTGCGAAGTCCCTATTGTTTTTGTAGAAATTATTATTATTATTTTTCCGATTGTTCGATCGCATTTTTGACCCCCGAAACATGCACAAAAACTCACCAAACCTGGCAGTCTCATCGGGCATGGCGAAAAATTTGATATTTTAACGTCTAATATGAACAGGAAGTGAGTTATGAATTTTTGAAAGTCCGACTTTTGCCCTTTTTTGCATGTTTACAGGGGTCATTCTTTTGCACCCTGATCCTAAAGGCTTCATCTGATTGCCTTAAAATTCTGTCTGTAGCATCTGAAGACCTGGGACAAACACTGGGGCTAAAATTTTTTGTTTCCGAAATACTATATGACGGGGGCGGGGCATCAAAGTTTTCACTTAAGATTTCCTTCGCCGCAATGGACAAAATGCTTAATAACTCTCCTGCACATGCTGCTAAAAATCCAAAACTTCACATGTACATAAAGAGTCTGTAACTGAAGACATCTATATGTTTATATTCAGTTATACACCTTGCGCCAATCAATATCATTTTATACATTTTGACGTACTGCACGGTGCCCTTTTAACGAATCTGATTGAAAATTGGCTAGAAAAGACTCAAGACATTGATCTTACTCTACCCCTATTTTTGTGACTTTCCTTCGAAGGGCGTGGCTATTACGGTGCCGCAGAGTCTGATTATTCTCCGTGGCAACAAAAGTTCCTGCAAAATGATTCAGATGATCCATCTTCTCGAAATTTTTCACATTTGAGGATATTCAGGCCCTGAAGACGGCTGCCAACTTATTTTTGATCGCAGTGGTAGCGCCACCAACTGGTT
The DNA here is from genome assembly GCF_059441095.1 of Idiotropiscis lumnitzeri. NCBI lineage: Eukaryota > Metazoa > Chordata > Actinopteri > Syngnathiformes > Syngnathidae > Idiotropiscis > Idiotropiscis lumnitzeri. The sequence continues at coordinate 686,031 of NW_028283608.1, forward strand.
AAAACAAATATAAATTATTTTCGTTGATGTTTTTCTCCGGGCATGTTAACAAAATCTACCTTATATTTGCTCGGATGAGTGTTTAGGCCTTGAGCATGTCACAATACGAAAGTCTTTCGCCTTCTTCAGAGTGTCACATGATGGTGTCTTGTGACCCGCCTTTATCAGCTGATGTTCCATGAGGGCGTGACTTACCTGTCACAAGAATGAAGGCAAGTCACGCCCCCCGCTGTCCGTTCACTCCGCCAAGATGCTGGTCCAGGTGGTAGAGAGGATGAAGGCTCCCTTGTCTCTGTTCATGGTTTTTATGCCTCGCTTGCAGATCTCAATGGCCTCTCTGATCCAGCGCTGTTGTTTGTTCTCTTCTGTGCGGATGACCCTGCCCTTCTCCCGGTCCATGATGTGGTTTACCCTTTTGCAGTGGTCAGTGATTGCTGATTTGTAATGTTCATGTTGTGCTTGTTCTTTTACTGCTCTGATTTTTTTCATTTTTTTGACAGGTAAGTCACACCCTCATGGAACATCAGCTCAAGACACCATCATGCGACACTCTGAAGTAGGCGAAAGACTCGCCGAAACATGTCAGGTAAAAAATTAACCTAAAACATAATTGTCTGCTTTTAATGAATCAGTCAAATATCAATAATAAGAAGACAAAATGAACCTAATACAAATAAATGAATGCTTAATAACTCCCCTGCACATGCTCCTAAAAATCCAAACCTTCACCTGTAAATAAAACGTCCCGACCTGAAGACATCTTAATGTTATTATTTTGTTATACACACAGTGCCGCCAAGTGGAATCAAAAATTTGTTTTTATTTTAATTTTCACGTACTGCACGGTGCCCTTTCGACGAATCCGACTGAAAATTAGTCAGAAAAGACTCAAGACAATGATCTTACTCTCTGCCGAATTTTGTGACGTTTTGGCAAAAGGCGTGGCTATTACGGTGCTGAAAAGTCCGATTGTACTCTGTGGCAACAAAAGCTCCAGCAACATGACTCAGATGATCCTATCTTCTCGAAGTTGCACACATTTGAGGATACTTCAGCCCTGAAGACATCTACCAACTTATTTTTCATCGTAGTAGTAGCGCCCCCAACTGGTAAAAGCTAATACAAGTTATTTTCTTGGATGTTTTTCTCCGTGCAACTCAACAAGGTCGCCCTCATATATGCTCGGATGACTGTTTCGGCCATGAGGATGTCACAATACGAAATTCGTGATTTTTCGTGAAAAGTTGTGGGAGTGGCATTGCACTGTTCAGCAATAAAACAAAGCTGATTATGAGGTTCTAAAAATGAACGACAACTCGTAAAACTTTACACACACATCAGGCCGAGCAAATTTATCAATATTTTATACGTTAGTTGTGCAGCTTTTTTGAAATGGCTCGCCATGGCCCTCGAGAAATGTTAAAAAAAAGCAGCTCTGGTTGAGTGTTTCACCTCGCTTTTTGAAAATTTTATGGAGTACAGTGAACCCTCGGTTATCGCGGTTAATGGGGACCGAGACCACCCGCGAAAACTGAAAATCCGCGAAGTAGCGGCGCACCTTCAAAAATGCTTAAAAAAAATATACAATATATATAATAAATATATAAATATATATATATATATATATATATATATATATATATATATATATATATATATATACGGGGAGAGAGAGAGTGAAATTCATGTTATAACAAAAAAAACAAATTATTATTAAAACGTATTATTTTTTTATTCCCCAGCCATTCTTTTTGTATTTATTTAATTACTCCGACTTTTACCTGCTGGTACGCCGTCCGGTGTGCCCTGTGAAATGAAAGGTGGCATTCTTTATTTATTTATTCATTTATTCATTCATAACTGACAGCCTCGCGCTCCGCTCGTGCCCGGGCAGAAGAGGTGCTCCAATTTGGCTTAACTGTGACACACGCCCGTCCTCCTCCCCCGGAGCTTCCATTCGGTTAAACTTAGGGGCCGCTTGGCACCGCCCGTGCCCGGGGAAGGTGCTCCTCTTCGGCTTACTGTGACGCGAGCATGCCCTCCTCCTCCGGAGCTTCCATTCGGTTAAACTTAGGGGCCGCTTGGAACCGCCCGTGCCCGGGGAAGGTGCTCCTCTTCGGCTTACTGTGACGCGAGCATGCCCTCCTCCTCCGGAGCTTCCATTCGGTTAAACTTAGGGGCCGCTTGGCACCGCCCGTGCCCGGGGAAGGTGCTCCTCTACGGCTTAACTGCCACGCACGCTGGCCGGAGCTCTGGTACGGTCCGAACCGCGCGAAACGTCGCCACTGATCGTGTCCGGGGGAATGTGCTCTTCTTCGTCCACTCTCCTCTTCGCCCACGCTCTTCTTCGGCGCACGCCGGCCGTCTAACCGCTCCAGCGCCCCGTCGTGCCGCTCGGCGAAACTACAATGCCCCCGAATATTTTTTAGACCCGCGAAGCACTGAACCCGCGAAAGGTGAACCGCGAAGTAGCGAGGGTTCACTGTATGTATAAGACCAAGACCTACAAAAAAGTCTCTTGGAGCAATGAGCTAGGTTTTACAGGAAGTCGGCCATTTTGAATTTACTTAAAAGGGGGCGGGTCACCACAATGGACTTTGTGTAGAAATTATTATTGGGGCCCGAGCAGCGACCGCGGCGAGGTCCCTGTTGTTTTTGTAGAAAATATTATTACTTTTATTATTATTATTATTATTATTATTAGGGCCTGAGCAGCGACCGCTGCGAAGTCCCTATTGTTTTTGTCGAAATTATTATTATTATTATTTTTCCGATTGTTCGATCGCATTTTTGACCCCTGAAACATGCACAAAAACTCACCAAACTTGGCAGTCTCATCGGGCATGGCGAAAAATTTGATATTTTAACGTCTAATATGAACAGGAAGTGAGTTATGAATTTTTGAAAGTCCGACTTTTGCCCTTTTTTGCATGTTTACAGGGGTCATTCTTTTGCACCCTGATCCTAAAGGCTTCATCTGATTGCCTTAAAATTCTGTCTGTAGCATCTGAAGACCTGGCACAAACACTGGGGCTAAAATTTTTTGTTTCCGAAATACTATATGACGGGGGCGGGGCATCAAAGTTTTCACTTAAGATTTCCTTCGCCGCAATGGACAAAATGCTTAATAACTCTCCTGCACATGCTGCTAAAAATCCAAAACTTCACATGTACATAAAGAGTCTGTACCTGAAGACATCTATATGTTTATATTCAGTTATACACCTTGCGCCAATCAATATCATTTTTTACATTTTGACGTACTGCACGGTGCCCTTTTAACGAATCTGATTGAAAATTGGCTAGAAAAGACTCAAGACATTGATCTTACTCTATCCCTATTTTTGTGACTTTCCTTCGAAGGGCGTGGCTATTACGGTGCCGCAGAGTCTGATTATTCTCCGTGGCAACAAAAGTTCCTGCAAAATGATTCAGATGATCCATCTTCTCGAAATTTTTCACTTTGAGGATATTCAGGCCCTGAAGACGGCTGCCAACTTATTTTTGATCGCAGTGGTAGCGCCACCAACTGGTTAAAACAAATACAAATCATTTTCATTGATTTTTTTCTCCGGGCAGGTTAACAAAATCTACCTTACATTTGCTCGGATGAGTGTTTAGGCCTTGAGGATGTCACAATACGAAAGTCTTTCGCCTTCTTCAGAGTGTCACATGATGGTGTCTTGTGGCCCGTCTTTATCAGCTGATGTTCCATGAGGGCGTGACTTGCCTGTCACAAGAATGAAGGCAAGTCACGCCCCCCGCTGTCCGTTCACTCCGCCAAAATGCTGCTCCAGGTGGTAGAGAGGATGAAGGCTCCCTTGTCTCTGTTCATGGTTTTTATGCCTCGCTTGCAGATCTCAATGGCCTCTCTGATCCAGCGCTGTTGTTTGTTCTCTTCGGTGCGGATGACCCTGCCCTTCTCCCGGTCCATGATGTGGTTTTCCCTTTTGCAGTGGTCAGTGATTGCTGATTTGTAATGTTCATGTTGTGCTTGTTCTTTTACTGCTCTGATTTTTCATTTTTTTGACAGGTAAGTCACACCCTCATGGAACATCAGCTGATAAAGACGGGTCTCAAGACACCATCATGCGACACTCTGAAGAAGGCGAAAGACTCGCCGAAACATGTCAGGTAAAAAATTAACCTAAAACATAATTGTCTGCTTTTAATGAATCAGTCAAATATCAATAATAAGAAGACAAAATGAACCTAATACAAATAAATGAATGCTTAATAACTCCCCTGCACATGCTCCTAAAAATCCAAACCTTCACCTGTAAATAAAACGTCCCGACCTGAAGACATCTTAATGTTATTATTTTGTTATACACACAGTGCCGCCAAGTGGAATCAAAAATTTGTTTTTATTTTAATTTTCACGTATTGCACGGTGCCCTTTCGACGAATCCGACTGAAAATTAGTCAGAAAAGACTCAAGACAATGATCTTACTCTCTGCCGAATTTTGTGACGTTTTGGCAAAAGGCGTGGCTATTACGGTGCTGAAAAGTCCGATTGTACTCTGTGGCAACAAAAGCTCCAGCAACATGACTCAGGTGATCCTATCTTCTCGAAGTTGCACACATTTGAGGATACTTAAGCCCTGAAGACATCTACCAACTTATTTTTCATCGTAGTAGTAGCGCCACCAACTGGTAAAAGCTAATACAAGTTATTTTCTTGGATGTTTTTCTCCGTGCAACTCAACAAGGTCGCCCTCATATATGCTCGGATGACTGTTTCGGCCATGAGGATGTCACAATACGAAATTCGTCCTTTTTCATGAAAAGTTGTGGGAGTGGCATTGCACTGTTCGGCAATAAAACAAAGCTGATTATGAGGTTCTAAATATGAACGACAACTCGTGAAACTTTACACACACATCAGGCCGAGCAAATTTATCAATATTTTATACGTTAGTTGTGCAGCTTTTTTGAAATGGCTCGCCATGGCCCTCGAGAAATGTTCAAAAAAGCAGCCCTGGTTGAGTGTTTCACCTCGCTTTTTGTAAATTTTATGGAGTACAGTGAACCCTCGGTTATCGCGGTTAATGGGGACCGAGACCACCCGCAAAAACTGAAAATCCGCGAAGTAGCGGCGCACCTTCAAAAATGCTTAAAAAAAATATACAATATATATAATAAATATATAAATATATATATATATATATATATATATATATATATATATATATATATATATATATATACGGGGGGAGAGAGAGAGACAGAGAGTGAAATTCATGTTATAACAAAAAAAACAAATTATTATTAAAACTTATTATTTTTTTATTCCCCAACCATTCTTTTTGTATTTATTTAATTACTCCGACTTTTACCTGCTGGTACGCCGTCCGGTGTGCCCTGTGAAATGAAAGGTGGCATTCTTTATTTATTTATTCATTTATTCATTCATAACTGACAGCCTCGCGCTCCGCTCGTGCCCGGGCAGAAGAGGTGCTCCAATTCGGCTTCACTGTGACACACGCCCGCCCTCCTCCCCCGGAGCTTCCATTCGGTTAAACTTAGGGGCCGCTTGGCACCGCCCGTGCCCGGGGAAGGTGCTCCTCTTCGGCTTACTGTGACGCGAGCATGCCCTCCTCCTGCGGAGCTTCCATTCGGTTAAACTTAGGGGCCGCTTGGAACCGCCCGTGCCCGGGGAAGGTGCTCCTCTTCGGCTTACTGTGACGCGAGCATGCCCTCCTCCTCCGGAGCTTCCATTCGGTTAAACTTAGGGGCCGCTTGGCACCGCCCGTGCCCGGGGAAGGTGCTCCTCTACGGCTTAACTGCCACGCACGCCGGCCGGAGCTCTGGTACGGTCCGAACCGCGCGAAACGTCGCCACCGATCGTGTCCGGGGGAACGTGCTCTTCTTCGTCCACTCTCCTCTTCGCCCACGCTCTTCTTCGGCGCACGCCGGCCGTCTAACTGCTCCAGCGCCCCGTCGTGCCGCTCGGCGAAACTACAATGCCCCCGAATATTTTTTAGACCCGCGAAGCACTGAACCCGCGAAAGGTGAACCGCGAAGTAGCGAGGGTTCACTGTATGTATAAGACCAAGACCTACAAAAAAGTCTCTTGGAGCAATGAGCTAGGTTTTACAGGAAGTCGGCCATTTTGAATTTACTTAAAAGGGGGCGGGTCACCACAATGGACTTTGTGTAGAAATTATTATTGGGGCCCGAGCAGCGACCGCGGCGAGGTCCCTATTGTTTTTGTAGAAATTATTATTATTATTATTTTTCCGATTGTTCGATCGCATTTTTGACCCCCGAAACATGCACAAAAACTCACCAAACTTGGCAGTCTCATCGGGCATGGCGAAAAATTTGATATTTTAACGTCTAATATGAACAGGAAGTGAGTTATGAATTTTTGAAAGTCCGATTTTTGCCCTTTTTTGCATGTTTACAGGGGTCATTCTTTTGCACCCTGATCCTAAAGGCTTCATCTGATTGCCTTAAAATTCTGTCTGTAGCATCTTAAGACCTGGGACAAACACTGGGGCTAAAAATTTTTGTTTCCGAAATACTATATGACGGGGGCGGGGCTTCAAAGTTTTCACTTAAGATTTCCTTCGCCGCAATGGACAAAATGCTTAATAACTCTCCTGCACGTGCTGCTAAAAATCCAAAACTTCACATGTACATAAAGAGTCGGTACCTGAAGACATCTATATGTTTATATTCAGTTATACACCTTGCGCCAATCAATATCATTTTTTACATTTTGACGTACTGCACGGTGCCCTTTTAACGAATCTGATTGAAAATTGGCTAGAAAAGACTCAAGACATTGATCTTACTCTATCCCTATTTTTGTGACTTTCCTTCGAAGGGCGTGGCTATTACGGTGCCGCAGAGTCTGATTATTCTCCGTGGCAACAAAAGTTCCTGCAAAATGATTCAGATGATCCAGCTTCTCGAAATTTTTCACATTTGAGGATATTCAGGCCCTGAAGACGGCTGCCAACTTATTTTTGATCGCAGTGGTAGCGCCACCAACTGGTTAAAACAAATACAAGTTATTTTCTTGGATGTTTTTCTCCGTGCAACTCAACAAGGTCGCCCTCATATATGCTCGGATGACTGTTTCGGCCATGAGGATGTCACAATACGAAATTCGTGATTTTTCGTGAAAAGTTGTGGGAGTGGCATTGCACTGTTCTGCAATAAAACAAAGCTGATTATGAGGTTCTAAATATGAACGACAACTCGTAAAACTTTACACACACATCAGGCCGAGCAAATTTATCAATATTTTATACGTTAGTTGTGCAGCTTTTTTGAAATGGCTCGCCATGGCCCTCGAGAAATGTTAAAAAAAGCAGCTCTGGTTGAGTGTTTCACCTCGCTTTTTGTAAATTTTATGGAGTACAGTGAACCCTCGGTTATCGCGGTTAATGGGGACCGAGACCACCCGCGAAAACTGAAAATCCGCGAAGTAGCGGTGCACCTTCAAAAATGCTTAAAAAAATATACAATATATATAATAAATATATATATATATATATATATATATATACGGGGAGAGAGAGAGTGAAATTCATGTTATAACAAAAAAACCAAATTATTATTAAAACGTATTATTTTTTTATTCCCCAGCCATTCTTTTTGTATTTATTTAATTACTCCGACTTTTACCTGCTGGTACGCCGTCCGGTGTGCCCTGTGAAATGAAAGGTGGCATTCTTTATTTATTTATTCATTCATAACTGACAGCCTCGCGCTCCGCTCGTGCCCGGGCAGAAGAGTTGCTCCAATTTGGCTTAACTGTGACACACGCCCGCCCTCCTCCCCCGGAGCTTCCATTCGGTTAAACTTAGGGGCCGCTTGGCACCGCCCGTGCCCGGGGAAGGTGCTCCTCTTCGGCTTACTGTGACGTGAGCATGCCCTCCTCCTCCGGAGCTTCCATTCGGTTAAACTTAGGGGCCGCTTGGAACCGCCCGTGCCCGGGGAAGGTGCTCCTCTACGGCTTAACTGCCACGCACGCCGGCCGGAGCTCTGGTACGGTCCGAACCGCGCGAAACGTCGGCACCGATCGTGTCCGGGGGAACGTGCTCTTCTTCGTCCACTCTCCTCTTCGCCCACGCTCTTCTTTGGCGCACGCCGGCCGTCTAATCTCTCCAGCGACCCGTCGTGCCGCTCGGCGAAACTACAATGCCCCCGAATATTTTTTAGACCCGCGAAGCACTGAACCCGCGAAAGGTGAACCGCGAAGTAGCGAGGGTTCACTGTATGTATAAGACCAAGACCTACAAAAAAGTCTCTTGGAGCAATGAGCTAGGTTTTACAGGAAGTCGGCCATTTTGAATTTACTTAAAAGGGGGCGGGTCACCACAATGGACTTTGTGTCGAAATTATTATTGGGGCCCGAGCAGCGACCGCGGCGAGGTCCCTATTGTTTTTGTAGAAAACATTATTACTTTTATTATTATTATTATTATTATTATTAGGGCCTGAGCAGCGACCGCTGCGAAGTCCCTATTGTTTTTGTAGAAATTATTATTATTATTATTTTTCCGATTGTTCGATCGCATTTTTGACCCCCGAAACATGCACAAAAACTCACCAAACTTGGCAGTCTCATCGGGCATGGCGAAAAATTTGATATTTTAACGTCTAATATGAATAGGAAGTGAGTTATGAATTTTTGAAAGTCCGACTTTTGCCCTTTTTTGCATGTTTACAGGGGTCATTCTTTTGCACCCTGATCCTAAAGGCTTCATCTGATTGCCTTAAAATTCTGTCTGTAGCATCTGAAGACCTGGGACAAACACTGGGGCTAAAATTTTTTGTTTCCGAAATACTATATGACGGGGGCGGGGCTTCAAAGTTTTCACTTAAGATTTCCTTCGCCGCAATGGACAAAATGCTTAATAACTCTCCTGCACATGCTGCTAAAAATCCAAAACTTCACATGTACATAAAGAGTCTGTACCTGAAGACATCTATATGTTTATATTCAGTTATACACCTTGCGCCAATCAATATCATTTTTTACATTTTGACGTACTGCACGGTGCCCTTTTAACGAATCCGATTGAAAATTGGCTAGAAAAGACTCAAGACATTGATCTTACTCTATCCCTATTTTTATGACTTTCCTTCAAAGGGCGTGGCTATTACGGTGCCGCAGAGTCTGATTATTCTCCGTGGCAAAAAAAGTTCCTGCAAAATGATTCAGATGATCCATCTTCTGGAAATCTTTCACATTTGAGGATATTCAGGCCCTGAAGACGGCTGCCAACTTATTTTTGATCGCAGTGGTAGCGCCACCAACTGGTTAAAACAAATACAAATTATTTTCGTTGATGTTTTTCTCCGGGCAGGTGAACAAAATCTACCTTATATTTGCTCGGATGAGTGTTTAGGCCTTGAGCATGTCACAATACGAAAGTCTTTCGCCTTCTTCAGAGTGTCACATGATGGTGTCTTGTGACCCGTCTTTATCAGCTGATGTTCCATGAGGGCGTGACTTACCTGTCACAAGAATGAAGGCAAGTCACGCCCCCCGCTGTCCGTTCACTCCGCCAAAATGCTGCTCCAGGTGGTAGAGAGGATGAAGGCTCCCTTGTCTCTGTTCATGGTTTTTATGCCTCGCTTGCAGATCTCAATGGCCTCTCTGATCCAGCGCTGTTGTTTGTTCTCTTCGGTGCGGATGACCCTGCCCTTCTCCCGGTCCATGATGTCGTTTTCCCTTTTGCAGTGGTCAGTGATTGCTGATTTGTAATGTTCATGTTGTGCTTGTTCTTTTACTGCTCTGATTTTTCATTTTTTTGACAGGTAAGTCACACCCTCATGGAACATCAGCTGATAAAGACGGGTCTCAAGACACCATCATGCGACACTCTGAAGAAGGCGAAAGACTCGCCGAAACATGTCAGGTAAAAAATTAACCTAAAACATAATTGTCTGCTTTTAATGAATCAGTCAAATATCAATAATAAGAAGACAAAATGAACCTAATACAAATAAATGAATGCTTAATAACTCCCCTGCACATGCTCCTAAAAATCCAAACCTTCACCTGTAAATAAAACGTCCCGACCTGAAGACATCTTAATGTTATTATTTTGTTATACACACAGTGCCGCCAAGTGGAATCAAAAATTTGTTTTTATTTTAATTTTCACGTACTGCACGGTGCCCTTTTGACGAATCCGACTGAAAATTAGTCAGAAAAGACTCAAGACAATGATCTTACTCTCTGCCGAATTTTGTGACGTTTTGGCAAAAGGCGTGGCTATTAAGGTGCTGAAAAGTCCGATTGTACTCTGTGGCAACAAAAGCTCCGGCAACATGACTCAGATGATCCTATCTTCTCGAAGTTGTACACATTTGAGGATACTTCAGCCCTGAAGACATCTACCAACTTATTTTACATCGTAGTAGTAGCGCCACCAACTGGTAAAAGCTAATACAAGTTATTTTCTTGGATGTTTTTCTCCGTGCAACTCAACAAGGTCGCCCTCATATATGCTCGGATGACTGTTTCGGCCATGAGGATGTCACAATACGAAATTCGTGATTTTTCGTGAAAAGTTGTGGGAGTGGCATTGCACTGTTCGGCAATAAAACAAAGCTGATTATGAGGTTCTAAATATGAACGACAACTCGTAAAACTTTACACACACATCAGGCCGAGCAAATTTATCAATATTTTATACGTTTGTTGTGCAGCTTTTTTGAAATGGCTCGCCATGGCCCTCGAGAAATGTTAAAAAAAAGCAGCTCTGGTTGAGTGTTTCACCTCGCTTTTTGTAAATTTTATGGAGTACAGTGAACCCTCGGTTATCGCGGTTAATGGGGACCGAGACCACCCGCGAAAACTGAAAATCCGCGAAGTAGCGGCGCACCTTCAAAAATGCTTAAAAAAAATATACAATATATATAATAAATATAGAAATATATATATATATATATATATATATATATATATATAGATATATATAGATATATATATATAGATATATATATATATATATACGGGGAGAGAGAGAGTGAAATTCATGTTATAACAAAAAAACCAAATTATTATTAAAACGTATTATTTTTTTATTCCCCAGCCATTCTTTTTGTATTTATTTAATTACTCCGACTTTTACCTGCTGGTACGCCGTCCGGTGTGCCCTGTGAAATGAAAGGTGGCATTCTTTATTTATTTATTCATTTATTCATTCATAACTGACAGCCTCGCGCTCCGCTCGTGCCCGGGCAGAAGAGGTGCTCCAATTTGGCTTAACTGTGACACACGCCCGTCCTCCTCCCCCGGAGCTTCCATTCGGTTAAACTTAGGGGCCGCTTGGCACCGCCCGTGCCCGGGGAAGGTGCTCCTCTTCGGCTTACTGTGACGCGAGCATGCCCTCCTCCTCCGGAGCTTCCATTCGGTTAAACTTCGGGGCCGCTTGGAACTGCCCGTGCCCGGGGAAGGTGCTCCTCTTCGGCTTACTGTGACGCGAGCATGCCCTCCTCCTCCGGAGCTTCCATTCGGTTAAACTTAGGGGCCGCTTGGCACCGCCCGTGCCCGGGGAAGGTGCTCCTCTACGGCTTAACTGCCACGCACGCTGGCCGGAGCTCTGGTACGGTCCGAACCGCGCGAAACGTCGCCACCGATCGTGTCCGGGGGAACGTGCTCTTCTTCGTCCACTCTCCTCTTCGCCCACGCTCTTCTTCGGCGCACGCCGGCCGTCGAACCGCTCCAGCGCCCCGTCGTGCCGCTCAGCGAAACTACAATGCCCCCGAATATTTTTTAGACCCGCGAAGCACTGAACCCGCGAAAGGTGAACCGCGAAGTAGCGAGGGTTCACTGTATGTATAAGACCAAGACCTACAAAAAAGTCTCTTGGAGCAATGAGCTAGGTTTTACAGGAAGTCGGCCATTTTGAATTTACTTAAAAGGGGGCGGGTCACCACAATGGACTTTGTGTAGAAATTATTATTGGGGCCCGAGCAGCGACCGCGGCGAGGTCCCTATTGTTTTTGTAGAAAATATTATTACTTTTATTATTATTATTATTATTATTATTAGGGCCTGAGCAGCGACCGCTGCGAAGTCCCTATTGTTTTTGTAGAAATTATTATTATTATTATTTTTCCGATTGTTCGATCGCATTTTTGACCCCCGAAACATGCACAAAAACTCACCAAACTTGGCAGTCTCATCGGGCATGGCGAAAAATTTGATATTTTAATGTCTAATATGAACAGGAAGTGAATTATGAATTTTTGAAAGTCCGACTTTTGCCCTTTTTTGCATGTTTACAGGGGTCATTCTTTTGCACCCTGATCCTAAAGGCTTCATCTGATTGCCTTAAAATTCTGTCTGTAGCATCTGAAGACCTGGGACAAACACTGGGGCTAAAATTTTTTGTTTCCGAAATACTATATGACGGGGGCGGGGCATCAAAGTTTTCACTTAAGATTTCCTTCGCCGCAATGGACAAAATGCTTAATAACTCTCCTGCACATGCTGCTACAAATCCAAAACTTCACATGTACATAAAGAGTCTGTACCTGAAGACATCTATATGTTTATATTCAGTTATACACCTTGCGCCAATCAATATAATTTTTTACATTTTGACGTACTGCACGGTGCCCTTTTAACGAATCTGATTGAAAATTGGCTAGAAAAGACTCAAGACATTGATCTTACTCTATCCCTATTTTTGTGACTTTCCTTCAAAGGGCGTGGCTATTACGGTGCCGCAGAGTCTGATTATTCTCCGTGGCAACAAAAGTTCCTGCAAAATGATTCAGATGATCCATCTTCTCGAAATTTTTCACATTTGAGGATATTCAGGCCCTGAAGACGGCTGCCAACTTATTTTTGATCGCAGTGGTAGCGCCACCAACTGGTTAAAACAAATACAAATTATTTTCGTTGATGTTTTTCTCCGGGCATGTTAACAAAATCTACCTTATATTTGCTCGGATGAGTGTTTAGGCCTTGAGCATGTCACAATACGAAAGTCTTTCGCCTTCTTCAGAGTGTCACATGATGGTGTCTTGTGACCCGTCTTTATCAGCTGATGTTCCATGAGGGCGTGACTTACCTGTCACAAGAATGAAGGCAAGTCACGCCCCCCGCTGTCCGTTCACTCCGCCAAGATGCTGGTCCAGGTGGTAGAGAGGATGAAGGCTCCCTTGTCTCTGTTCATGGTTTTTATGCCTCGCTTGCAGATCTCAATGGCCTCTCTGATCCAGCGCTGTTGTTTGTTCTCTTCTGTGCGGATGACCCTGCCCTTCTCCCGGTCCATGATGTGGTTTTCCCTTTTGCAGTGGTCAGTGATTGCTGATTTGTAATGTTCATGTTGTGCTTGTTCTTTTACTGCTCTGATTTTTTTAATTTTTTTGACAGGTAAGTCACACCCTCATGGAACATCAGCTCAAGACACCATCATGCGACACTCTGAAGAAGGCGAAAGACTCGCCGAAACATGTCAGGTAAAAAATTAACCTCAAACATAATTGTCTGCTTTTAATGAATCAGTCAAATATCAATAATAAGAAGACAAAATGAACCTAATACAAATAAATGAATGCTTAATAACTCCCCTGCACATGCTCCTAAAAATCCAAACCTTCACCTGTAAATAAAACGTCCCGACCTGAAGACATCTTAATGTTATTATTTTGTTATACACACAGTGCCGCCAAGTGGAATCAAAAATTTGTTTTTATTTTAATTTTCACGTACTGCACGGTGCCCTTTTGACGAATCCGACTGAAAATGAGTCAGAAAAGATTCAAGACAATGATCTTACTCTGCCGAATTTTGTGACGTTTTGGCAAAAGGCGTGGCTATTACGGTGCTGAAAAGTCCGATTGTACTCTGTGGCAACAAAAGCTCCAGCAACATGACTCAGATGATCCTATCTTCTCGAAGTTGCACACATTTGAGGATACTTAAGCCCTGAAGACATCTACCAACTTATTTTTCATCGTAGTAGTAGCGCCACCAACTGGTAAAAGCTAATACAAGTTATTTTCTTGGATGTTTTTCTCCGTGCAACTCAACAAGGTCGCCCTCATATATGCTCGGATGACTGTTTCGGCCATGAGGATGTCATAATACGAAATTTGTCCTTTTTCATGAAAAGTTGTGGGCGTGGCATTGCACTGTTCGGCAATAAAACAACGCTGATTATGAGGTTCTAAATATGAACGACAACTCGTGAAACTTTACACACACATCAGGCCGAGCAAATTTATCAATATTTTATACGTTAGTTGTGCAGCTTTTTTGAAATGGCTCGCCATGGCCCTCGAGAAATGTTCAAAAAAGCAGCCCTGGTTGAGTGTTTCACCTCGCTTTTTGTAAATTTTATGGAGTACAGTGAACCCTCGGTTATTGCGGTTAATGGGGACCGAGACCACCCGCAAAAACTGAAAATCCGCGAAGTAGCGGCGCACCTTCAAAAATGCTTAAAAAAAATATACAATATATATAATAAATATATAATATATATATATATATATATATATATATACGGGGGGAGAGAGAGAGAGAGAGTAAATTCATGTTATAACAAAAAAACCAAATTATCATTAAAACGTATTATTTTTTTATTCCCCAGCCATTCTTTTTGTATTTATTTAATTACTCCGACTTTTACCTGCTGGTACGCCGTCCGGTGTGCCCTGTGAAATGAAAGGTGGCATTCTTTATTTATTTATTCATTTATTCATTCATAACTGACAGCCTCGCGCTCCGCTCGTGCCCAGGCAGAAGAGGTGCTCCAATTCGGCTTAACTGTGACACACGCCCGCCCTCCTCCCCCGGAGCTTCCATTCGGTTAAACTTAGGGGCCGCTTGGCACCGCCGTGCCCGGGGAAGGTGCTCCTCTACGGCTTAACTGCCACGCACGCCGGCCGGAGCTCTGGTACGGTCCGAACCGCGCGAAACGTCGCCACCGATCGTGTCCGGGGGAACGTGCTCTTCTTCGTCCACTCTCCTCTTCGCCCACGCTCTTCTTCGGCGCACGCCGGCCGTCTAACCGCTCCAGCGCTCCGTCGTGCCGCTTGGCGAAACTACAATGCCCCCGAATATTTTTTAGACCCGCGAAGCACTGAACCCGCGAAAGGTGAACCGCGAAGTAGCGAGGGTTCACTGTATGTATAAGACCAAGACCTACAAAAAAGTCTCTTGGAGCAATGAGCTAGGTTTTACAGGAAGTCGGCCATTTTGAATTTACTTAAAAGGGGGCGGGTCACCACAATGGACTTTGTGTAGAAATTATTATTGGGGCCCGAGCAGCGACCGCGGCGAGGTCCCTATTGTTTTTGTCGAAAATATTATTACTTTTATTATTATTATTATTATTATTATTATTAGGGCCTGAGCAGCGACCGCTGCGAAGTCCCTATTGTTTTTGTAGAAATTAGTATTATTATTATTTTTCCGATTGTTCGATCGCATTTTTGACCCCCGAAACATGCACAAAAACTCACCAAACTTGGCAGTCTCATCGGGCATGGCGAAAAATTTTATATTTTTTAACGTCTAATATGAACAGGAAGTGAGTTATGAATTTTTGAAAGTCCGACTTTTGCCCTTTTTTGCATGTTTACAGGGGTCATTCTTTTGCACCCTGATCCTAAAGGCTTCATCTGATTGCCTTAAAGTTCTGTCTGGAGCATCTTAAGACCTGGGACAAACACTGGGGCTAAAATTTTTTGTTTCCGAAATACTATATGACGGGGGCGGGGCTTCAAAGTTTTCACTTAAGATTTCCTTCGCCGCAATGGACAAAATGCTTAATAACTCTCCTGCACATGCTGCTAAAAATCCAAAACTTCACATGTACATAAAGAGTCGGTACCTGAAGACATCTATATGTTTATATTCAGTTATACACCTTGCGCCAATCAATATCAATTTTTACATTTTGACGTACTGCACGGTGCCCTTTTAACGAATCCGATTGAAAATTGGCTAGAAAAGACTCAAGACATTGATCTTACTCTATCCCTATTTTTACGACTTTCCTTCAAAGGGCGTGGCTATTACGGTGCCGCAGAGTCTGATTATTCTCCGTGGCAACAAAAGTTCCTGCAAAATGATTCAGATGATCCATCTTCTGGAAATCTTTCACATTTGAGGATATTCAGGCCCTGAAGACGGCTGCCAACTTATTTTTGATCGCAGTGGTAGTGCCACCAACTGGTTAAAACAAATACAAATTATTTTCGTTGATGTTTTTCTCCGGGCAGGTGAACAAAATCTACCTTATATTTGCTCGGATGAGTGTTTAGGCATTGAGCATGTCACAATACGAAAGTCTTTCGCCTTCTTCAGAGTGTCACATGATGCTGTCTTGTGACCCGTCTTTATCAGCTGATGTTCCATGAGGGCGTGACTTACCTGTCACAAGAATGAAGGCAAGTCACGCCCCCCGCTGTCCGTTCACTCCGCCAAGATGCTGGTCCAGGTGGTAGAGAGGATGAAGGCTCCCTTGTCTCTGTTCATGGTTTTTATGCCTCGCTTGCAGATCTCAATGGCCTCTCTGATCCAGCGCTGTTGTTTGTTCTCTTCGGTGCGGATGACCCTGCCCTTCTCCCGGTCCATGATGTGGTTTTCCCTTTTGCAGTGGTCAGTGATTGCTGATTTGTAATGTTCATGTTGTGCTTGTTCTTTTACTGCTCTGATTTTTTCATTTTTTTGACAGGTAAGTCACACCCTCATGGAACATCAGCTCAAGACACCATCATGCGACACTCTGAAGAAGGCGAAAGACTCGCCGAAACATGTCAGGTAAAAAATTAACCTAAAATATAATTGTCTGCTTTTAATGAATCAGTGAAATATCAATAATAAGAAGACAAAATGAACCTAATACAAATAAATGAATGCTTAATAACTCCCCTGCACATGCTCCTAAAAATCCAAACCTTCACCTGTAAATAAAACGTCCCGACCTGAAGACATCTTAATGTTATTATTTTGTTATACACACAGTGCCGCCAAGTGGAATCAAAAATGTGTTTTTATTTTAATTTTCACGTACTGCACGGTGCCCTTTTGACGAATCCGACTCAAAATGAGTCAGAAAAGATTCAAGACAATGATCTTACTCTCTGCCGAATTTTGTGACATTTTGGCAAAAGGCGTGGCTATTAAGGTGCTGAAAAGTCCGATTGTACTCTGTGGCAACAAAAGCTCCGGCAACATGACTCAGATGATCCTATCTTCTCGAAGTTGTACACATTTGAGGATACTTCAGCCCTGAAGACATCTACCAACTTATTTTACATCGTAGTAGTAGCGCCACCAACTGGTAAAAGCTAATACAAGTTATTTTCTTGGATGTTTTTCTCCGTGCAACTCAACAAGGTCGCCCTCATATATGCTCGGATGACTGTTTCGGCCATGAGGATGTCACAATACGAAATTCGTCCTTTTTCATGAAAAGTTGTGGGAGTGGCATTGCACTGTTCGGCAATAAAACAAAGCTGATTATGAGGTTCTAAATATGAACGACAACTTGTAAAACTTTACACACACATCAGGCCGAGCAAATTTATCAATATTTTATACGTTAGTTGTGCAGCTTTTTTGAAATGGCTCGCCATGGCCCTCGAGAAATGTTAAAAAAAGCAGCTCTGGTTGAGTGTTTCACCTCGCTTTTTGTAAATTTTATGGAGTACAGTGAACCCTCGGTTATCGCGGTTAACGGGGACCGAGACCACCCGCGAAAACTGAAAATCCGCGAAGTAGCGGCGCACCTTCAAAAATGCTTAAAAAAAATAAACAGGTCACTGCTCGGGCCCTAATAATAATAATAATAATAATTTCCACAAAAACAATAGGGACCTCGCCGCGGTCGCTGCTCGGGCCCCAATAATAATTTCTACACAAAGTCCATTGTGGTGACCCGCCCCCTTTTAAGTAAATTCAAAATGGCCGACTTCCTGTAAAACCTAGCTCATTGCTCCAAGAGTCTTTTTTGTAGGTCTTGGTCTTATACATACAGTGAACCCTCGCTACTTGGCGGTTCACCTTTCGCGGGTTCAGTGCTTCGCGGGTCTAAAAAATATTCGGGGGCATTGTAGTTTCGCCGAGCGGCACGACGGGGCGCTGGAGCGGATAGACGGCCGGCGTGCGCCAAAGAAGAGCGTGGGCGAAGAGGAGAGTGGACGAAGAAGAGCACGTTCCCCCGGACACGATCGGTGGCGACGTTTCGCGCGGTTCGGACAGTACCAGAGCTCCGGCCGGCGTGCGTGGCAGTTAAGCCGTAGAGGAGCACCTTCCCCGGGCACGGGCGGTGCCAAGTGGCCCCTAAGTTTAACCGAATGGAAGCTCCGGAGGAGGAGGGCATGCTCGCGTCACAGTAAGCCGAAGAGGAGCACCTTCCCCGGGCACGGGCGGTTCCAAGCGGCCCCTAAGTTTAACCGAATGGAAGCTCCGGAGGAGGAGGGCATGCTCGCGTCACAGGAAGCCGAAGAGGAGCACCTTCCCCGGCCACGGGCGGTTCCAAGCGGCCCCTAAGTTTAACCGAATGGAAGCTCCGGAGGAGGAGGGCATGCTCGCGTCACAGTAAGCCGAAGAGGAGCACCTTCCCCGGGCACGGGCGGTGCCAAGCGGCCCCTAAGTTTAACCGAATGGAAGCTCCGGGGGAGGAGGGTGGGCGTGTGTCACAGTTAAGCCGAATTGGAGCACCTCTTCCGCCCGGGCACGAGCGGAGCGCGAAGCTGTCAGTTATGAATGAATAAATGAATAAATAAATAAATAAATAAAGAATGGCACCTTTCATTTCACAGGGCACACCAGACGGCGTACCAGCAGGTAAAAGTCTGAGTAATTAAATAAATACAAAAAGAATGGCTGGGGAATAAAAAAATAATACGTTTTAATAATAATTTGGTTTTTTTGTTATAACATCAATTTCACTCTCTCTCTCTCTCCCCGTATATATATATATATATATATTTATATATTTATTATATATATTGTATTTTTTTTTAAGCATTTTTGAAGGTGCGCCGCTACTTCGCGGATTTTCAGTTTTCGCGGGTGGTCTCGGTCCCCATTAACCGCGATAACCGAGGGTTCACTGTACTCCATAAAATTTACAAAAAGCGAGGTGAAACACTCAACCAGGGCTGCTTTTTTTAACATTTCTCGAGGGCCATGGCGAGCCATTTCAAAATAGCTGCACAACTAACGTATAAAATATTGATAAATTTGCTCTGCCTGATGTGTGTGTAAAGTTTCACGAGTTGTCGTTCATATTTAGAACCTCATAATCAGCGTTGTTTTATTGCCGAACAGTGCAATGCCACTCCCACAACTTTTCACGAAAAAGGATGAATTTCGTATTGTGACATCCTCATGGCCGAAACAGTCATCCGAGCATATATGAGGGCGACCTTGTTGAATTGCACGGAGAAAAACATCCAAAAAAATAACTTTTATTAGCTTTTACCAGTTGGTGGCGCTACTACTACGATGAAAAATAAGTTGGTGGATGTCTTCAGGGCTGAAGTATCCTCAAATGTGTACAACTTCGAGAAGATAGTATCATCTGAGTAATGTTGCCGGAGCTTTTGTTGCCACAGAGTACAATCGGACTTTTCAGCACCGTAATAGCCACGCCTTTTGCCAAAACGTCACAAAATTCGGCAGAGAGTAAGTGAGTCTTTTCTGACTAATTTTCAGTCGGATTCGTCAAAAGGGCACCGTGCAGTACGTGAAAATTAAAATAAAAACAAATTTTTGATTCCACTTGGCGGCGCTGTGTGTATAACAAAATAATAACATTAAGATGTCTTCAGGTCGGGATGTTTTATTTACAGGTGAAGGTTTGGATTTTTAGGAGCATGTCCAGGGGAGTTATTAAGCATTCATTTATTTGTATTAGGTTCATTTTGTCTTCTTATTATTGATATTTGACTGATTCATTAAAAGCAGACAATTATGTTTTAGGTTAATTTTTTACCTGACATGTTTCGGCGAGTCTTTCGCCTTCTTCAGAGTGTCGCATGATGGTGTCTTGAGACCCGTCTTTATCAGCTGATGTTCCATGAGGGTGTGACTTACCTGTCAAAAAAATGAAAAAATCAGAGCAGTAAAAGAACAAGCACAACATGAACATTACAAATCAGCAATCACTGACCACTGCAAAAGGGAAAACCACATCATGGACTGGGAGAAGGGCAGGGTCATCCGCACCGGAGAGAACAAACTACAGCGCTGGATCAAAGAAGCAATTGAGATCTGCAAGCGAGGCATAAAAACCATGAACAGAGACAAGGGAGCCTTCATCCTCTCTACCACCTGGAGCAGCATCTTGGCGGAGTGAACGGACAGCGGGGGGCGTGACTTGCCTTCATTCTTGTGACAGGTAAGGCACGCCTTCATGGAACATCAGCTGATTAAGACTGGTCACAAGACACCATCACAGGGTTCGAAGTTAACTTTAAAAACTGCTTCCCCATAGGGCAAGTGCCACTAAAATTTGCCTTGCCCGAGTGGCCAAATTACTTGCCCAACTTGGGCAAGTGACAATTCTTTTTCTCTTGCCCTGAGTGACTTTTTGTATGACAAAGTGTATAATTACAAATTGCATGAATTTTTTGTTCGGACAGTTCCCGCCTAGAAAGAATTAAAAATACGTTACAATCATAAGTGTTGCTTATATAAAAATGTATCATGTATTAACACATTAATTAGGTGTCTGCTGACCCAGGATTATGTTATTGTTATGTTATGTCATATATCAAAGAGAATGTGGAATGACACTGAACGATGGAAGGTGGAAGGATGTGGAAAGATCGTGAATGACATTGAATGATTTGGAATGACACTGAAAGATTTTGAATAATACTGAATGACACTGAATGAAGTAAAACTCTCTGGGAACGGGCCAATTCAAGATAGCTGCCGCACTGTGGGGGAGGCTTTGGTACCAAATTTGGAAAGAGACCCAAACGGTTGGGTCCATTTTATATCAGTGTGGGGGTGAAACGTTGGTCTCTGCGGAGCTGTCTGAATATTGGAGAAGTGAGAAGACAAAGTAAAACAGAACAATTAAAATCACTCTTCAAATACATATTGTTTGGTAAGCAGAGCATGATTTACAGCTCACCATTTTATTGCATGCACCAAGCATGTTATACATTTTTCTGTCCACGGGATGGCGTAGTCAAGAAAAATGAAGCATCTCGAAGCCCATTCGTGTGTGAAGTATTTCCCTGCAGGGCTTGGCTGCTTTATGGGGCTTCATTTTGCCATCACTAGTTTTAGATAGTTTTAATTTTTGAAAGAGCATTTTCATTTTACAGTGAACCCTCGCTACTTCGCGGTTCACCTTTCGCGGGTTCAGTGCTTCGCGGGTCTAAAAAATATTCGGGGGCATTGTAGTTTCGCCGAGCGGCACGACGGGGCGCTGGAGCTGTTAGACGGCCGGCATGCGCCGAAGAAGAGCGTGGGCGAAGAGGAGAGTGGACGAAGAAGAGCACGTTCCCCCGGGCACGATTTGGGGCGACGTTTCGCGCGGTTCGGACCGTACCAGAGCTCCGGCCAGCGTGCGTGGCAGTTAAGCCGAAGAGGAACAACTTCCGCCCGGGCACTAGCGGGGCGACATTTCGCTCTGTTCGGGAGCGTACGAGAGCTCCGGAGGAGGCCGGCCGGCGTGCGTGGCAGTTAAGCCGAAGAGGAGCACCTTCCCCGGGCACGGGCGGTGTCAAGCGGCCCCTAAGTTTAACCGAATGGAAGCTCCGGAGGAGGAGGGCATGCTCGCGTCACAGTTAAGCCGAAGAGAAGCACCTTCCCCGGGCACGGGCGGGGCGAAATGAAACCGAGTTCAACCGAACGGAGACACGCTTCGGGGGAGCAGGTCCGGCGTGCATGACAATTAAGCCGAAGAGGAGCACCTCTTCCGCCCGAGCACGAGCGGAGCGCGAGGCTGTCAGTTATGAATGAATAAATGAATAAAAAAAATAAATGAAGAATGCCACCTTTCATTTCACAGGGCACACCGGACGGCGTACCAGCAGGTAAAGGTCGAAGTAATTAAAAAAATACAAAAAGAAGTAATTGAATAAATACAAAAATAATGGCTGGGGAATAAAAAAATAATAAGTTTTAATAATAATTTTTTTTTTTTTGTTATAGCATGAATTTCACTCTCTCTCTCTCTACCCGTGTATATATATATATATATATACATATATATATATATATATATATATACATATTTATTTTTTTTTTTTTTTTAAGCATTTTTGAAGGTGCACCACTACTTCGCACTTTTTTTTTTAAGCATTTTTGAAGGTGCGCCGCTACTTCGCGGATTTTCAGTTTTCGCGGGTGGTCTCGGTCCCCATTAACCGCGATAACCGAGGGTTCACTGTATTTTTTTCATTATCGAATTTTATTTTTTTCTATTCAAGTTTTGAGTTCATTTTCGTTTACTAAAATAACCTTGGGCTGCAACTACTATCACAGCAACGGCTCATTATATTTTGGCTGCTAAATATGCCAATTTGTCAGAGAGAAGACCGTGACAAAGAATGGCCCAATCGCAATAAACACTCTACACCATACGTTCCTCGTTGACGTGTACATGGGGTGTTGCAGAGCACAGGTTCCAAGCGTACCGATATTGCAAAATTGGGACAATGCGTGTGACGACACCAACTTCCGCCTTCTATTTCATCGAGCTTGGCGGCACGTTATCATTATGTATTTATTTGTAACAATTTTGACGTTGAGAGTGATATTAAAACTTAAGTAATGTGGTAGTTAAGAAAAAACCCTGGCTTGGGACCCACCGGAACAAGCTATAGCTTCATTTGTACTATTTGAGGCGCTCTCACAATCTGCGGCGCATGCACACAAGGTCGCTAAGTACGCTAGCTGCACTCGGACAAAACACGTAGGTGACTTTAAAAGAGTGACCGAAATTGCACACATGCAACTGTTTATCATAATGTCATAATTTGATATGTACATTTGAAGAGAATTTTTTTCAGCATGGGCACAAGAATTCCACCGAACATCGCCAGTTCAATGGGATTTTGGTTAAGTCCGCAAATAATTGTGGACAATATACTTTGGCTGCGCGCTCGAATAATTTTACTCGTATATACTTCAATGAGGGTGTAGTGTGGGTATCGGGATCTTTAACACGCCCTAACACGAAGCTGACTCTCCAACCGCCATAGCCTTTTAATGACGAAATTATAAAATAAACAAAAACACTGTTCAACAACATAAAATAAAATAAAAAATCACATCATACTTACATTTATAAACTTTAATCCTCAAGAACATTATTCTCAGGTTGACCGAAAGACGAGGACACGGGAGCGCCTCGGGCATGTTCTTCTTCCTTGTGTAGGCGAATGACGTTTTAAGGTGCTTGTCCGCCACCTGCTGTGCTGAACTATGTATTAAATAAGAAAAGCAAATTGTTGAATGTTTTTTCCCCAATGAAGACTGAATTGTAAAATACCCGGAAATGGCTTTTCTGTTTTATTGTGCATTTAAAAAAAATTCAGATTGTCCTTTTTTGTTGAGATAATTGTTGAATATTGAAATTGCACATGTAACTGGTAATTTAGTTTTAGATATTATTTGAACCAGTGGAGGGCCATGCATTTCACACCTGGGCCTTCAATGAAGTCCTACTTCGTCCTACTTGAATAAATCCCCCTCATAATACCATAATTTATGACACCACGGGTGGACAAACAATATACAGAAAAGCACTTAGACAGCACTGACCGAGTGTTGGACGATATAGCTTCTCTTGAAAGGTCCGTGTTGAAAATGGCCTCGCAAGTGAATCTTCAATTTCTAAAGATAAAGATGTCTTTTAATTGTCCCATAACGGGGACATTTGCAGTGTTACAGCAGCAAAGATATACATCACACAGTGGCACCGACGTAATGTAGCCGTTAATGTATAACATTGGCAGCAGGCATTCATAAAAAGCATGCAAATATACACAGTATATACGTATATACACAGATCCCCA
Source organism: Idiotropiscis lumnitzeri (assembly GCF_059441095.1). Lineage (NCBI taxonomy): Eukaryota > Metazoa > Chordata > Actinopteri > Syngnathiformes > Syngnathidae > Idiotropiscis > Idiotropiscis lumnitzeri. Next base: position 710,017 of record NW_028283608.1, read on the forward strand.
TGTATATACACACTTACAGCCCACAACATATACAAGTGTAAGGAAACACTCCTAATGCCTGTCTATGGTTCAGAGGGGAAATAAATAAAAACGCTGCAATGATAAAAAAAAATACTGAATGATTGAAAATACTGCAATGATAAAAATACTGCAAGAATAAAAGTACTGTACCCAGCCAACATGTCCAACTGGGCCCCAAATGGGGTAAATGCGGGATTCCTGGGTACCAAGTGGGAATGGGCTAGAAGTGGGCAATGGTACAGGGTTCCATGTGGGCGCCATCTGGGATTGGTGGGCATGGGCTTAAACTGGGCAAATGTTGTGGGTGCAATACGGGTTGTGTATGGGCTAAGTGGGCATGGGTTAGAACTGGTAAAGATAAAGATAAAGATGTCCTTTATTAGTCCCACAATGGGGAAATTTGAGGTGTTACAGCAGCAAAGATATAGCTCACACAGAGTCGGCGGCGTAATGTAGCCGTTAATGTATAACATTAGCAGCAGACATTCATAAAAAGCATGCAAATATACACAGTATAAACGTATCTAAGTGTAAGGAAACACTCCTAATGTCTGTCCATTATACAGAGGGGAAAATGCTGTAATGATAAAAACTACTGAATCTACTACTGAAACCATTTATAGGTCCTATTTGGGTTATGTGTGGGCTAAGTGGGCATGGGTTAGAACTGGTCAACCATGTGAGGGTCTCATATGGGCTGTATATGGGCCAAGTGGGCATGGGTTAGAGCTGGTCAACCATGTCTGGGTCCTATTTGGGTTATGTGTGGGCTAAGTGGGCATGGGTTAGAAGTGGTCACCATTTATCGGTCCTGTTTGGGTTATGTGTGGGATAAGTGGGCATAGGTTAGAGCTGGTCAACCATGTCTGGGTCCTGTATGGGTTATAGATGAGCTAAGCGGGCATGGGTTTGAAAATTTGTTCTGGAGCCTTTTTGATATTTAATGCATGCTATGCTAATAGTAACCACCCGAAGACTATTCTCAGTAGAACTATTCAATGGATGCCAAAACGATAGAGACATGGCCATGGAGCCTATGCTGCAAGATTGTGAAAGGACTAAAATAAGTGTAGGATTTTTGAGGACCAGAAGTCAGCTTTTATTAGGTTTGACATTGATTAAACTTATGGAACAATGCAAATTATGGTCGGGTTGTTGTTGGACTTTTTCCGCTTTTGACTAAGGGACGGGTGTTTTTATTTTCTGGGACTCTTTAGAACAAGCGGCACGGTGGCGGACTGGTTAGCAAGTCCGCATCACAGTACAGAAGTGCAAGGTTCTCCCTGTGCCTGCTAGGGTTTTCGCCGGTTTCCTCCCACTTTCCAAAAACATTCATGATAGGTTGATTGGTCACTGGTCCAAGGTCTGAGTGTGAGAGCGGATGGTTGCTTGTCTCTGTGTGCCCTGCGATTGACTGGCAACCAGTTCAGGGTGTACCCTGTCGACTGCCCGAAGACAGCTGGGATAGGCTCCAGCACTCCCGGGGACCCTTGTGAGGACAAGAAGCAGTACAGAGGATTGATTGATTTATTAAAATTAAAATTAAATTCATGTATTTATCTATGCTAAATTTAACAACGCTGGACGTTATATTTTGTGAATTTACATGTACCCCCAACTGTGACTTAATAACCCTTAAGGGACAAGATAACATTTTATAATATTCCAGACAGCTAAGATTGTCATCTATGAACTATTTGACAAGGCAGGTCCAGCATTGTCAGCCACATCCAACAGTCAACACAGTTACTTTTTTTTTAATAAACAAAATCAACATTATTAATTAATGTTATTTTATTAATTCTGTATGCTGTGAAAGATCTTTATTCAAAGTATATTTGAAGTTATTTCTACCTTATTGCTTGATTTTTGTAGATTCAAGTTGGAGTTGTCAAAATTACAGATTCTTTTGAAGGCAGCATATTCAAACTGTGAGAAAAGGAGCGAATGCAAGCTACGCGGTCTTTGAGGTGCGGCAGAAGAGCTGAAAGCACGGTGAGTCCCGAACGATAATTGAATTAATTAATTAATCTTGGGTAAATGTCTGGCTCTCATTTTTTAGACTTACTTTACAATGTGTTTTGTAATTTTTCAAGGTTGCCTGTGTTGGAAAACTGCTTGGTGCGTTAGCTAAAACACAGTATGCTAAAATGATAAGTGACGAGAACACAGAGGGTATATCAACAACGTACGTACTCGAATTATTTTGGGGAAAACTTAAGTACATTATAATCACCCTTTTAATAATACTGATAAGCGTTGTGTGTTTTATTTATTTTTATGAGGACCTTTACAACGAGCTACATATTGTTAGCATTGGGCCTACGACGCTAAACACAGTGTCCCTCGATCTCTCTCCAAAATTCTCCAAAAGACTTAAGCTTTCACTCAAATTAATACAATCTACTCCACTAGCTCATTTAAGGCTTTTTTGTGATGTGTTTGATTTGGGTAAGTAAAGCAAAACATATTAACTGTTGAATGTTGCCTGTTATTTAAATAATAGAAATTCAAGATGAAAGTTGAACAGATATTGAAATGCTAGATTGGCTCATTCAGAATCATGCCACAATGTGCTTTGTATGTTTTGTGTGTGGGTTTATCAAGCTCTAATTCAATGCAGTGTCCAAAACGAGCGCGCATAATTGTTGGATGAATGTTGGTTAATAGAGTCAGATAATAGTTAAAATTCCAACAGTTGAACAGATGTTGAAATGCTAGATTGGCTCATTCAGAATCATGCCACAATGTGCTTTGTATGTTTTGTGTGTAGGCTTATCAAGCTCTAATTCAATGCAGTGTTGAGCTGCATTTGAGAGGAACTACGTAAGTAACT